>NC_091117.1:159685187-160002687 GCF_040183065.1 Periplaneta americana
GAGGAGGCTAAGGCTCAACTTTGGGCTGTGATGCCATTGTAGTAGTAGTAGTAGTAGTAGTAGTAGTAGTAGTAGTAGTAGTAGTAGTAGTAGTAGTAGTAGTAGTAGTATTATGACAATTAATAATAAAGACAATTATAAAATACAATTAAAAATAAACACAATTATAAAAATACAATTAAAAATAAATTAATAATATACTGCTACTGCTGCTGCTGCTACTGCTACTGCTACTATGCTACTACTACTACTACTACTACTACTACTACTACTACTACTACTACTACTACTACTAATAATAATAATAATAATAATAATAATAATAATAATATTTTTTTATTTATTTAATGCAGGGCTGTAGAGTTTATCTTTAGCGAAATTGATAATAGCAACATGCAATATTCATAGAAACACGTAAACAAATATGCAAATAAACAAACAAACAGTGAGAAGAGTACATAAATAGATATAGAAGATGAAAGGAAGAGTAACAAATTTTATATTTGGAGGGACATCATCATCTCTCTTGCTTCCCAATACTTCTCTACCAGTGTTGTTGAGGACAGATTGGGACAATCCATTAGATGGTCTGAGTCCATTACGATGTTCTGGTTGCAGAGTGGGCAGTTAGAATTCTGGAATAAACCAATGCGGCATAGATGTTTACTCAAGCAATCATGTCCAGTTCCTAATCGGAATTTGGCAACTGCTTCTCTCCTTGGCCAATCTGGTACCGAAGTTACATTGTCTTTCCATTCAGAGGTGCTTATGTTATCTTGCAGATATTTTTATAAGTGTCCTTTACCTTCTGTCGTATGATGTTTGATGCTCGAATGTAGGATACTTCACAAACATAGGGCAGGATTTTAGTGCCTTTTTTTGCAAGAGAATCAGCTATTTCATTCCCGGGGATACTACAATGGGATGGTATCCACTGCAGGACCACATTTTGTTTTGGTCAGTAAGGTTCCTAATTATTTTTCTTCATTCGTGTGTATCAGGACAAGGCGGAGAGTTGGCAGATATTGCAGCTTGGGAGTCACACAGAATTACAGCATTTGAAAATGTTGATAACCGAGGCAATAATTGTTGGAGAGAAGTTTTTATGGCTCTCATTTCTCCATCAAAGGCAATGTGGTCCCTGCCCAGAGATAGATATGTTGAGAAGAGCCTACAGTATATGAGACCTCCAGTAGTGCAATAATAATAATAATAATAATAATAATAATAATAATAACAGGGAGCATCCTAAATTAAATGAAGCAGAATCACTTAAAATAACATTTAAAGTAAACCTAATTTGTATCTTAACCCTAGTTCGAACTAAAACCAGGAGTATAATATGTTCATACCTGCACAAGTACCTTTCAGCACTACACTCATTTCGCTGACAAAGACAACTCACTCACTGCACTGGAACTACGACACAGTTCACTGATTCTAACCTGATTTCACTAACACTTCAAAAACATTTCACTGTTCAGATACTTTGCACTGCCACTATAAACTATATACCTTCACTCACAGAAACACACTTCACTGACACAACACACTTCACTCTTCACTTACATAACACATTTCACTGACACAACACACTTCACTGACACAACACACTTCGCTCTTCACTTACACAACACACTTCACTGACACAACACACTTCGCTCTTCATTTACACAACACACTTCATTCTCCACTTACACAACATACTTCACTCTTCACTTACACAACACACTTCACTCTTCACTGACACAACACACGTCTTCACTGGTACAACACTTCAATAACAAAATATCAATTACACTCTTCAAAGAGTGTATAGGGTAAACATTGGTAATTTCGTGATAATTTCATGAAAACTAATTTAAAATGCAAATGTGTAAATATATCCTTATTCAGATTTTTTCATCTAAAGGACGATAACTTTCTGTACAAATCTGGAGACATAAAAGCTTGGATACGTTCTTGAATATGTGCCAAAATCCACTTTTACAACTTAAGCTGAAAGGTTGGTTATTTCGTGATAACCTTGATAATTTCGTGATATTGCATTGATAATTTCGTGAGAGGTAGAAGAATTGTGGAAAAATTAATTAAAGTGAAATTAAATTCTCATTTATTGTTACACGACTTCAAACATAGTACCCTAATTCCGTCTAATATCCATAGTAAGAAAACATAGAAATACATATCAACACATAATAAGAATGAAATCAAAGTAAAAAATTGAAATTGAAAACTGATCTTCTTTGCCCTGAAAGGGTGAACACTTTTATTACGGACTTTACTATAGCCTATATTACTAGGGTGACTCCAAAAATAATGCATAACGTTTGTTTAAAAATTATATTTTTATCCTACAGCTTTGCTATTTTCACAGAATATAGATGCATCCTTTAGGAACAAAATGTCACTTTTCCACATAATCCCTGTACCTTTCAACTGCCTGATGTAACCTAGGAACGAAGGCCTGTAGACCAGCACGGTAAAAGTCTGGACCAACACGTCTGAGCCACTTTTTAGCAGCATGCACAAGGGAGTCATCGTCTAACCTCGTTTCGTGAAGGGATCTTTCAGTTTACCAAAGAGATGGTGGTAATCGCACGGTACCAGTTCAGGACTGTAAGGCGGATGTTTCAGTGTTGTCTATCCGAATTTTCTGATCTGGTCTGTGGTCTTGTGACTGACATATGGCTGTGCGTTGTCGTGCAATAGCAGAACATCCTGCTTCTCCCGATGTCGTCGAACACGACTCAGTCTAACTTGAAGTTTCTTGAGAGTTGCAACATCCCCTTCAGAATTAATGGTGGTTCCGTGTGGCATGATGTCAACAAGCAAGAGTCCTTCTGAATCGAAAAACACAGTAGCCATAACTTTTCCTGACGAAGATGTACTTTTGAATTTCTATTTCTTTGGTGAATCTGCATGATGCCACTCCATTGTCTGCCTCTGTCTCCGGTCCAAAATGGTGGAGCCATGTTTCATCTTCTGTCACAATTCTTGCAAGTAAGTCATTTAGCACTTATCATTGGAACTTAGCATGATAACAAATCAAACAGAAGCTACACTCAACCCATTGCGTCCCCCTTTTCTTTTTTGTTATCACATCTTATCTTCATATTTCTAAAATTCGTATTGTAATACAATTTTTAAAATAGTATAAAATGTAACGCTTAATGCTCAACAAAATTTCGCCTCAAACAACTAAGATTTCTATCAGTAAAGCTAAGCCTAAATGGCGACTACAGCTGTGTCTAAAATTCCAAAATAATTTCCTAAAACTTTATTGAGATATAATAAATCATTGTGCTAAATATCATATGCTTACCTTTAGTAATAAGCCTGTAATGTAATTACAAACATCCACAAAATTTGTACGCCTGAGAAGTCGACGCAAACTTGCTCTCTCCAAGCATAAAAGCTCACTGAAGCAGCTACAATAGTCACACAAAGCGTAGCTGTATGTTTCTGGAAACTGGACAACACAAGCAATCCCTTGGCGGAAATTTGGATCTCGTAACACCATTGGTTAGTTCACAAAAGAGCAAAGAAAAAGTATCACGAAATAACCACTGCCACGAAATTACCAATGTTTACCCTATAATATACTATCATCTATTACTACAGTCCTTAAGCCTATTTTTAAATACATTTTTGGTTATTGGTAAAGCCTTTAGTAAGTCTGCAGGTAAAGCGTTCCAGTTCCTGATAGTACGATTGAGAAAAGAAAACTTACCAGTGTCCATCCTCTGTATTCTTTCCCTCAATTTACATGAGTGGACGTTCGTTGAAGAGTAATATGCCTGCCTATACAGAACAGTACAGACAATAAAATTACATTCTTCTTTCTTCCAGTTAGAGATGAAAGCGAAGCATTATTTGAGACTTTCACGGTAATTTAGTATTTATTTATTTATTTAACCTGGTAGAGATAAGGCCGTCAGGCCTTCTCTGCTCCTCTACCAGGGGATTACAACTATAATATGAAGAATAAAATTACAGTTAATATTAAATTTACAATTACAATAAAAATTAAAGTACGACAAGATTATCTGATTAATGAAAGCTAGACCTTTTATCATAGAAGTTAAGAACAAAGAATATTTTTGTATTTACTTAATTACAAATTAAACCTAGAATAACAAAATTCTATAGTGATGAAATTACCATATATTGAAATATTTGTGATAGATTAAGAGAACTATTTACAAGAAACGAATGTCGGAACGAATCTCAATTACTGACCAAGTGCCTAGTAAGTTTGCGTTTGAATTCAATTTTATTTCGACAGTCCCTGATGCTAGCAGGTAACGAATTCCAGAGTCTTGGCAGGGCTATTGTGAAAGAGGATGAGTATGAGGTGGTGCGATGGGATGTTATTGTTAGTATTGTTTCATGGCGAGAGCGTGTGTTCAGATTGTGGTGCGAAGAAAGGTAAGTAAAGCGAGACGACAGGTACGAAGGAATAGAAGAGTTCAAGATTTCGAAGAGAAGAAGTGAATGTAAATTTCTTTTCTTATCTAGTTTAAGGCAACCTATTGTTTTCAGGGATGGGTCAATATGATCATATTTAAGAACATTGCTTACAAAACGTACACACAAATTATGAGTACGTTGAAGTTTCGTTTTGTTGTCGCTGGAAAGGTCAGTCAGTAAAATGTCAGCATAGTCAAAATAGGAAATACAAGCGTGTGCACAAGGGATTTTTTTAAGCAAGAGGGAAGATGAACATTTATCAACATGGTGCTAAGTTCATGGGTATTTCACTGTGTTCTAGATGCACAGACATCCAACGTTCAGGTGCTACAAGTCGGTTCGACCATAAGGGAGAATAGCTGTTGGTAACAGATGCATTAGATATATTTTCTCTTTCCCTACATTGCCTGATGATGGAGCTGTCATGTAATTCCGAAATGTTGAATGTGTCTAACACCTAGGACACGGTGCAAATACCCAAAATCTTCGCACCACCATGAAAGTGACAGTCGGTAGCCACGTCACTTGTCAACGCAAAGTCATTTCTTGTGTAATGCAGTTTCAATTGGGTGTCATGTCACTACAGCACACGCAACGCTCCATTCAATATGGCGTCATCCCACATTATACGGTGTTAATGGGTTGAATGTCAAAGCATGCACTTCTGTCACCACGTTGTGGCGTAGCTGAAGATATAATGCACGGTTCGTACCCAGCTGTAATACCGTTCCCGAAAATGTACAATCATTGTGTAATGTGTAATGAAATTTAAAATGTTAAAAATCTGAAGAACTTTCTTGACTCAAATCATAAGCTGTAATATTGACTAAGAATATGAAATTCGTTATTTATAGTCTCCAAATTATGTTGTCTTGCACAATCCAAGTAACGCAAAGTTCAAATACGCGAGGGGATCTTTCTATTCGATATTTAGGCCTATAAGGCCGATTGTATAATCTATCTGGTGGTGATTTGTGGTTCATTACAAATAGGCATCGAATTTACTGGTACGTAGCTTGTCCACACTAATAAATGATTTAGTTTCTTTTTATTGGCAATATTTTGAAGTCCTTAGTTACACTAAGCCAACATATTAGCAAAGACAATTCTTTACATAGGCTAGTGTTAATGTAAGCTACATGATTGTTGTTCATATATGACGAGATGGTAACTAAAGAAACAGAGTGAGAATGTCAAAGGAAGCTGAACTATTAAGGATGTGCCTACTTCTATCTTTGTAAGATCTGCAAGAGATCGAAATTGAATTCCTTCATATAGAAGCTTTCGAATAATTCATCATATATTTTATTTCGTTTCTGGCTCTACCGCTCTATTCTTCTTCTTTTTGTCTTATCTTCCTACTCATTCGGCTTTTTTCTTTTCCTCTCCATTCTCTGTATTCACTTCATTTTGTTTCCTTCTTCAAATTTTTCTCCTATTCTCTCTTCTAGTTTTTATCGCGTTGCTTTTATCTTTCCTTTGCTCCCCATCTCCTCGTTATTCTTTTATTCTGCATAAAATAATTCTTCTATTTCGCCTTCATTTTCATTTCCTCCTCTTCCATATTTTCATTCTCCATATATTGTTACTTTCTTATAGAAGAAAGTATTCTATTGTGATATTCAAATGTTTCAGGGAAATACACGTTTTCAAAAGTTGACACTTCGTACTATTTTCTTGGTGAAATTATGTTTACTGGAATCACATGGTCTGGAACTATCTGTTAGTGAGAAAAATGCATTGAGTGAAGTATCTACCGCCGTAATAAATTGTATGATTCTTCACAAAGAATATAAATACATTTCATATTAGACACTGCCTTAGTAAGTGCAATGTTCGCAGGATAAAAGTTTGTTACATATTTTTATGCTCGACCATGCCGAAATGTAGTAATTATACACCTGGTAGCAGCCCTTTAATGGACCTCATTAAAGTATACCTATTCATTAAAGTTCAGGTGCTCCACCAATCAGAAAACACCATTGTAGCAATATGAAAGCGCAAGTATCGATTATTCTCGGATATGCAATCGAAAGACAACTAGCGAAACGTCACGGAGGCTGGAAATCCAATACTGTCGCAGAAGGTTATGTTCTGTTACTATAATAATTAGCGTTAATTGTAAATAATATTCAAATAAATTCAATTTGTCATCTCGTTTTTCAATGTCTAAATCAATTTCAAGGTTATGTCAAGATTAATGTTTATTTTACTCTCCAGAATATATCAAGGTCAATGACATTTGTGTCTCGGAAAAAATCAACACTTTCGCGTCTGCGCACATCTCACAATTTACGAGATATTGCACAAGGTCAGTTCCGCTCCCCAGTCAGATAAGAATAACATGAATACTTATGAATAATTTCAAGTTAGAAATATGGTCGAGCCTAAAAAGTCGTATGAAACTTGCCTATAATGGTAATTAAGACGCTCCACAGTGGTCAATTTCTCGATTTTAGGAGGACAAAATTATTTTTTGTTCTCTACTGGCAATAGCATCGGTTTTTTTTTTACTTTCCTGTTAGTAATTGACACTCTTAAGATTACAAGACGTAAAATTTAATAATAATAATAATAATAATAATAATAATAATAATAATAATAATAATACTATCAAAATACATGCGATACAACTAGAAGTTAACTTAACTAAATATCAACTTCATGTTGATAATGATAATGAAAATATAATATTTATTATTATTATTATTATTATTATTATTTATAATTTTTACGAACATGCCCTACTGTTACAAGATATTTAGATACAACTAATTCATAAACATTGTTAACTTCTACAAATATTATATAAATTACCTGATATTATTGTAAAATGAAGACGGTATTCTTTCCCATCAATCACAGGAAGAGACGGCCTTAATCACTATCCTCTTCTGAACTCCCATCCGTTGAACCATGGGCAATGCTGTCCAGTCTCGGTGTTTCCAACAAACCTAACACTTCACTGCCAAGGTAATTTCCTTTTGCTTGAAATAAGCGGGTCAGAAGAAATTAGAAGCATGTGCAAAAGGTCCTTGTTACAATTTATTCTTGAGATTTTTCGAGTGTTGTGTTCTCGGAAAAATCTATACTCTTTATGTCTGGCTTCTTGGGCATCTTCTGATAACTGTCCAATAGGCAATATCATGTTGTTCATAACATCTGCACCATGTATAAGTATTTTATGGACAGTGGCAGGCATGTAGTACCTCCATACAATTTCACATAGAGATCAACAGTGTCTAAGGCATACTTTTTTAATGCACCAATGTTCAGGCTATATCCACTTGACATAACGTCCAAAATTACGGAGAAACGATGGATAAGAGCTTCATCAACGCCAGTTATTTCAGACGATTTCTTTGAATTCTCGAAAAATCGGCGAGAAGTGTTGCCATCGTTCGTGGTACCACTACCTGGTTTCACAACATTAACTAAAAGGCCCATTTCAGTTCTAAATTTGTTAATAATTTCTTCTTTCCTTGCCTCATAAGCTACTTTCTTCCTTTGATCCCCGCGTACCTGCCACTTCTTTATTTCTATTCTGTACCCAGTATGACGCAAACACTCAAAAAATCTAATTCTTGCATGCAGTGTCGAAAGTCCAAATTCAAATGCACTTTTATTTATAGGTAATGACTGTATTTTTTTCAAATCATTCATGTCTTTCGGCTTAGCACCACATATGTAACACACTTGGGCTGAAGGATTATCCATGAGAGCGTTGCATATTTTGCCGTCGACCATAGTTGGATTTTGCCAGAGAACCGTTTTTCGCCCAGACTCTTCATCTTCACCCAGGAGTTGTAAAGGCACTATTGAAGACAAAAGTATTTCAGAATCTGTAGCTCCTTCATACCCCGAAATATTTTGTTTGTAAAGGGAATGGCCTGAGCTCCCGTCACACCCCCATTTGTAAGTCATTTGAATTTTGTGAATTCAGTTTTCTTCGTTTTGAAAGGAATGTTCAAGAACTTCTTTTTGAACAATAGATAAACGCTCAACAGTGTGGTCAAGTAAACATTGTAATTTTACTTCTGCCAGTGAATCTGTAATTATTAGCGCTTCCTGACTGGGATAGCATTCTGATTTTGCATTTAGCAGTCTATAATATGGCGGGTAGATGTTTGCGCTTCTTTCTTTCGCACTTTTTTGTAATGCTACATATTGATGTTTTGTTAATTTTAAATCAACAAGCAAAGCTAGTGCCTCCTCTGTTGTATATGTATTACAATTAGGCTCAGTGGCTGGCTGTTGGCAAATTGTTTTTATTTTCCGGACTGATCTCGGACTTTTCGACACAGATTCTTGAATAATTGTTGCCACATTTCTTTTACCTTCATACGTAAGAGACATCTGTGTTGCCAGGGCAAGTTCTTGTGACGAACAAGATTTTGAAAGATTTTCCACTTTTCTTTTCTTTGTTTTTACACTACTCGAAGAAAACAATTTCCTTGGGCGCCCTCTAACTGCACCCGAGGCTTCTCCTTGGCAAGATTCCTCAGTAGGTATTGGAACTGACAATTCTACATCAAGCCATTCTGAATATTTCTCTAAAAATCGCGACATTGTCCTATTACATGACCTCCACCTTCGTAACAGGTTACATGAAAAAATTCTAATTTTTTTTTAAAGTTCTGACTTAAGGTTTTCATCACAACCTTCAAATTTCAATTTTGACAATGCATATGAAAGTAATTGTTGTAACACTTGTGATGACCTTGCTTTCATTACACAGTTTGTGCTTTGGAGAAAAGTGAATAGATCGCGGCGCGTAACTGCAGTCGCACAATCTGCAAGAAAGTAGATATTTTGAAAAAACGGGCAAACCTCGGCAAATAAAATATATGCAGGCTTAGAGATTAAGGTCTAAGGAAATTGACTGCTAAGATTTTATCGTGACCCATCGTGAACTAATTTTTATATTCCAAGAGCAAGTTGCGAAATATATTTAAAATGATCATATTTTACGCGCATAAGTGTTAAGCATGTACGCCCAAACTATTAATGTTATAGACTTGGAATAAAATGTAAAGCATACCTTCAACATTCTTCTCCATTCCTGCACAACAGATTTAACGAAACACTTCACTAGTAACACAGAACCACACAAGAAATGCGATCGCTCCACACTGCAGATAACGCACGACTGAGGGATACGCAAGAACCCATAACTTTGACCCTCTCTCAAGTTTAATACAAACATCGAAGCCATAAACTATATTCAGTTTAGAAAGCTTTGGTTCTTTGTTATCGCATTCCCATACAACAAAACATCATCAGGGAAACTCGAAATTTCGACTTTTGCCCTCCTAATATCGCGATATTGACCACTGTGCGCTCGTATAAAAATTATGAAACTCACTTGCGCTCGTTTCATAAACATACTTGCGTCTTAATTACTACCATTATAGGCTCGTTGCATAATGTACTATTTTCTGATCCTATTTCGACATCTTGAGAATAATTTTACATGAATGTTTACATTATATTTCCAGTTGATAATTTTACTTCTCTTTCGATTATTATAAGCGTATATTATTATTATTATTATTATTAGTATTATTATTATGAACTGAAGTATATTGAACGAATTTTGCTACGTTTCTTCAATTATTTTAAATACCGCTATAGATTACTCAATTGATACAGCGTGGGTTTCCAAAATCACATACATATTGTCCCTGTGGATGTGGCTAAGCTCTGGCAAATAGAAATGAATTTGATTTGCTAATTGCGATAGAGGCAAAAACAGAATAGTGGTATTATTTAAAATATTGTCCGGGATTTGAAATGTAATTAGCAAGGGAGATGCCCACAACGCTTTGTATTAACTGCAATAATGCCAAGTGCGGGCCCATTACTCACTGCCTCGACGAATGATTTACATATTTGAAACAACAAAAAAGTCATGAGCGGTGTGGTAGACTATTAGTTTTAAAATGTTCAGCATCCCTCTAAAATGAAATTATCTTTGCAGTTAGTATAAAAATGAACTGCGATAGAACAGTACATAAAAATGTCGCATTTGTAACACATATCGTGGAAAATAATTCATTTACAAAAAATGACTTGTTTTCTATATAAACGTACTATGTAAACAATGATTATTAGAGGAAAAAAATTCGCTCCGGCGCCGGGGATCGAACCCGGGTCCTTGGTTCTACGTACCAAGTGCTGTAACTACTGAGCTACGTCCAAGTTCATTCCACAGCACCGGATCGAATCCTTCTCCTCTAGTGTTTTTCCCTTTGTGGCCTGACTCCAAGTTCGACATAGCCTATATGTTGACATTAAGTCAACTGCCATTATACAAGAAGCGCACTCAATTGAGTGACTTGATGGCCGGGATTCCACAGTAATATGCACTGTTGGGCGAAGAATCTACGTAAAGATTAATTTTTAGTCCTACACAATATATCTGTTATGGTAACAATGATTATTAGAGGAGAAAAATTCGCTTCGGCGCCGGGGATCGATTTTTTAGTAGGTTATTTTACGATGCTTTATAAACAGCCTAGGTTATTTAGCGTCTGAATGAGATGAAGGTGATAATGCCGGTGAAATGAATCCGGGGTCCAGCACCGAAAGTTACCCAGCATTTGCTCATATTGGGTTGAGGGAAAACCCCGGAAAAAACCCCAACCAGGTAACTTTCCCCTACCGGGAATCTAACTCGGGCCACCTGGTTTCGCGGCCAGACGCGCTAACCGTTACTCCACAGATGTGGACACTGGGATCGAAACCGGGTCCTTAGTTCTACGTACCAAGTGGTCTAACTACTGAGATACGCCAAAGTTCAATCCACAGCACCGGATCGAATCCCTCTTCTCTAATGTTTTACCCTTTGAGGCCTGACTCCAAGTTAATTTTATTATGTAAAATTTTACAATATAAATAATATTTATTTAAATAAATTTTTCTCTCTAACTTTTTGTACTCTTGTTTTTATTATTGACACAGCGTCCGCCTCTTCCTAGAAAACATGTAATGAAACTATCATTAACGTTTCCTACGATTCTCCAATGGAGAATACTCTTCTTTATGTTAGAGTTGGCCAAAATAGTCTATGAATAATTTAGAATTTTTGTAAAAACTCCTCTCAGGTATCGTCTTTGTTCTCCACAAATTCCATATAAATCCGTCGACTTTGAACTATGTCCTTTCAGCGCAGACGTTAAACAACGCAAACAAATCTTTATATTTCTTCAGAATACATGAGGCAGTCTCAGTGATCACAACCTGCCTAAAAACTTTATTTTTGGTAAGCGTGATGCAAGTATTAAGACAAACATTATTATATTAATATTTCAGGGACCGGACATATGCCACATCTTCGTCGCTGTTGCTTCCCACATTGGTAGTCACACGTTACATAAAATTATTGAGAAAAATTGTACACAAAATTGTTAGTTTCTAAGTGAAGGAAGGAAGAACAGTATAATTGGCTTAGTGGGGCCTTAAAATCATATGTTTTTATTTTGTGATGAAAATAAATAGACATAAGATGCTGAATTTTGTCAAACAGAGCTCTCTCAGAGTTAGTGTTTTGTTCAAAATAGTGAAATCGACGCGACTTTTCAAATTTTCAAATACGGTATACGGCAGAACAAACGACACTGAAATTATTCCTCACTTGCTGCTCACGTTTCCCTAGCAACGAAGAATTTATTTATTGTATACAATAGTTTGATAGATTATCAATTCAGTGTTGTGTTGATTTCTGCAATTATGGTTCTCACGACAGAGGAGAAGATGTTTATCGTGGAACATTATTTCCGGTCATACGGAGTAGGACGTCAGAATGGGTCAAATTTGCTTCACGTTAAAGAACAATACGAGGAGCGATTTAATAAGGAGGCACCAAATAACAAAACATTGTTAGCTGTCGTTGACAAGTTCCGTCATACAGGATCAGTCTTATGTCAACAAAAGGGGACAACAGGTCGCCTTAGAACCATCCCACAAACGAGAAACATGGACGACTTCTTAAAAAAGTGTTACAGTCCCCAAAGCGTAGTCAACGCCGAACATCGCTGAAACTTAGTTTGAGCGATAGGTATGTTCAGCGAATATTTAAAGAGCTGGGTGGATTTGCATACCGCATTCAAGTTGCTCAGCGTCCAACAGAAAGGAATGAGCGAGCCCGATTACATTATTGCAGCCCAGTGTTGTCCATGACGTATCAGGATCCATATGGTTTTACGATTAAAGCCATATTCACCTTGATGACTGTATCAACCTACAAACAATTCGTTTTTAGGTTTGAAAGGCTTGATGTCGTTATACAGAAACCACTGCACAGTGAGCGATTTGGTGCGCCGTGTCCGGCCATGGAATATTGGGCCCTTATTTCGTCGAGGATGCTGCACAGGATCCAAAAACAGTGAACCAGGTACTCTACAGAGACCTCATTATTACTTCATTCGTGAGGGATTTACATCGTTTTTGTCGCGCCAGAAACTTACTCCTCCAACCACAATGTATGCAGCAAGATGGAGCTACAGTCCACATCGCTGGGGAATCACTTGTCCTTCTGCAACGACACTTCCGAGATCGCCTAATTTCTCGTGGAACTCCAGGGTGTTTCAAAAATACGGGGCATAATTTCAGGTATTTATTTCCCACATGTAGACAATCAAAATAGTTCATTACAACATGTGTCCGGAAATGCTTCATTTCCGAGTTATGGCCTTCACAACATTGAAATTCACCGGAACGTTTTTCTTTCCGCAGGTCGTTGTCATTACAGAAGATGTTCAAAATGTCCACCTCCTGCTTGAATACAGACCTCACATCGATGTCTCATTGACTTGCGAACACGATACGATAAGGATACAATTGATACTCTTTCAACAGTCTCCAGACAGTCGTATGAGGAACATTGACTTGCAACGCTACCCTTCGTGTGCTGATAGAGGGAGTCATGTTCACAGCCTCCAGAATCTCCTCCTGTACGTCTGGAGTTATAGATCTTGGTCGTCCCCTTCCCAAACCAGGAGAGTTAAATTTTCCATACTCGCACAGACGGTAATGGAGAGGTACAAATGTCTTCCGATCTGGACATTGTTGCTATTGGTACCTCTCCTGGTACAAACGACGAGCCAGCGCAGCATTGCCGTCCGCCTTACCGTACATGAAGTGTATATCTGCCAGCTCTTGATTTGAATACATGTCGAACAGTCTAACGCCTACACAACACTGAATGTAACCTTCGCCTCGGAATGAACTGTCAGAGTGCCCTCTTAATGTCTCCTTTGACGGCAACGACCTGCGAAAAGAAAAACGTTCCGGTGAATTTCAATGTTGTGAAGGCCATAACTCAGAAATGAAGCATTTCCGGACACATGTTGTAATGAACTATTTTGATTGTCTACATGTGGGAAATACAAACCTGAAATTATGCCCCGTATTTTTTAAACATTCTGTATATGGGGCATGCTGAACGAATCAGTTTTAAACAGAGATTACCCACCTACGAATACTCACGAATTAAGCGAGAAGATAACGTCATTTTTGTGTCCTTACAGCAATCTTTGCTCATCAACATGTTCAATAATCTTCATAAACTTATGACCAATGTGTGGCACATGATTGTACACATTTTGAATGCATACTGTACCAATGCAATTAAATAACATTTCAGTGCCTTTTGTTTTACCGCATACTGTACATTTAAAATGCACTCATCACTAATTGACGCAATCATTTGTTGTATAGTTTTTTTTTAATAACTAAAAGTTATGAGAAATCTGTATTTGTGTATATTTCCTTGAAAGCTCTCACAAGAAATATTCCTCACACGGGGGTTTGATTTATATTAAATAGAACATATTATTTTCTTAATTATCTCAATATTGTTCCTTTTATAGTACTGTTATTAATTTCAGACAAGTCTATTTCTGTAACCTATATTTTATAATTACTATATTTATATACCTTCTTTTCCTTATATTGTAACATATGTACAGTAGTGGCAAAAAAACCGACCGACCTTTGTAGCTGATTTCAGAGCCTTGTTCACTCCAGAGCACGATAGACTGGTACCTAATACTTTCGTGGTTCGAATCCTGCCTGGGAAGGAAACTTTTTTTTGTTCCTTATTCAAATTTATTCCCAATACTTTTCGATTGCAGAGATATTTTACTACTTAATTAACTTATTATTCCCAGAACATGAATTTTACCAACAATCGAAAAGTATTGGAAATAAATTTGAATAAGGGACAAAAAAAAAAGTTTCCTTCCCAGGCAGGATTCGAATCACGAAAGTCTTAGTTACCCGTCTATCATGCTCTGGAGTGAACAAGGCTCTGAAATCAGCTACAAGGTTCGGTCCGGTTTTTTTGCCACTACTGTACAATTACAAAAGGTGCGTGTGCTGATATTGATATTAATATTAATATTAATAATAATAATAATAATAATAATAATAATAATAATAGCATTGCTCTGTATAAGTGTTTATAGGCATAAGAAAAATATTACGTTTCTACATCAGAGAGACCATAATACAATGCGTTCTGACCAACATAATATTTACGTTTGTCCTTCAGGCGAAGATTTAATTTTTACCAACAGTTCCACTCGACTGAGATGACATGTATATGAGAGCAGAACTTAGCAGGCTGCTTTGCAGACACCGTATTATTCTGTGTGAACTTAACTTCGGAGTGAAGTATCTCAATTTCGAAGTCCAATCATTACATTAAAAGTTTGCTATCTTTATTCATGCTTCGAACTGTATAAATATTTATTGCTTTTAATAACGATGTACAGTGTATGCCGAGTACGAAAGCGTTACGTGGCTCCATCCTTGAAAAAGTGTGTGTTTACTCATGGACGTTGTTGTAATGTCTCAGTTCCGAGGATCTGAAATGAGCACAATAACGCCCGTGACACTGAAGAATTACTCTCTTGTTGACTGTCGTAGCGCTGCCGGTCTCTGTTAGCTTTGACTTTTATAGGGCAAACTCTTTCATCTTTATATATATATACAGTAAATGACATTCCATTTTACAGTAAATAATAGTACTATTGTTATAAGATCACGTACCAATTTCTTTTATATGCCATTTTCTTTTCAAGTGAATAGGGTGACAGTTCCCATGATTGACACTTCAAGGCTCAATTTATATTCCATTTTATAAATCTTTATCCATATACTGAAATTAAACTTACAATGCGTGATATGGTGACAATATATTTTATGTTCCTTAAGAACAACATTTTTAATGTCAATTGTATTGCACTTCTCGGCCGTTAAAGAACTCTTCGGTCTCACAGACATTTTCTTTTCAGATATATATTGGCCCGCAGAGACATGTGAGCAAAGCAATCACCTTTGTGGCGCACGTAATTTTACGTGAATCAGGCTTATTTCATGTGAGACAAATCCGGTTTTACTTCCGTTCCGTGGAAAGGTGTAATGAGGTTATTTATTATTATCATTTAAAGATCACTGAACCTTGGCTCAGTTTGAACTCGTGAACTTTAAATCTATTGACAATAAATGTAACTATTGAAATACAGTATTGTTTTCTTCTCTCTCTACTTTAGTCATGAACTTTTCATTTTCTTCTTTATAATCATCACAAAAATTATTGCCATCACCACCATATCTTCTTCTTCTTCTTCTTCTTCTTCTTCTTGTATCTCCTCTTCCTATTTTTATTTATTTTCTCTTCATTCTTTCCTTTCCTTGTAGCTTAACTCCTCTTTCTTTCTGTCTCTATACTCAATTCTATTCTTATTATTAGACATTGCCATAATTTATTTAGTAGGAAAGACTTTCAGTTCACCATATTCTTCAGGTTTTTTCGTTAACTAAATAACATTCCGTTTTGATTTTCACTGTTTTATATAATCTGCCATTTTCAATGGGTCTAAATAAAGAGTGGAGTTAAACATAAAAGTCTAATATCATTGTGTTCGTTTGTGAACAGTATGTGAGATATTCATATAAATAAAAGCGAACATAAGGCAACATTGCGACATGTGTTTACATAGTAGTAGTAGCGGTTGAGTCGCAAAATAATGTAACTGCACGAAATATTCAATAACTTAACGCGTCATCACAGAGGGACATTGGTGGCTATGTATTTCCTGCTTCCCTCTCTCTTCTCTCTCCGACGTGCTTTCACTGCTACTTAATGCAATGAAATTTACTGCCAAACCTTCAATGTTACGCAAGAATCCAATGAAGTATACGCTAATTATTGGTATTGGTAATTGTTGTACGAAAATAATATGATTTTGTACGTATTGAGATCTGGAGAATCCAAAAATTAGAAAATAATTACATTCTGCCATTCAAAGAAAAGAGACTCATTGACACACTCTTTATAAATGAAAAGCATAGTATTTGAAAACATGTTCAAATGTTCCTTCTTTGAGACCCTACAACTTTTGTATAAATAGTTTCTTCATATAATTGGAAATAATACTCTATACTTTTTACTCACTCTGTATATTACACTTTCTTATTAAATTTCAATTTTTTTATATTCTTCATATTTTTACCTTGTTTTGTTTTTATCCTCCGCTTCATTCTGAACATTTTTCTTCATCATGACTCTCTATTACAACTGCTCTTATCCTTTGCATTTCACATAAAAATAATGATCTCCTAGTCTTAGTCTTAATTGAGCCTAAATGTCATACAAGTGCAGCACTTAAACATGTTGCTAGTTTCGGCCGAAGACTTTATAATAAAATTACAAACCACTTTCCAAATTTAAAGTGTTTTAAAATTGAACCTTTTAAAAAAGAAATTTATAAAATTATTCATGACATATCATATTAACAAACGTGTGTATTTTTTACCTTTTTATTTCTGTCGACTATATTCATGTTTTTATTGAATATCATTGGCTTCTGTCTCATTGTTAATTTATATTAAATGTGTGTTTCTCTCTCTCTCTCTCTTTTTGCTCTTGTATGTTATTTATCGGTTCGCATTAAGTTAATTAATGTATTTAATAAACTGTGGTGTAAATTTTATGTTTCGAGATGCATGAGCAACAGCCACAAGAGGTGTGTCGTGAAAAACAAGTCATATATGAGCCTTGTTGTCAGCATCTCGGAGCACAATACCACATCACACATTGGACAGTTTTTGGGCTCATGTTCGGTGCCCGTGGCACGATCCCACGAGAAACTTTAAATCAACTTAATTTAAAATTTCTGATGCAACGATTCATGCCATAGGATCTCATGTGTTAAAATCATCCTTAGCTATATTTAGTAATCATTTGTACCCAACAAACTTTTATTGTAAATGATTTCCTATGTTTTCGTATCGTTTATCTTAATGTTTTCTTTTTCCTTTCAAATTGTCACACAATTGGTTTTAATGATTATTCTTTGTGAATTGTTTAGTAGGCCGATCTATTCGAACCCTTATTTAGGGCGGCTTTTTTTGTTAAATTGTTTATTGGCTAAGACCACACCGTACACGAGCTCGTTCTTACGGTAGCGGCTAGAAATATATTTGTTTTAAAATTTTAATTTGTATTTACTAGCTAGCTAGCTAAATAAATAAAATGAATAAATAAATAGTCTTACTATTCAATCTAGCATATTTACGATTATTCTCCTTTCACAATCTCCTATTTTTGTACTTTGATATTTTTATAACGTACTCTGCTTCTCTTTAAGTTCATCATCATCATCATCATTATTATCATCGTCGTCGTGTTCATTTCAACCACCAACTTATAGACCTACTTCTTTCACCTTTTCTTCTTCATTCCTTCACTCATTCTTCCGTTCTATCGACGTCTTTAAACATGATCATGTTCATCGTCATCGTCATCGTCATCGTCGTCGTAATAATAATAATAATAATAATAATAATAATAATAATAATAATAATAATAATAGGCTAATCAATACTCTTTTTTTCAGCAATTTTTTCATCATGTTCTTCACTTCTCCTATCGTAATGTAATTATTTTACCATATTAATATTTTTAATTCTTCAACTTTCTCATCATATCTCTTAACAATGTCATATCTAAAAGCTATAACATCACATAAGGAAATCTATTATCTCTCTGCGCCAATGGCTTATGCTGTGAATATGAAAGAAAAAAAAACACACCATAACTTTATCTTCTCCTGAAAGCTGTCAAGTCTTCGGAACGTGAGTGGTAAATATGTAAGGACCTGAGAGCCAATACACTTTTAACTGGAATTTTACCAGTATACACGAAGTTTTATTGCTTTTATGTTAGTTGAACAGTCGGGATGAGAATTATTACAAGTGTGCGAGAAAAATAGTCAAGTACACCATTCACTTGTATGTCACAACACAATTGTTCACAATAATTACACGATCAATTTAGGCTTAATAAAAACCTTTGTTAATACAATGAACAAAAAGTAAGAGTGTCGATTTCAATACTTAAGAGACATGTTTCCGAGGTTGGTTGAACTAATTTTAAAAGAGAGAATTTTCATGTGTATTCAAACTAACGACCTTGTGTTTGAGGAATCATATAAAGAGGACTGGAGTGGCGTGTATTTAAAAATGTGTGTTCAAATTGCCTTGTAAATTTTAGATCAGAGAACTACATCGCGCTCGTGGAAAAAGTGTTAACATTTGAGGTAATAAGATACAATATATCCCTGAAAATCAACTTTTTACACTCCTATTGGGATTTATTTCCACCTAATTTTGAAGCTGTGTGTGACGAGCTTGGGGGAGAGAATCCGTTAGGATATATCACAAATCAGAAAACAGTATAGAGAAAGAGTATCATTCAGAATGCATGCTATGTTAAAGATATGACCACGTATATGAAACCATGCCTTAATAGGGAAAATTATTATATGTGGCTCAATAATATCCTAAAGAGACAAATTATATAAATTACAGGAATTCACTAGATTTATATTGTCATTTGGACTGTTACTCTGTAAGGTTTGAGTCTTAAAATGGTAAGGCTGGTGATTTGAAACGCCTACTTACTGTGAAACACGAAAAACACGACGTAGAGATTTCTGTGGAGAACTTTCCGATGGTGCATCAATTTCATCAAGTTTTGTTCAGTTAGAATCCTTAGTTTTAGCGATCCTGTTTCCCTTAATCTAAGAACAGGTTGATTAACTGTTTCTCTACTTGGAATTGGAACGCCAACACATGTCTCGACATGAGACAGCTTCTTTGTTCTAGCGTGAACATTACGGCTGACATTTCAATTGTCTAACTTAAGGCATCCACATTTAAAAGAAGTAACACTAAAAGTAGCGACGCGTCTTAATCTTTAAGAGGCTATGTTTGCATGAACTTAAGGTAGTGTGATATAAATCGGTTGCAATTCGGTTCGTTATCTCGGCCCAGACCTGAAGCGAACGCTCTGCACATACATTAATTATTTTAGTGACTGAAATGCTGTGATAAGGTAACGGTATCCTGTATATTCCTTTCAAATATATTGGACCATTTATAATGTTTGATGCCGCGAAATTTTCTTTTCGGAATCGAACGTATAAAAAATTGTATTAGGCCTCTTTCGGAAGAAATATAATCTGATATACCCAGAAAATAGTAATTGATGGACTTCTAATTTTGATTCAGGGAACACGAATTGGTAAGAACCATCTACCTGTACCTGGGTGAAATAAAATTGTTAAAATATGTTCTTCAAAGGGATTTCATCTTCGTTTTCATTTTCTTCAACCTCTTTTCGTCTATTCACAGCTTTTTTCCTATAATTCCTCTTCTTTTCTCTTAATCTTCTTCTGCATAACCTTCCTTCATTACAACTAATCCTCCTGCCCTTTCTCCTATCTACAGAGTGATGCATATAAACCTTTACAATTTTAATGACTTACAACTTTTGAACCAATAATAGCGAACGTGTGTAATGTGTTCCAAATAAAGAATAACTGTGGGAGATTCCTCTGAGTAAATATTGAAAACGTCTTCCACCGGCATCCATACACAACTGTACTCGTTGCATCATATTCCGTGACGTCCGCCGAAGTGTATCCTTCTCAATGTTGCTGATTTCATTCCTAATGGCCTCACGGAGTTCAGCAAGTGACCGCGGTCTGATCTTGTATACTCTGTCCTTAAGATGCCCCATAAGAAGAAGTTCGGAGAGATAAGGTCAGGTGATTTGGGAAATTACAGATTTTTACTATACTCTGTCCTTAAGTTAGCCCCGTAAGAAGTAGTCCGGAGAGGTTAGGTCGGGTGATCTGAAGGGTTCACAGACTCTTTTAGATTAGGCGATCACCGAAGAAGCATGAGTAGCTTGTCTCCTGGCTCAATCAGCGTAATGATTTCTTTGACGAGTTCACTAAACGTCCTCGAACATTATCAACACAATATTGATTCATTACCGGTCTGCTTTCCACTCTCGCTGAGATGCGAGCCAGTTGTCTTCAGCTTTCTTGCCATCGATAAAATTGTTGGCCTGGTTGGAAACATTGTGCACACCGAATTTTCTTCGAAATGCCCGTTGTGTTTGAATCAAGGAATTTGTCTTGCAATACGTTTTCACAATAAAAACACGCTGCCGAATTGAGACCTGCATGTTCGTGTCATGATTGCAAAAACTAGAGACTGTGAACTAATTACTAGAAGCCAACACTAGTCATAATAGTCAACAATGGATGGTAGAGGTACCCATATGGGTTCTCTCAGAGTCACTGAGATCATTAAACTCAATTTAAAGTTTATATCAGCTACCAAAGGGAAATTATAACTTATTATTTCATTAAAATTGTAAAGGTTTACATGAATCGCTCTGTATTATGTCTCTATACTAGTAGTCTCTCGCGCTCTCAATTTCTTCCACATGCTGTCTCTTCATTGTCATAATGAACAGATTTGTGAAAATTATTAGCCTCATAATGGGAATTTTAGTTCTTGGTTTTTCATTTTTTTCAGTAAAACCTGAAATTTCCAATAGACTGTGTCCACACTAAAAGTATACAGGAATAAGAGCTTATATCGTAACTTGTATAAGGTTTACTAAATAAATTTCTTCTGCCTTGTATAGAATAACTGAAAAAGTTTTTATTTCTACTAGTACACCTCAACATGAGCTCCATTTATAGCTCGATAGATACCAAAACGATACTCAACCTCTCGCCAGGTGTTCACCAACATATCAGGTGTTATAAGCTCAACTGCTTGAATGATAAGCTGTCTCAATTACATACTTTTCTGCTACACACAAAATTTTTAATAAATCCCCACGCAAAAAAAAAATCCAAAGGAGTTAAATCCGGGGATCTAGGCGGCTAGGAAGTTGGCCCACCACTACCAATCCAATTTCTTGGGAAGGTTACATCCAAAAACGTTTTAACATTTCGATGGAAGTGTGGTGGAGCACCAACCTGCTGAAATGTTAAACCTGGCGTAAATTGCGGAATAGCAAAGTTCTCCAGCATATCAAGGTATGTACATTCCATTTCCTCCGTATGCGCCGCTGAGCACGGGTAACTGAATTCAATTCTGCAAACCAGAGCACGCATTGAACTTTTTGCTGTACCGTCCACATCACTATTGACAAGGAACTGGACTGATAAATGCAAATTTTCATGCATGCAACAATAAGCATGAAACGAAACATTTCACACAACAATGGCCATGCAACAATAAGATTGAAACAAAACATTGCACTCAACAACGGCCATGGAAAAGGTATGAAACGAAATCTTGGAGAGTTTTTCTATTTATTGAGCTTTATCTTAAGGAATTATAATTTACGTTTGTGAAATTAGCCATTATTTCTGTATATTCTTCGTGTGGACACGGTGTAGATTATTTTTTTTATCTTTTCTAAGTTAAATCCTTTTTATAATATCTTTATGACACAAGGCGATGTGTACTTTACATACACAGAATGTTTCACTTACTGAATTATAAATTTTTAGGAGTGGTAGAGATGATCAATATAAGCAATATTTATATAGGGGGTCCATATCCGGCGATTTTCCGTTTGGTACATATTCGTACAAGCCTTTATACATAGTAAAGCCATACAAAATTAGTACACAGGAAATAGGGGATGCTCTACTGAACATTTTAATATAGGGAACGAGGAGTTTGCGAAGCCAGGTTCAGAAGAAATGGGCTTAAGGTGTGACCCGACATTTTCAATGACCAAGAATGGTCAATTTTGTCGCTTTTTTTTAATTTTACGTAATTTTGTACTTTAAATGTTTAGACTTAAGATGGTGTTTGTTTCATGTACTCTAAGTTACTCAGGTTATGCACCAAATTTTACAAAATATTACTGAAAGAGTAAAAATATTCATCATTAAAATAGTAACTGAGTATTCTTGTGCTCAAATATATTTCCTTATATTAAGGTAAGACAAAAACAAAAAAAATACGTGATAAGAAACGAGACGTCTTGAATAATTCGGTGTGGTAAAGGATTCGCTTTCAAACATGACAATCTAGTCACCACATTGCACGAAGCAATCTATTATCACTTGAAATGAACATGTCAAGTATATTGCTATAAATCAAGAACATAATATGTAACAGACTCGCTTCCCATATTTCAGGTTGTCACAAACAGGGGAATTTTCCTCAATGCCATCGATTCTCAAAAGGTCATTGACACTTAATTTAAAAAATCGCTGAACATCACCTGAGAGTACTGGGTGTCATTATACAGAGTGAATCAAAAGTATGGCACCTTATAAATATCTTCCGTATGCTTCATTTACGATTACTATAGGTGTTACCAGTATTTATAAGACCAAATGCTCTACCAGTGACACATTAGATTCTAGCCCTCAGCTATCTCAAAAGCCGCCATTTTGGATGCAACTTTGAAATTTTAAATGGAAAGGGGATCATGTAGGTACTCAAAATCATGTGAAAGTTTCTGAAAAATGAATAGAGCAATCCGTTTTGAGATATCTTCAATCGTTTTCAAGTTATTTAAAGATAACTGTCATAATGACACACACATTAGTTACTGCATCTACAGATATTTTGTAACATGGTACAGTACTAAGGAGGCTTTGGAAATGGTACTTTTGTGCAATTCTGGTAATTAACTTTTTTTGCTTTACTCGGCAAGAAAAATCTACAAATGTTTGCTGTAAGATGCATGTAACAGTATTAATTTTAGTGAAAACACTGTAACATACTTATGTTCTGCTTCCAAAGATTCTCCAAAGACTCCCACATCCCTATATAATCTGCACTTTATAGCAGTAGAGATGTCGGTCCTATAACCTGGCTATCATCACCACCAAGAAAACACCTTGGTACTTCTATTACAAGCTGAATGAACTCCACAGTCATAACAGTTTACTTAAATCAATTAAAAACAAAAAAAAAATCACTCAAGAATTAAGCATACTGCACACACAGCTTGATTACTCTCGTGTGAAAAAGAAGCATTTGTCTACTTCGAAAAACACTTAATGCAAAATAAATCACTGACAATTTATAAAGTTACAAAATATGGTGAAAATAGTCAGAACAGTTTTAAAATCTGAGGCACAAAACTGTGATTGTACACACGATTATTATGATGTACATAGATTACAACTGTCATACGTTCGAATACCGATGATCTCTTGTCCCCCTCTGTCGCCTTACCTCGAACTCGTGATATCATAAAGGAATTCTTAATTCTCACGAATAATATTCCGAACTCTCGATGCCAGTCGATGATTCTCTCAATTGGCGAGACACTCTGATATACAGGGATGATCCCAGTGCCAAAAGAGAGAAGCCCATTTGGCATGACTCACTAGCATACGGAAATGTAGTTGCTGGTACCGATACCGTTAGGTAAATTTTTTAGTCATATTTGTCGAATCCCCGAAGAGAGTAAATCTCAGACTTCCTTCTACGGATTGTTAGCATAAACGGTCTGAGTGCAGAAGAACTTCCGCCCACCTAACAATAAGTATGACAAAGAAAAGAAGAGAGGGTTCAGACGCCGACGCGACGGGGATTAAGATACAAGTATAGCGACATCATTTTATTTTTACTTCAATTTTTATTGTACCTGAGTTTCTGAATGTATTTCCCTCCAACCCCTTCTACTAGTAAACTTCCACCCGTATTCCACACAGAACCAAGATCGCATATGGAATCAAAGTCGTCTTATGGACACAATATACAGTACTGAGTGAGTATAGTACGTTCCAGAAATATGTTCATATTTTCCAGTGAATAAAGTGCATTCATTATTGAATCATATTTTCGGACAGATATTGTGTTCGTTTGGTTAAGTTGCTTCCCGGTTTCCCCCACACGTTTCTGCTGGCCCTTCTGTAAAGGCTAGTGGCTGGGCTGTCAGCTCTTTTCTGAAAACATTTTGCTGTCAGGAATTGGACGTCTACGTAATATTATACAACTGTTTAAAATAATTTAAATAAAACTGCCTCGTTAAGTAACTCTCACGTGATTTCCTCCCTTTCTACGACCTTGTGACGTAACTACTTGGATGGACAGTAGATAGCAATCTGAGTAAATTTATCTGTACGAATTGGGCAGAAGTGAAGACTGAATTTACAATACGTAAGGTACTCTGTTATAGAGTAGGTACAGAATTATTTCAAGTTGCACAGGATTATGACCCCCCCCCATGCCGACTGATGCTTTGCACTACTTCTTTTTGGGTTACCGTAAAAAAAATTGTGTTTTTAAACATCCTACAACAATAGAAGAATTAAAGAATTACATTCCAGAAACAATACATTCAATTTGAGAAGATATGCTTAAAACCGTTTTCGATAATATGTACACAAAAGAACTGAAGGCTGTATCGAAATGAACGGCCGTCATTTTCAACAATTTGTTTAAATATCTAGATTTTGATTACTTTTTCAATTTAAATGCATTCTTCATATTGTATGCTAATATGCTGTAGACAGTACTATACACTGCATAATGAATACGTCCGCCTAGATAGTTCAGTTAGTGAGTAAAATCACTTATTGTTAATACTGTACTGTATTCTGTGTATTTAAAAACCTAACGAAAATTATCAAACTGAAAATCGTAATAGTTCTTAGTTTACGTAAATGGATGTACTACTTTTCTTCTCTCCTATACCTAGTAAAGTGTTTTGTTTGTATTTTACACTAGTATTATCAAACTCCGGTCGTGGCAGGGGGTAACGAAGTGTTTGCGGTTCTCAACCGTTAATCCAAAGGTATAGCCAGGTTAATATTAGAAATGTTAGTAAAAACAAAATGATTACCCGCTATAAGGAAAGTTCAACTGCGACCGCAGCTACCACAAGCGATGTAGAACCAAATATTTGCTTTTGATTGTCAAAAATTAAGACTGGTTTTACTTGCATAGGGGGTTTTATATTCAAATAACTTTGGGCATCAATTTGTTTACAGAAACTTTCATTCATTAGAACACTTTCTCGAACCTGTGCAGACCATATGCAATTTCTGAAGAATTAAAGGACTTTAGAACAGGTTCTGTCGAGTATTTTGTCTTTATACACCATTCTAATTCTACCATTTCACCACTATTATTTTAACATAACTTCACTATCTTTGAATAGTCTCTGTAACTAGATAGATGGACTGTAAAAAAGGTATGCATTGCAACTACTGTGGAGTCTCGTTAATCCGAACTAACTGGGACCAAGATCTATTCGGATTACAAGATTTTCGGATTAACCGAAATATTTCCTGTAATGCAATGCATGCTATTCACGAGCGCTGAGAGACGGTGGTGGGAGACCCTGTTGCTATTTTTAGAACCACAACCAACAGGTTCACTTTATTAGACAAAAGAAAATTACTGATTTTATGAACATGACATGCTTAAATTATACATCTTGATTACACAACTTTTAACACTGTATCACTTCGGAATATATATGATAAGACTTTCCTGTGTTAAACTTCAACGTACCTCGTTTACATGTTTCGACCTATTTATGGGTCATCCTCAGAACTGGTCGTTGTTGGTCTTGGCGCCTTTTGTTCTGTTTCCTGTGAGGGTGCGTTCGTGTGGTATAGTGTAGAGCCAAAGAGTGTGTGTGTTTTGAAGTTGAGTTGTGTGCTGAGAATTTCATTGGGATGTGTTTTCGTGTGTCTGTATATTTCATATTGATCTAGTGTGTTTAGTTTCTGGCTGTTTGGTTGGATGTGTAGTATTTCCATGTCTGTGTTGATGTCTCTATGGGTGTGGTTAGCATTTGTGATGTGTTCTGTATATGTGGAGGTGTTTTGTAATTTTGTTATGGCTGTGATATGTTCTTTGTAACGTGTTTGAAACGATCTGCCTGTCTGTCCTATGTAGAAATTGTTGCAGGTGTTACATTTTAGTTTTTATACGCCTGTGTGGTTGTATTTGTTTGTTTGTGTTGTTTATGGTTGAGATGTTTTTTGTAGATTGTTATTTGTTCTGTATGCGATGTTGTAATTTAATTTCTTGAATGAGGTTGCAATTTTGTGTGTGTTTTTGTTTTCATATGTTAGTGTGATGTATTTTTTGTGTTCTTGTGTTTGTGTTGTATTCTTATGTCTTTTTGTGATTGTGTTTTGTCTTACGTATTATGTTGTCTATTATGTTAGGGTTGTATCCGTTTTCTTGTGATATGTATTTGATTGTGTTTAGTTCTTCGTTGTAACCCTGTTGGTTCATTGGTATGTTGAGTAGTCTGTGTACCATTGTTCGGAATGCAGCTGGTTTGTGTTCTGTGGGGTGGTTGGATGTGTTGTGTATGTGTGTTGTTGTTGTTGTTGTGGGTTTTCTGTATACTTTGAATGTGTGTTTGTTGTCTACTTTTGTTATTGTGATGTCTATAAAATTTATGGATTTGTTGTTTTCAATTTCTAATGTGTAGTGTAGTTTTGGGTGTATTTTGTTTATGTGTTGATGCAGGTTTTGGATCTGTCTTTTGTTTCCTTTGTATAGTATTAGTATGTCATCTACGTATCTGTGCCAATATATGATGTTGTCTGTGTGTTTGTTGTTGTCTTTGTTCAGTATGTATGTCTGTTCTATGCGGTGTAAGAATATTTCTGTTAGTATGCTGTAAATTATGTACAGAAAACACTAATTGTTGTAAGTACCCTTGAATGTGCTATTTTCATAATTTTTAAAGTTAAAGAAATTGAGTTAATATATACATTTTTTTTTCTTTTCGCTACGTTGTACTATTACAATAAATTTAGTTTTTTCTTAAAATAATTTTGTTCGGATTAACCAGATTTTCGGATTAGAGTAATTCAGATTAACGACACTCTACTGTATAAATTTCCCGGAGATAAAATAGCTGTTTTACTTTCGTATGAATACGTCTGTTGCTGGGACACGCTATGTTGACAAGAACTGTTGCTTGTTTGTCAGTCGAATGTCCTCCTACACAGCACGAACCGTACGGTACTTCTCGCCTTCAACCTATCCACATCCCGGCCAGCCCCCCACTCGTAT
The DNA here is from genome assembly GCF_040183065.1 of Periplaneta americana. NCBI lineage: Eukaryota > Metazoa > Arthropoda > Insecta > Blattodea > Blattidae > Periplaneta > Periplaneta americana. The sequence goes on from NC_091117.1 coordinate 159,713,061, forward strand.
TGGTGCATTTCCGGAATACAGAATGGAAATAAAAAAAATTCTAGTGGTCATCACGAACGCGTGGCGCCAGTTTATTGAATTCGCCACACTGCATATGGATTCTCTTGTGTAAATATATCTCTTCTTGGTCGCTTCCTATGTTCACAGCAGCGGCGCCGTAATTCTGCGAACGTTTGATTTGATATATTTTTATTTCAGATATATACAGCTTCCCTATATACAGTGCGGAACGAAACTGAATAACAATATTGTGGCTATAGATCTCTCAAATATCGAAATACGAATACCTTTATATGTCATCTATAATTTCTGAAAAATGTATTAGTTGGTAATTCAACATCGGTAATAGCACGCTATCTTAACCGCACTTCCTTTCAATTATTTCACGTTCTGTAGTGAGCCGGATAGACTGCGAAGTAAAGTTTGCTCTCTCTAGATGAAGAACAGGGGATGAAGTTAGAGGGCGAAGTAGATTAGTGATATGTAGAGCCCGGATGTTTGGCAAAATGCCTTTTTACTGGGTAGAAATAAATCATTATTTTCATAGATATAAATGTGATTTGGGATAAATCAAAGTGATAGTGCCAATTTTTATTTTGTCTATTTTGTCTTTTTAAGGCGTTTCTTACTAATACAATAATAAATGCTTTTTTTCTCATTTTAAAGCAAAACTACGTGTTTATTTGAAATTTTCTAATTAATTGTAATGTAATGGGTATGAAATTTAAATATATGGAACAATGACTCACTTTACTAACAATTGTAAATAAAAGTAATTTATTTCGGTGCTTAATCTGCTAATAATCGTGATTTAATACTATTGGTGTAATATAAATAATGATCGACAATTCACATGTTATTTATGAAAGGGCCCAAGTCGCTAATTTTGTGAAAATGAGTTTGTAATGTAATAAGTGCTGCTCTTTGGGTGTAGATACTTCGATTTAGACATGAAGAGGACTAAGTTTCACACACTTAGCAGAATGTATGATACAATTTTTATTTCAGCCTTAATTTAAAATTGTCGGCCTGTAAGCAGTTTTTATTAAATTGCTAACAATTTAGTATTCAAGACTAAGGCCCTTTCATAAATAACCCATTCACGATACCAACAATCAGCTTCAGGCCTGATGTACAGTTTCCCTGAAAAAGGATGAGACGATTGAATATTCCTAAGTCTCAGATGTAAGACACTGCGCATGATCGGAGACCAGAGCACTGATACACAAGATAACGAATATTGAGTTACTTAAATGCAGGCTATTTGGTTTGTTACAAGCGTCGTTCCGAAATTCACTTCAAAAACTGCAAAAAAATATGATAATATAACGTAAATAAAACAAATATATACATAAATCGTGTAGTTAAATCGACAATGGACCTTCATGACTAGATCGACAATCCGCACAGAAAGGAAAGCTTTCATTTCGTTTCAATCGCTCAGACGGTAAGACTTCTGCGTGTTGTGTAGAAGAGTGCGAGTTCGATTCTTAGTCCACACAACGATTTTTTTGTCTAAATAACGTTGAAATAGCTAAGTAACGTTGAAATAGAGTTTTACAAAATCCTGAGATTAAGTGTTAATTGTATGTATTTATTTACACTGCAAGTGGGCAAGCACCCGGTGGCAGTGGTATATACAATATTAACAATACACAGTTAAAATGATAAGCAATACACAATAAAATTTACAATACATAATAAAATTTACAACACATATACAATTTTATACACAATACAATAAGAATACACAATACATTTTAACACAATAATAATAAAACATAAAATAAAACACCTAATTTTACAACACAACCTACATGATTATGTATAGGTCCTACATAGTTTTCAATAGTCTTTCACTTTACTCTCATCTCATTCCCTGTAGTGGCACTATGACGCATTTCACTGACACTTTAGCACACATTTCACTGACACTCTGTAACACATTTCACTGACACTATAGAACACATTTCATTGACGCTATAAATTATCACTGATCGGAACTGTTCACTGCACTGTAAAACCATAACTTCACTGACTCACCTCGCTTCACTGATACAACAGTTCAAATAAGTCAAATAATTGCATTCTTATGCATACTGTACTTATAAACAGAACTACATTTAAACTAAACATTTCTAGTCTAAGGCCCTCTTACACGCTATTTTTAAATAATTTACAATTCAAACCAAGGAAGTAAACTCGTCAGGCTAGATAAATACATGCCACCTTAAAAAAAATTAAATGTTGAATGTCACCTTAATTTTAATTTTCACTTTATACACAACTCTTTAAATTATTCTTGAATCTCCTTAAGGAAGGACAGCCCTCAAAGACCGCTGCAGGTAGGTCATTCCAATCATTTATAGTTCTATTTAAAAATGAGAATTTACCTACATCCGTTTTCTGTTTCCTACATTTGATTTTAAAATCATGATCGTTCCTACCATAGTACGTTGGCTTTTCTAACCGAGCCGTTATGTCTACCCATGCTTTCTGACCTAGATGTGCTCTATACAATGATGTTATTCTAGTTTTCCTACGTCTGTTTTCCAAAGTTTCCCATTTAAGTTCTTTTATCGTATCGTTCCCATCTTCTCTTTTACCTTTAACAAATTTAGCTGCCCTATACTGGATTCTTTCTAAGGAATTTATCTGATATATTCTATAGGGATCCCAACATGCAGTTCCGTATTCCATTAACGGTCGCACTAATGTTAGATATGCTATTTCCCTCGATTTGGGGCTAGCCTTTCTCAAGATTCTCATAATAAAGTGAAGTGCCCTCCATGCTTTGCCTGTAACATTATCAACATGCTCTCCCCAAGAAAGTTTGGAGTTTAAATACACTCCTAGGTATTTACAACATTGTTCTTGCGGAATTACAACACCACTGAATTCGTAATTAAGAGTAGTTTCCTCTCGGGTTTTACAAAATGTTATAGATTTACTTTTAGAACCATTTATTTTCATCCTATGCTTTAACGCCCAGTTGTAAATTTTATTCAAGTCTGTTTGAATAGCATCTACATCTGAATTATTTCTAATCTTTCTATAGATAATGCAGTCGTCTGCAAATAGCCTCACATTTGATGTAATATCCTGGCATAGGTCATTTACGTATATTATGAAGAGTAATGGACCCAGAACGCTGCCCTGTGGCACCCCTGAACTTATATTTCCAATTTCCGATATTTCATGACCTACTCTAACTCTCTGGGTTCTACCTTTTAAGAATTCTTGGATCCATAGCACCACTCTTTTATCTATTCCTAGCCTACTTAACTTATCTATTAATATGTCATGTGGCACCAAATCAAATGCTTTCGAAAAGTCAATCACAACTGCATCGATTCTTCCGCCTCTATCTACCTCTTCAGCTAGATCCTGAACCAGCGACGTAATTTGACTATCTTGTGTTTAATGATCGCAAACAATACAAAATTACAAGTTATAATAATATAAACTTTAATCTAATGAATGCATTTATACACACATATACAAGTAAATGCATATATATTAAAAACTAGCAATTAAAATGAAATTAAAATATATATATATATATATATATATATATATATATATATATATAATAGACAAACTTTTACAAAGATTTAGAGTCTTTAGGCTATGTCATTTCTTGAGTAATTATTACAATATTTTATTAATAGCTTTCCCATATGTGTAATGTGTAAGAAATGCACTCGCACAAAACAATTTTTGTTAAAAGTGTGCTTTGGGTTATTTCATTCTCACCCCTTCAGTTAATTTTAACTATTTTATCTACGTGTTTGCAATAGTGTTTCATTTAATGTGCATTCAATTTTATTCATGTTATGATTGAATGAAACAGCACTGTTGCAGTTATTGACTAATTACATGTATTAATACTAATTATTAAATGCATCTGTTAAGTAACCAATTGCAGTATCTTTTGCAAAATCTTGAATGTTTAAGTTGTCAATAATATTTCTGTACTATATACTATAATACGTTAAGAGAATTTGCAATAGATTTGGGAGCGTCTACTTTATAATCATTGGTCTTAATGAAAAAATATTTTCTTTGTTAGGATATCTACAAGTTTAAATTTAATAATATTCCGAATAGGTTTAATTGCATTATCTGAATTTTGTACTTTTCCATTCTAATATATTCTATTTCCCTCTTTCACAAATTTTAAAAAATCATACTGTACTTCTTGCAATATTTAAGAGGATCATTACATTGCAACTCATTACATATAGATTCTTCTTTTTAATATATGAGATTTTGAAGTCCCTGCGTTATCTACATGTTTTAACGTTTGAATTTTTTCACAACATTGAGTGGAGAACATCCACTGAAGTGATTATGAAATTAAGTGAAAAATTCAATACATTTACTCTTAATATCATAGTACCAGTATCATATATGTTTTTCCAAGATTCATTTTTTAGACATAAATGTAAATAGTCACTAGATCCAGCATTTACGATCTTTTCTTAGTTTTTAAATTAATATTTTGAAATTGTTCAGTGACATTGGAAACACTTAGGATTTGTTTAACATGTTCAGACAAGCCATTGATTATAGGTTCTGTCGAATAGGAATTCAGTCTAATTCTGTGTAGAAAACATTTATCAATGGCTGTGCTACTTCAGTTTGTATGCTGTGGGAAAATGACTCTACGACTAAGGTTTCCAGTTTCAAGGAGTGAAATAATTTACTTTTACGGAAAAGTTCCGAGAGATAATCTATGTTTATGTCACTACAGATCACAAATTCCATATGAGATTTCTAAAGTATTTTCTTTACAAATTCAGTGTTGGCTATAAATATTAATAAATAATGTAAGAAATACGAATGATTGTAGTTATAAGTCTGATTTACATTATAAAAAGCAAGAAGTTACATTCCTCGGCAATATTCGAACTTTCGATGTTTGGTTTTGCCGTCCAACGCACAACCACGGACCTATTCAATGCTTATGTTAATAACCTACAATTTAGCTGTATCAATGTGGTGTCATACCTTGGGGTTTGTTTACTTAATGTAATTAGATTTAATTTGATTAGTTTCGCAACAATTGGACTTCCTGTTATATCCTGTTATTTAGATATTTAATTTAGGGTTGATTTATTAACTCTTACTATGCAAGATGCCTCTTATTTCAATAATTCTATATCACGTTAAATAGTCATTGTCTACACTAAAGTATTATTGTCATCCCTCATTTCTCATCGTAATGGCGAACCGACGTGGCATGAGACAGCGAGTTATAGTTCTAGTTGAGGCTGGATATGGGGATAGATCTGCTGGTCGTTTGGTCGGTGTTCCTGGAAGTACAGCGCGAGGTGGGTTCATCGTTACCAAAATTTAGGAGAGGTCAAAAATCGCCCTATTCCTGGGCGTCCGCGGATTTCTTCATTGGAAGAGGATGCTCTCTTATTCGAGACAGTTCGACAGGACCCCTTTCTGACTGCTAACGAAATAAGCGCAGCATCTAACATTCCCGGCTCTTCACAGACTGTGATCAGCAGGTTGAGGAACCGCGGTATTAGGAGCCGGAGGGCTGCGCAAATGGAAATATTGGGGGAAGCACAAGCTGTCGACCGTCTTGCCAATCGCTACCAATCGAGTGGATTTCGATTGGAGAAATGTAATTTTCTCCGACGAAACAACCATCTCGAGTGATTACGAAGGTCCTGTCCGTGTCTATCGTGAGGATGGTCTCCGACATGACCAGGGCTATGTGCACCGACGTGAAAGATCGGGGCGCTTTAGCATATCGTGTTGGGGGTGGATGTCTTACGATGGACCTGGCGTTATAGAACGAATCGATGGCCGGTTTAATGCGGGAACTTACAAGCATATTCTGGAAAATATATTCCTTCCCTCCGCCCGAGAACGTTTTCCCGAAGGAACATTGCTGTTCCAGCAGCATAATCATCTCGTACACTATGCTGCAAGCATTCAAAGATGGTTTCAAAGGAGACCAGAGATCGAAATCATTAATTGGTCTCCGAAGTCATCTGATTTGAATGTCATCGAAAATTTATGGGCGGAATTGAAAAAGAGAAGAATAGCCACCTATGCCCACCGACGCCCTCGAAATCGAGACGAATTGTGGGATCAAATTGTTGACACCTGGGAAGATCTCGCCGGGGATCAGAACTTATTCCACAATCTTGTGACATCCATGCCGGATCGACTTAGAGCTGTAATAGAAGCTGATGGCATGTGGACAAGATTTTAAGTTAACAGGTCTCTTTTTGTTTCTTATGATTTTTGTTTGAGGAAGAATACTTTTAACTTCCAAGTAAGATTTATTTTTTTTGACGAGGTTCAGCCCACTTGTAAGACCCAGAAATTGGGCATAAATTATTCCATATTTTTCTACAAATTAGACAGTCGAGGATCTCTGAAAAAATTAATTACACCTCAATAAAAAAAAAGTTTCACCCGGGATCGAACACGAGACGTTTCGGTTACACATTGGAACCGACACGCTACTATATGAGCTACCGAGACAAGACAGTGACAGCAGCAGTCCAGAATGTAGATCCCTTAGCTGGCATTTGCCATTCGGTACAGTGAAGCAATGATATTTTGTGACTCGAGCTATGTTGTGAAATCCTGGCCTTAAATGGTAGTATTCTTCGTGATCCTTATTGTGGTCCTTGTCCTTGTTGTGGTCCTTGTAACAATTCTTTACTATTTGTCATGTTACGTATCGTTACGTGATATCGAGTGAACCGCGCTGTAGAACTTTAACTTCCGACGACCAGGAATCGTCTCATTCTTTTTAAGGGTAACTGTACATTACAGTGTACATTGTTTATTTTTTCTTTTTTTTTAATGTCTTCGATTCTTTTAAATATTCTGAAAAATTCAATGTGATAGAAATGGAGAATATTATTTTTGAAACATTCCTATACCTGAATTAAAAATAAAATATTTAAAATTTTGGGACCCCAGAGGTCAAAATTGTTCCCAAATTTTTATTTTCTGTGAAGACTTGAATGATTATGTGACCTTTTTTTTTTTTTTTTTCAATTTTGTTTCATATAAATTCAGGTCTGAGGGGGGTTAAGCCCGTTCTCACAGAAGTTGTCATGTGCATTTTCAATTGTTTGCTTTCATGTTTTCAAATCTTACTGTTGCAATTTTTTCTGCACGTGTTTATTATTGTAGGAGAAAGAGATTTGAGCGAGTAACAGTCAGTTATTGTTGGTAATAGAAGGTATAAGTTCGGTTAGTTAGAAAGAATCCCTAAATTCAGTAAACTATTGAAAAGTAAACTTCATTTTTACGTTATTGAATTTGGTGCTCATATGTTTACAACCGATGGAACAGTTTTGTTGCGTAAGGTTTGTGAAAAGACAGTTAATCACGAAAAAAAAAAGTATTTTATAAGCCAACTGTGTCACCTACAAAGTAAAATGTGAGTTATGTTGATATAATATAAATTTATTGCTAAAGTATATATATATATATATATATATATATATATATATATATATATATATATTAATTTTTAATGTCTTCTTCAAAATTTATTGTGCCTTTTTTACGTTTTATTGCCTTTTTTTTTTTTTTTGCCTGCCTATTTTAACTGTTATAAATACTTAAATATCCGGGCTCTAGTGATATGAATTACCATCGTGAATTACAAGCGCTATGTTCTGTTCAAGTTTGTCGAGTATGGCGAAGTTCAACATTCGGCGATATTCGCTATGCTGGAGGCGTCCTGTTATATTTGTTCGGCCTTGTTATGAAAATTCGTTGTCCTCTGCTCCCACCCCTTCGTGTTTTAACCTCTTAAGGATTTTAGCGAAATTCTTACGATTAGTTTTTCATATGGGATAAGACGAATTTTACATAATGTCTTGGTTGCTTCTTCCATGTTCGAACATTTTAGAACACTAATATAAAGCTTGCAATATGTGACGCAGTAGCGATACTATTCAGCAAAAAAATAGTATTTATTTGTTTAATGCAGAGGCACTTGAAAAGAGTTATTAGGTGTACAATTAGGAACATTTTAACACAATTGAAACAATTAAAACCTTAGTGAAACACATGGTGATGTTGAGATCAAACGTTCATCACATTATCTCTAGTATCTCATATCTGTTCACGAAATCGTCAATGAACAGAGGCTGCTGCTGCTATTGTTATTGTATTATTATTATTATTATTATTATTATTATTATTATTATTAATTGTATAGCCTAATGTTCCTGTATTTCTGACATTTTTATATTTGCTATTGTTCTATTACTGAGTGGAAGAGAAGGCTTTATGGCCAGTAGAAATAAATCTACTGAATAAATACATCATTACTGCATTGTCATGATCTCACATGGGCGTGTCATTATTAGCAAAATTGTCAGGAATTATGTCTGATCGCCAGTAAATAATTCCAATATTTAAGGAGTTCTTTCTTGGGCTTACTGCCATTCCTTTGGGAACGTTTATCCGCTTAAGTTGAGTATTGGGTCGTCATATTATGTGCCCGTGTGTTTCATACACTTTCGTTTGTGCATTTTACTTTTAATTCCGAATTACATTTTTGTTTCAAAATTCTCTTTCCTAGAATACGGGAGTTGATTACCTTCAGAAATCTCGTTTTTATTTCACTAATTACATTTACCTTCTTTATACCGAACATTATTCTACTTTTCAGGCTTTCCTTCGTCATTCTACTGAGTTTCTCACCGAACAGAACTGAGTTCGAATTTTTTTTTTTTTTTTTTTAACGGTTGTCAGCCCACTTTGAGGTCTGTGGATATAGAGGGGAAAAATTGGATCGGTGTCGGATAGAGTTCCCGGGTAGCTCAGTTGGTAGAGCGTTGGTACGTTAAACCAAAGGTCCCGGGTTCGATGCCCAGCCCCTGAACAATTTTTCCCTCGAAAAATTATTCAAATCAACTTTACAGGGAGTTATACCTGAAATCTTGATTTCCAGAACTGAGTTCGATCTCCAATAGATTCTATAATTTTAATATAGTAAACAAAGCGATTGTGGACATATTATTCCATTTGTGTTTACTTGTTGATATTAAACTATTACTTTATTCGTCAGATCACCGTTCCATAGTCTACCATAGTCCCTGTGATTAAAAAAAACGTTAAAGAAATAATTACGATTACAAAACCAATGTTTATGATTCCAAAAGTAAAACAAAGGTCCTAAAATTTTAAAGTTGCTTCCGATTTTGTTAAACTTTTCATTGATTCTCTTATCGCCAAAGAGGAGTTTAGTTCGTTAATTTATTTTATATATACCATTCCAGTAACAATGTCATAATATTATACTGCTCTTTTAAATGTAACTAAAACATATTACAATATTTATTCTATCGAGTATCTCTTTAATGCAGGAAGTAAGCTTTTGTTTGCATATTCAAGGAAGAACCTAACCCCAGGGATACCTTAGTCTTTATGGTCTCTTTCGTACCCTAAAACTACGATCGCCTTCACAAACTTCCGCGGATTCATGTTCAGAATTCGTAAGCAAGATGGCTACAGTTTTCTGTACTGTCTTCAGCTGTTGTCGCTGCGTACAATTCAGAAGTAGGCCTATAACTCTATTGTTATTTTGACTAAAATGCGCAAAACTGGATTCTGTAGTTTGATGAAATGTTGTAACTGATCAATAACATTCACATATTTCGTTATTGAAAAAGCTACAGGAGTGATTTCAGTTCAAAAGTGGACAAATTGAGTGGAATGTATGCTGAACAAAATTGCGTTATGGACTTCATTCATGAATAGCCTATTCCCGTTTCCTCTGCTGGCACGCAATATTTCTCGAAAATAATTTTTATGGCCACCATACATGACAACGGGAGACAAATCCATGGTATTATATTATTTCTAAGATATCAATATCAAGTGCTTCGTATGATGAACTGTCACACGACCAATGACGTTCTCGAAATCATGTAGTTTTTGTCGATTCCTGCATTGTCAAACCAGTGACTTGTATAAAATTACGAATTTCTGTAGAGATGAGAGTATGTGAGGTACTCCAACTGTTTCAATTGCCCATGAAGAATGAGTGGGATAACTGTAGATTGCATGACTGAACGGATTGCTACTTGCAGCACTTGTTACTCGTATGTCTTTATTTATTAATACATACTGTTTATCTTAATTCATTGCATTTGTATGTGTAGCATTTGTGTTTAGTAAATGCTAAATTTAATATCTCAACTGATATTTGTTGATTTAATTTGTTGCCATTCCATCATATTTATTACCTCAAATAGATTGCTTTATGTAAATCTCAAAAGCACAAAGTATATGATTATGTCTCGTGACCAGAATATTGTAAGTAATCGTAATATAAAAACTGTAAATTTATCCTTTGAAGAGGTGGAAAATTCATATATCTTAGAGCAACAGTAACAAATATAAATGACACTCGCGAGGAAATTAAATGCAGAATGAATGAGGGAAATACATCTTATTATTCGTTTGAGAAGTTTTGTCATCCAGTGTGCTTTAAAAAGTCTGAAAGTTAGAATTTATAAAACAGTTATATTACCGACTGTTCTCTATGGCTGTGAAACTTGGACTCTCACTTTCTGAGAAGAACAGAGGTTAAGGATGTTTGAGAATAAGGTGCTTAGGAAAATATTTGGGGCTAAGAGGGATGAAGTTACAGGAGAATGGAGAAAGTTTCACAACGCAGAGCTGCACGTATTGTATTCTTAACACGACGTAATTAGCAACATTAGATCCAGACTTTGAGATGGGCAGGGAATATAGCACGTATGGACAAATCCAGAAATGCATGTAGAGTGTTAGTTGGGGGGCGGGAGGGAAAAAGACTTTTGGGGAGACCGAGACGTAGATGGGAGGATAGGCCTAATATTAAAATGGATTTGAGGGAGGTGGGATATGATTATAGAGACTGACTTAATCTTACATAGGATAGGGACCGATGGCGGGCTTATGTGAGAGCGGCAATGAACCTCCGGGTTCCTTGAAAGCCATAAGTAAGTAACTCATTATTGTAAGCATTATTATTATTATTATTATTATTATTATTATTATTATTATTATTACTAGTATTCAAAACGAATACTGAAGATATTTAAAGCAAATTCTAATACGTAAAAAGCATGCTAAGGTAAAATGAGAAATTATAAAACAAATAAGTAAACAAAAAATAAATAAAACTACATAGAAATTGGACATGTTTTTGTTTTTGTGTTGTTTAATGTATTCAGAAAGTTATATTTTATTTTTTGACTATTTATTTCAAAGTCCGTGTGTAATAAGTTCTCTCATTTGCAAATGAATTAAACTATATATTTTCATACCATGAATTAGAGTTTTATATGGAGAATAGAACTGTACGAACAAAACTGTTATAATATTTCTTTGATATGGAATTTAATGGGGTTAAAATTTCACATATGTCCATGTAAAGAGTTGGTTGATACTTTTAAGAATCATTATAATTGCTACATTGTTCTACTTGTTACTATGAAGGCTATATCAGACTAGCCGGTTTATTCGATGGTGTACAACTACTAGATTTTACCTCACGCTGATATTGTGATTACTTCTGGGGTTCACTTGAAGCAACGGTCACTAACACAATACATATTTCATAATGTAATATTCTGCCAACGTTGTCATAACAATTCCGCTATTCCGTTCTGTCCACATAGAGAAACTGATACATTTCCATGGAAACTTCTACATCGACAATTAGGGGTACAATAAATACTTCGCATTATATGTAGAAAAATAAAGCGAAAATTATCCATAAAGTTTGGAATGTAAATTATATTATGATTGTGCATAACTAGAAATAACACTCATTAATATTCTCTGAAAATATGTAGTTTGTGTGCGTTTGAACACGTGACTAGTAACTCTTGGAGTGATTATCATTCTCAATATTATGTCAATAGAGAATATTCAGCTTTGAACTTTAGGAAACTAGATGAGCAGAAATTGTGTCAAGGAATTCAATATGGTCCAACTTTATTTACATCAACACCGAGTCAATAACTTATTGTTCGTGCACTTCATATATTTATATATTCTTCCGTGTAATATATAGTTGTTGTTCCTGCAATAACTCCTATGTTTCATATTTATCGATTTTCAGATTTTTGCTCTATTAAATAACTTAAGTAGCGATACAGCAAGTAATAAAATCTTCTATATGTAATTATATTTATTTCGAAAATGTAAGAATTCACAGTCTCCTATGTACGGCTGCCATGTATGTTTTCTTCCTGCTCAAAAATTTTATATTTTGCTCATGGGAGTTGTTGCAGGAACAACGACGATATAACAGACTGGGATATACATAACAGCTAAGAACCATAGTTCTGTTGTTGCTTGAAGCTAACTGTCGTTGGTTCGAATTTCATCTAGGACATAGATACAGCTCTAAATAAATCAGTAATCCTGCAGGTCTTTTGTCTTCGTATGATATTGTTTATTGTAATAATATGAGTTGTTCAGAACAGAAGTGGTGTAAGTCAAAAATGGGTAATGAGGGTTAAAGTAAACATTCTGTAAAATACAGCGCAAAGTAACAATTAATATTCAATTTATTTAAACTATTAGTAGTCAGTGGATACCACGAAGGACTTATTAACTACTAGTTTGCGCTGTATTTTACAGAATTTTTACTTTAAACCTCATTACCCAATTTTCACTTACACCACTTTTGCTCTGGACGGCTCATATGTGTTCTGTTTTGTTCTGAAAAGCCATTATTTCTCAAAACTGACGACAGATGGATTTAGGAAAATAGGAAAACTATTTAGGAAAATTGACATTTCACTGAAAACTACTATTTTCCGCAAATCCTTGGATGCCAAGCTTCAAAATGAGGGGTCATTTATTAAAATCCGTTCAGCCGTTTTCCCGTAATTTCCATTACCAGTTCAAATTTAATATATGTATTGATGTATTAGTTTTCGTATCGATATGGACAAAAATCACGACCCTACTCGCAATAGTTAAAGAATAAGGGGTTATTAAACATTTGAGAGAAAATATGTTTTCTGAATAAACTATTAACTTTCCATCAATATGATATTATATAGTGTATATATATAACGATGCGGATGTATTATTTTGAACAGAAGGATATGAAAATTTAACTTCTTGTATTTCTATAAATATGTGGAAAAATAGACTCAATTAAAATGTTATTAACAAGAATGCTATGGCGATATACAAAACAAAAGATCTGCCCGAAAACAGAGGAAATGAGTCTGCGAAGATACGTTTTATGAAATCATTCGCTAGTATCAGTAAAGGGCGTGAGCGTAATATCTGAATTCTTGTGTAAATGAGACTTTCTTTTAGAAAGAAGTTTATCTATCAATTTTTTGTTTCTAAAAGAAAGTCTCATTTACACAAGAATTCAGATATTACGCTCACGCCCTTTACTGATACTAAAAAATCTAAATATTGGAACACAATGTCTTTTTATAATAATGTATCATACAAGTTGCATAATTTTTTCAAAAAAGAAAATGTAAAGGTCTCTTTTAGAACAGGTAATAAACTTAATAATGTTATTTCAAACAATATTTGTAACTTTGATAAATATGCCAGTGGTGGAGTGTACATGCTGCATTGTAAGAATTGCCCAAAAAAGTATATTGGCCAAACCAAAAGGAATTTTAGGACTAGATATTCTGAACATAAAGCAGATTTTCGTCACAATCGTAATAAATCCAAATTCGCAACCCATTTGATTGAGAACGGCCACGAGCTTCAAAATATGTCCGACGCTTTACAGATTTTAAAACCCATCAGTAATGGAACTTTTAATTTAGTTGCTGAAGAATTTTATATAGCTAAATCGCTTAATAATACAGTTCCACTAATTAATGAACAATTACCTAGTTCCGGTAACCCTTTATTTAAATTAGCCAATAGAAACTCTTCTCACTGCGGCACGTACCCCCCTCCACTTACGTCATGACGTGTCTCTCATACTGTGTCATTGCACCAGTCACCACCACGCCACAGACCAGACAACATCATTTTCTTTTATTACGCCAAGACCAAAGACCTTGTAAGTATTTTATCGTCAATTCACTTCTTTTTCTGGTCCTACACTGATCCCTTACTAAATACTTATTATTGATTTTTGCAGATTTTACAATGTGCTGCTACGTCGTGGTGACTGATCCAAAGCAATATTTTAATTTATTCTTTTTATTGTCTGTGTCGCTATTTTAAGCTGCATATTTTTTACCAAATTGTGATCTATCACCTGCACACATGTCAAATATTTTTATGTACTTTTTGAGACCTCATGAAGGTTTTACTACCATATATATATATATATATATATATATATATATATATATATATATATATATTCAGACTGTTCATAAGTCTTTTTATTTCTCTTATCATTGTATTTTCATATTTTTATATTTTTACGTCATGTACTTTAACACTTTTCGACGTTACTAGTCTATCCATGTCTTTATATGAAAAGCATAACATCGCAAAAGTCTGACCTGAAGATGCTATTATTATAGCGAAAGCGCTAGTCAGAATATGTTCCTGCAACCTATGTAATATTTTGTAATTTTTAATAGACAGTTATTGAAGGACTCTTGATATTTGTTTCTTTAATTTTAATTTGTTGAAGTTCTAGGTATTCAAACATTAAGTTGTTTCGGATGCAGCTACGCGAAGAATAAAGTATGGTTTTGGGTAGCATGAAGAGAAACACTCTAATAAGCTTATCTTCCTTCTATGGAGCGTAAGATTGGAAGGTCATATTGGAATTAATGAGGGTAAAAAGTTAAGGAGATCATAACAGTTCCATATTATGCAGTTGTTAAAATTATGATTACAATAATTGCGACGAAGCTGATGAGATTTATAATTTGAGTTGCCGCCATGTTATTTTTCATTTATATCACAAGATACTTTGTAATATTTCTTTGGAAATACCTCAAATTCTTTCCCTATAAATAATGTTTTACTCAGTTCTTTTTTTAGCTGCTAGACTACAGACGATTTGTTCTTATGTGTTATTAGTATTGTTTTAAACACATTTCAAGAAGCATTTACAGTAATTGCACATCTATTTGCGGTATGAAATGCTTATTATCTTGAGTATCCCATCATTGAAAATGTGAGACGATAAAAATCACAATTCGAATGCTTCTAGATTTCTTTTGGAAAATAGACATGAGTACAAATCAGCAACTGATTAACTGGAAGGTAAAGGGGTGACCAGTAATAGAACAGTGTTCCCGGGTAGCTCAGATGGTAGAGCGTTGGTACGTTTAACCAAAGGTCCCGTGTTCGATGCCCGCCCCGCAACAATTTTTCTCTCGAAATTATTCAAATCAACTTTACAGGGAGTTATACCTGAAAGCTTGATTTGCATTTTTTTGCATTTTGGAATATTGTCGGCCACTTTTGAGACAATCACGGATTTTAACAATCATAAATTTGTATATATATGATCTAGTACTTTACACTCGACAAAATATCGACAATTACTCATTAGTGGCCAATATACATGGTCATGAAATTATAAATAGTGAACAAATTAATATTCCATATTGTAGATTACACAAGAGCAACACAAACTTTTTAATTATGGGGATGAAATTATATAATAAGCTTCCAAGTCAATATTATAAATTAACAATCAATAGCTTCAAAACTATATTTTACAATTGGTTATTAAATAATCCTTCTTATTCTGTTGCTGAGTTTTTCAACACAAATTTGTATGAAATTGTATTTTAATAAATAAGTTTAATTACAATTTAGTTAGTTTTCTTTAATTTAAAAGTTTCAAATTATTTCATATTTTCATTGTATTATTTAAATTTTATTGTTTCTTTTATTACCGTTAGTGTTTTTTAAAATGTATTTATATGTTTTTCAATGTATTCTGACGCAGCCTAAAACTGTATGTCTAATGGCCAAATAAACTGAATTGAATTGAATTGAATTGAATTGAATTGAACTGAATTGAAGTGCAAAGCTGATTCAAGCTATTCAATAGTCGAGAATTAAGGCTTGAAGATAAACTTCGCCCAAGAATACTACCCATTCTATAGAATGATAGTAAAGTAAAATCCCTTGTGTCCGGCACCCAAATTACCGGCAACACCAAAACAGCGCCACTTTAGGCTAAGCCAAAAAAAAAGTCATTCATGCGAAAGGGAAGAGTTGGACGAAGATGTAAGTGATTTTCGTGGTTCGCACATGCCGCATATTGTGTTTACTCTTTACATTGTTCACACGTGAAAACATAGACAGAAAACCCTGTTATGTAGATCGGGTAGCATCGGTAAGCTGCCACTTGGGCCCTGCAAACACTGTGCAGAGACGATATCTTTAAATTTACCGCTTGAACTCGCCCGTTTCGAAGGGGTGTTGGACGAGTCTAAATAGAAAAGTGTGATATTGTCTGTTCCCAAAGCTTATAAAAGTTTCATTCGAGTGATAGATCGTATATATAAACAAGAAGGCATTAGAGATATGTTAAAGATGTTCAAATCATCGAGCGCTACTTCATCTCATAGTTGCGATATGGATAAATATATAGGCTATTTATCCATAATTGCAACGTTGGCTATACTGCTTTTCACGTCACATAGCCGCTACTTAAAATTGTCATAAGATTTTAGTATTTTTACGCTATTATGCATGGCAATAAAGTATGAACTGATGAATGTACACTACCGTATTCAGTACTAAAAACAGACACTGTACGTATTTCAAAACTTTATTTTTAAATATCTATATGAAAATTACTAAATTTCGACATTAAAAAAATGTTTGTGTGGAACAGTATGTCTTTACATAACCTATATAAGGATATATACCAATTATTCGGCAAAATCAGTTATCCGGCACTGGCTTTTTCCCCACAGTTGCCGTATACGAGGAATTCTACTGTATATCCACCAAAATGGAAGAGAAGCGACTCACCAGTAACAGTGAAGTATCAGCAAGTCTCGATATTTCTAGGGCCACAAAGTGTCGCCACATTCTCCATTTTGGAATTCTACATATACGGCGAAATTTAAATCCGTATAATTAACTGAAGTACTGGCAGAGAATATACATTTCAGATGAGTTAATATAATCGGTGTTTCATTAAGCAGCAATTCAAAAGACTGGAGAATACATAATTCTTTTTTTTTTTCCAAAAGCATAACGGCAAAAGTTTCGATTTAAACCATACGAGATTATTGAACGAAATATTAGGTATAACCATGACATCCAGTTATGCAGACCAAGAAGTTATAGTTTTTTTCTTACAACCAGTCAATATTCTGTTGTATATCATACTAGGCTACATCATCCTTTTATGTTTTTCCTTCAAAATTATCCAAATCCTTTAAGAGACATTAATTTATCATAGTGAAAAAATAGCCCAAAGACTTGGTGTCACAAAATGTTCTATCACTTTGAAAGGACGAGAGACCAAATTCGATTTTCTCCCATTCCCAAATTTCTTTATTCTTGCCATAACATTCGTTTATTTCCTATCATTTATCTTAATGTGTTTAATATACGATTGTTCTAATTTACTATTTTATCACTAGTCTATAAAAACATTTAATGTTTCTCATTGTTTCACTATTTTATCCATCCCAAATGTTTACCATTAATAATAAATACTAATAATTTTAAGCTGGAGAATTACATTTCTGCAATCTCAAATGCCAGGTATAGTACTTAAAGTATGAATAAATTTTTTTAGAAATATATTCTGAATATTAAAATAAAAATAAAAGTCTGTAATTTATAATATACTATATTCCATTATGAAGCAGTAATTAGGAGAGGGAGAGACCGATTTATTAGCGAAGTGATATCTCCATATTTTTGTTACATGTATTCGCGGGGATGTTCTGGCGACGTGGTTAGAATTAGTTTCCCACGCAGATGTTTCGCTTCCTCTCGTCACTTGTCAGAATCGGACAGATTTATGGCCACCTTGGGCGGAGTTTTGTATATAGAGACTCGTTGAGGCGTAAAATCCTAAAGTTGGACTAGACCCGCGGGAAAGCTATTGCAAAGCTCCGGATTTTCCAAAGGACGGGTATTCTCGAAAGATCTACAAACTAATTTGATGTTATGGGAAGTCCAAAGTCTAAATTTAGAGATGACATATTTCGCGCCCAATGAGAAGAGATCTTGGTCCAGCTTGTGAGGTCACTTTGGACCAATAGAGAATAGATTTTAGGCCGGCTAAATGACGTAGTTGTTAGCCAATAGGATAGTTAGTTTTAGCGTAGGATAGGTTTTTATAAATAAGGGTGACGGGGCGCGGAAAGCATACTACTTCTTCGTTTCGTGTCGACAGGACAACTACTACTTCTTTTCGTGTAGACGGCGCGACATCTTTTTTCGTGTCCACGGCCCCACACACTGAGCTTTTTGGTGTCGGCGGCCCAACTTAATAGTCTTTCTTCCGACGAAGACTCGATAGATAGAACTTTGTCATCGGCGAGACTACTCGTCAACGTTTAGGAGCTTCGATCATAGTGTACTGGACAGAGTATTGACTTTATAGTATCGGATAGAGCTTATTCAGAGCTGCCATAGAGTCGATACAGAAGTGCGACCAACGATTGAATTACAAGTCAGCCGGAAATACATACTCTAGGGTTTACCAAGTGAATACGACAATAAACTTATAGTTATGGAGTTTACACTGCCTTTGAGATAAGTAGCCGGCTTGGTATTATTCCAGACATCATCCTACACCACAACCGTACCTCGGCTACCCTGAGTGAATCTCACGCAACACCGAGCGTCGAAATAGGGTGGGCTGGCGCCCACTACTGAAAACCATAATAAATCTGCCTACCCTATTCGCGCTACTCGAAGTACGAGTGCTGACAACCGCGGATCAGCAGGCTGATACGAGTGAGGGACATCAGCCGTACATCATCTCCAACGTGTGGTAACAACAACCATACCACCCTCAAATGGCGCCCAACGTGGAACCTCAATAACGACCACTTCACCCTCAATTATAATTGTAAACAATAAAAGAACAATAGGATCTTTTCTTACTCACCAGAATATCAACTCTTCATTACGTTCTCACAACCATTACCTGAAAATAAAACAATTAATAATAATAATAATAATAAATTCCTTGTATATTTTAATATATTATATGAGCACGCGCGCACGTCCTCTTTCTCTTTCGAAAATATTTTTTTATGAAATCAGTTTTGGGATATTTTCAAGTGCCCAATATGTGAATTTCGTAGTTATGAATTGATAAATATCAATACCTTATAAATATAAGTTAGCCGAGTACATTTTAATATTAGTTTCTTTAAAAAAATCCTTAGTCTATTGTACGGTGCGACTAAATTTTAGATTCTTTTACAAACTTTTGAGATAAAGGCGCTAGAAGCTAAAATAGGCAGAAAAAAATGTCGTCAAGGTTAACCGTGGACATAGATTCGGCGAATAAGAGAGATTGCTGTTTTTCTTAACCTAATAAAGCTAGATTTTGATTTTCTGTTATGGAAACTCATCAAGTTTCAGTTAGTACTCGTATACTCCACATGAGCGTCAGGAGTCACACGACAGCTGAACTGTGGCGCGAGGTGACAGACCAGCAGTGAGTGATCTCATAGAGTGAACGGCGACTCACAGCAGAAATTCCCAAGAAAATTGACCCTTTTTGGGAGGAGTACATTACGACCCTTTCCAATGCCAACTACAGTTAAGTGAAAATAAAAGAAACCTGAAATAAGCGAGGTTTCGTTATTTCCAAGAAAAGCATCTTCTGTATACTTAATAAGATTGGTAAAGCTCGAATGGAATTAATTTGTATCACCTCGTAGGGTGCGGCGACTTGTAACGGGGGGTGGATTTTCTTGCTTTTTCCACTCTGAAAGTAATCCCATGATAATAATCTGGATGAAGAATAAAACAACAATGATTCCTGTTCAGCTGCCATATCTACAAAAAGAGGTCTGGTTTTACATAATTAACTACATCAATAACTACTGTCAAAACAATATTTAGCCCAGGACTTAGTGATTTCGATGGTAACTCATCATGCAGTGTGTCCAGATTACTCCAGATCAAGTTTTATAGCAATTAATTTTCCAAGTAACTCAGATTCAAGCTGTTGCTAAACATTCACAGATATATCGTTAATTCGTCCGCAAATTGTATCGTTTGACAGAGGAATGTTCTTAAGTTGTTTAGTATAGTTTTCAACAAACATTCTTTCTGCTATGTCTATGGCAGCTGATAGAATGAGTCGTTCTACAATAGCATGTGACTTTTTACATTTGGCTATTTTATAAGCCACTTTGTACAATGCGAATAAAGCCCTCTCATTTACTATGTTTCTGTAAAGATCTGAGTTTTTATGCAAAAAAAATTCACGGGGCTTAACGATACATTCTTTGTGCGGGGTTCCTAAATGCTCTTTCAATTTATTGGATTTCATGTATCTACAACCAAAATATTGAAACAAATAACACATTGAGGTTTTTCTTCACTATTTACTACAGTGATTGTAAAACCGAAGTGTAAGTACGCTTGGTTATGTTTTCGTATTTTTTATTTTATAATAGGATTAGTAATGGGCGTTTTTGATGAAATAGAAGCTTCTTCGTCCTCTAGCTTTCGTTTGCCTCCAATTAAAAATTTATCATACGTAAGCTACACTAGCGTTGGAACTTCAAGTGACACACTCAAAATACAGTCGCAATGGAACAGCTAACAACTTCCATAGTAGCAGATTTTCAATCCAGAAAGTTCGAGATATACACTAGCGTTGGAACTCAAAGTGACAAACTCACAACACAGTCGCAATGGAACAACTAAAAAGTCACCCGCAGACGCGCTGTTTTTATAGTCACATATTTTCAATCCAAAAAGTTCGAGACTCATCGGTATCTGCCATAATACCTCTTATTGTAGTATTGTAATTCCTTTAAACCGAACAATTGTGAAATTGGTTAGATTAGGTTATATAAGGTAACGGTGGCTAGAGGCGGGTTAGGGACGATCCTTTGCACGTCCGCCATATTGAGGCCTATTGTGCACCCCGAATTTATGGGATGCATGAGGTGTACCAGCTCACCGGCCGCATGTGACCCCTCACTCGCTCACCCAACGGGGACCTCCTACTCTCCCCCGCTCCAAGTTCATACCGCCAAGGTGACCAAGCAGCACAGGAGCCATTCCAATTGCCCTTCCAAGGTGTCGAAGAGCCCTTGGAAGTGCTCTTAAGGAATGAATCCTGGCACAGATATTGCGGAAGGCTGGGAACCCAGGGACGATTGCGAAAAGGACGCCCTCCCGTAAGAGGACGAAGAAAGTTTGTTTATGTTAGTTAATTAGTTAGGATACAATTAGTTATGATACTTAATCACTCATTTAAAGTTTGTGTGACTGCAACCTGTGTATATTTTTGTGTGGCTTTACTTTGTTTAGTGTTTCTCTCTCTCTCTCTCTCTCTCTTTATTTCTTGTGTAGCTTTACTTTGTATATAGCGTATTTTTTTTATCTGTTTATGTCTATTATTGTATTTGTATTCCTGGTGTTGTGGAAGAGAAGGCCTGATGGCCTTAACTACACCAGAATAAATAAATAAATAAATAAATAAATAAATGCGTCTTGATCTGAATATGTCTATGGAATGAAATGAAGAAGATGAATGATATGAACTCTAAATTCTTTTTCTATACGGGAGAGGAAGGGAAATGGATCGTGGTAATGAAAATTCCAACCGGCATTTGCCTAAGTAACTGTGAAAAACCACGGAAAACCCACAGTCAGGTTGATCGGACCGAAATCGAACCACGGACCTCCCGAATGCGAATCCCATGCGGAACGCATGAGCCAAATCGTTCAGTAATTGTGAAATAAGATACGTAATTTTCCACATATGAGAAAGAATGTCTTATGTCAGTATTTTCTGCAAACATACTCGATTGAAAGATTAGCTACCTTGCGAGGGACATAGAGTGTAGTTTTACTACTAAATAACATTGACTATTGAATCTGCTAAGTTCATACAAGCTACTCGTCGCCGTGGGATTTAAGACAGGAAAGAAATTATGTGAGGCGTTCAGAGCTTAAGTGGATCAAGTCACAAATTTTCATCAATCGAGCTTAATTCATATTCTGATTATCTGAAGTTGCATCTTTTCCGAGCAGTAATGGATCAAGTCTTAACTCCAAACATTCGCCGGTAGGTGACACCAGTAATTTTTGGCTCAGATTATTTGTTCACGATGTTCTGAACCATAGTGGATCAAGTCACCAAAGCATTGCATCAATTAACATCACAATGTTTATATATTATAAATCTATAATTTGAGAATGGAGCAATAAAATTATTGCTAGTGAAATTAGATAATCCACTAGAGCAAGTTAACTTTAAGTTTTATTATCTCAAAACTATCTTTTCATGGACTTGATCCACTTTGGCTCTGAACGCCTCTTGTATTAAGGCATGTGACGCAGAACACATTTTTGTTACAGTTCTGCAAAACTGGTATATACCATTATTCATACGTAGTAGTATTGTTATCTGCCGGCACTAACTTCTATGATTTTATGATTTATCATGGTAGTGGTAACGGTTAATAACATTTTTTAACGAGATACTGCATCTCATAAAGTTTTGCACAACAAATTAATCTATCGTAGACATCTGTTCACCCACTAGTAATCTCTGGAAGAAAACAATGTCGCTACTTTTTCCTCGTTTTTTTCCCCGTAACTGAATCCGTGGAAATGCTGGAGCGGTGAAGGCGTTCTGTTCTTCAGACGGATTGTCGCAGTGCTACGTGGGAGATTTGATAAAGCGGGGCGAGTTGTTTGCGACTATGCGACATGCTAACTAAATTAGAGCAACAAATAGTTAGCGAATGGAAAACAAGTCGAATAATAGAGATCCGTCTCTCGCGAGAGAGGTAATATTCACGTATCATTGCCCCTGGGATCTGCCTGCGACGGCTCCATTTAAACTTCACTGCAAACTAGAAAACTCGCTTCTTTTGAATTTCGCTACCAATACTATGAACTACATCCCAACGTATGTAATGTCGCCCACAAAATATTGCTTTCACACTACTACGAAATAGCTATAGTAACCATATTATTATTATTATTATTATTATTATTATTATTATTATTATTATTATTATTATTATTATTATTACAACTACAGATTCGGATAAATTAAAAAATATACAAAGAAAATTTATATCTTTATGTTCATTCAGATTTCTGCTCATTAATTCTGGGTATAGTTACGAGAGTAAATGTGAATATTTAAATTATTAAAACCTATACTCTAGACGCCATTAACTAGATTATCTGTTCTTTTTTAAGATCCTCAAAGGTGATATATCCTGTGATTCCTCCTTAAACAATATTAGCTTACGTATTCCAACGAAAGATACGAGGGCCCACAAACATTCCTATAATAGAAGTTCGAAATTTCTTTCCCCAGTCTCCAGATGCATTAAAAATACCAACATGCATGGCTGCGAATTCGATCCTTTCAATGTATAGACTTAGTTTGCTCTTGGCAATGAGTTATCATTTATGTATTCTTTCAGACATTATACTTAATTCTCATTGTATCATCAATATTATTCTCATAGTATGTATTGTAAAGTCATCCATTATTCTGTCCATTCATCGTCATTATTGTCATTAACTGTAATTGTATTTATGTGTAGTAATTATTTTTGTGCACTTTTTTATTACTTTGTCATTATCAATTTTGTTATATTGTAATTATACTTTGTGCTGAACTTTTATTGGCCTCTGGCAGTTATACAGCACAATAAACAACAGAAAATAAATAAATAAATAGATAAATAAATGTATTGTTATATTATTATTATTATTATTATTATTATTATTATTATTATTATTATTATTATTTAACTAGCTAGCTAGTGAGTACAAATTAAATTTATAAAACAAAAATGTTTCTAGCCACTACCGTAAGAGCCAGACTCGTGTACGGTTTCGTCTTAGCCAATAATATAACGTAAAATTTACAAGGACAGTTTACTAAATAGAGTAAGTAACTTAATTCAAACCAATAAATAACACACCAAGAGCAAAAAAGAAGAAAGATAAAAAGAGAGAAAAATACACATATAAATTGACAATCACAGAGAAACCAGTGGTATTCAATAAAAAACATGAATATCGACAGAAATAAAAGGTAAAAAAATACATTTGTTAATATTATAGATCATGGATAATTTTACAAATTTCTTTTTTAAAAGCTTCAATTTTAAAATATTTCAAATTTGGAAAATGGTTTATAATTTTACTATAACGTCTAGGGCCGAAACTAGCACCATGTTTAAGAGCTGCACTTGTATGACATTTAGGCTCAATTAATGGGAAAGTAGACTTTTGTCTTCGAGTATGATATTCATGTCGATTATATTTATGTTTTATTTAATTTCTGTAATAGTAAGTTAGTAAACTATATTTATAAATTTCTTCAATAGTTAATACATTAAAATCTGTATAAATTAAATTTGTTGGGTAATCCATATTTTTGATTAGACAAATTTTTATTAATCTTCTGTGTAATAAAATTAATAGATTAAATACAGATGATGCTACTCCACCCCAATTTATTATACCATATTATATTAGTGATAAAATTTCGAAGTATTATGAATTTATAAATTGTCTTTCCTATACTTGTACACATGAAATCAAATTGTTTATCTCTACGTAAATGCTGATCTATAACAATTCCTAAATATTTAACTTGTGTGGAAGGAGTTAGGTGCGGGCAATTACAATAATTATTTGTTAATTCATTACATGAAATATTATGTATTACCAAGTGATAATTATTCATAGATGGAGGTAAACTTTTCGTTGTTAAAGAAAATTGAATATAGGTAGTTTTATTAGTATTTAAGGACAGGAGATTAGAGTCAAGCCAATTTTTCACTACTTTAATTCCATTTCTAGCATTTAAATAAGTGTTATTCCAATTTTCCCCATTAAATGTTAGTACAGTATCATCTGCAAAAGAAAATATGTTACCACTCTATTTCTTCAGATCAATTTTCAACAAATTATTAATATATATTATAAATAAGATTGGTCCTAATATTGTACCTTGTGGAATTCCAATAACTATCAATTTATAATTGCTATTATTATCCCTTTTTCACAGTGAAGCTGTAAAAATAACATCATTTGGTATGATGATGATGATGATGATGATGATGATGATATCCACCGCTGTGGAGCAACGGTCAGAACGTCTGATCGTGAAACTAGTGGACCCGGGTTCAAATCCTGGTTGGAACAGGTTACCTGGTTGAGGTTCTTTCCGGGGTTTTCCCTCAATTCATTAAGAGTAAATGCTGGGTAACTTTCGACGTTGTATCCTGGACTCATCTCTTTAGCATTATCACCTTCTTCTCATTCAGACGTTAGATTATCATAGTAGTTGATGAAGCGTCGTAAAATAACTCACAAAAAATGACAATTATAATAATAATAATAATAATAATAATAATAATAATAATAATAATAACAATCTTTGTTTTCGTTACTACCACCACCACCACCACCGTAACAGCCATCATTACCATATTCCTCTTTATCCATTTCTTCATTTCTACCATTTACCCTTCTTCGTCCTCTGTATAATCATTTATTTTTTCCATGTTCTCGTTCAACTATCTCTATATTACCATCTCTTTCTGCATCATCTTTTTCTTCGTCTTTTCTCTTTTGTCGTTTTTTCTGCTTCTTCTAGAACTATCCACAGCTCCATACAAAATAATAATTAGAATAGAATAGAATAGAATGTTTTATTTTCGCTGACAGAGTTAAGGCCTTAAAGCCTTCTCTTCCACTCAACCAACCTTAATCAATACAATAGTGACACACACATTTAAATTATGAATATTTACAATACACTAATATTTTTAAAACAAAATCTTCCCACCATTCATGAGCTGCCACAAGGAACAAAGAGTATTTAACCATATAAATGTTTACAAGTTCATTAAACCGTTGATTTTGTTTTGATAAAAGAAACTCCTGACAAGTACAGAGCTGCAAATACATTTTTAGATTAATGGAAATATATCTAGTTTTAGAGAGAGAGAGAGAGAGAGAGAGAGAGAGAGAGTAAGTGTTACAAAAAAGTAAAGAATACTAATGAACTTAGTTTCATTTCGAATATAGGTGATGCTTCAGGAGAGCAATTAAAGTACGCCCCCGAACAACGCTGTACAGAACATTTTCAATTTTTTACAGTAGAGACATAAAACAATATTATCACAAAAATAAACAATAATTTAATCCGTATATCAAGGAAACAGGCACATTACAACATCACAATACATATGAACTCTTGATTAGCTGTCTACTACTGAATGTTTAAAATTGAAGTAGTTTTATAAGGAATATCAGTGGAACAACGATGTATGTTACTCAGTGGAACAATGCTGTATGTTTTCTATTGATGAACACTTACTACTAAGACGTGGATTTGTGATCTTATAAACATTAAAAACAAAGAAAACACACAAAATAGCATAATGCATATAACACTTTAAGGTTCGGTAGCATGTAAATACCGTAATTACTTTTTACATCTTGATTACACAACTTATAACACTATATTCCCTTCGGAAAACGTATAACTTGTCTTCCTTGTGTTAAATTTTATATTACCTTATTAACATGTTTCAGCCTGCTATCGGCCATCTTCAGAACTGGTTGTTGCTGGTCTTGGCGCCTTTTGTTTGTGTTTCCTGTGGGGGTGTGTTTGTGTAGTGTAATGTGGAGTCAAAGAGAGTGTGTGTTCTGAAATTGAGTTGTGTGTTGAGAATTTCGTTTGGATGTGTTTTGTGCGTCTGTATGTTTTGTATTTTTCTAGTATGTTTAGATTCTGGCTTTTTGGTTGGATGTGTAGAATTTCCATGTCTGTGTTGATGTCTCTGTAGGTGTGGTTAGCATTTGTGATGTGTTCTGTATATGTGGAAGTGTTTTGTAATTTTGTTATGGCTGTAATGTGTTCTTTGTAAAGTGTTTGAAATGATCTATCTGTCTGTCCTATGTAGAAGTTGTAGATGTTGCATTTGAGTTTGTATACGCCTGTGTGGTTGTATTTGTTTGTTTGTGTTGTTTGTGTGTTGAGATGTTTTAGTAGAGTGTTATTTGTTCTGTATGCGATGTTGTAATTTAATTTCTTGAATGAGGTTGCTATTTTATGTATGTTTTTGTTTTCGTTTGTTAGTGTGATGTATTCTTTGTGTTTTTATGTTTATGTTGTATTCTTATGTTTTTTGTGATTAAGTTTTGTTTTTCTTATTATGTTGTCTATTATGTTGGGGTTGTATTCGTTTTCTTGTGCTATGTATTTGATTGTGTTTAGCTCTTCTTTGTAATCATGTTGGTTCATTGGTATGTTGAGTAGTCTGTGTACCATTGTTCGGAATGCAGCTTGTTTGTGTTGTGTTGGGTGATTGAAACAATGGTACACAAACTACTCAATCAGGCGACCGAAAATTTTGTGTACTGCAGTAAGAATAACACTATACAGCGTTGTTCCAGTCATCTTATTTGGAAAGGTTTTTCCAGGCACCACTTTGCCTTTCCCGCTTTTGTATGGCTTTCCAGAGTCCCGTAGCGTCTTCCGTTTGATATCATTCCACTCAGACATGTTAATTTTGCGTTTTCTCGACATATTGAGACGTTTTAGATCGCTTGGTGAAACATGCATACTGCCTGCGTCCGCCACATTGTTTGCTATACATCATTGTTCAACTGAAGTGGTTCAAATGTCTGACTATCACTACCACTTGGGGATGGATATTCGACATTCCAGTGTGTTTTCCATGTGTAGGGTGTGCTATATATCGATGTTCCATTAAAAACTCAAAATCTTAAAAAATGTGCTATACAGCGTTGTTCGGGGGTGTACTTCAATTGATCCTTTCAATGCAACTAAGGTTACAATCGGAATAATATATGTAGGCATTCCAAGTCTTTTAAACACATCTTTCATGAAGAGAGTAGCGGTACCTCTTGCTCCAACCAGAAATCCGATTACTTGAAGCTCTTTTAACTGATACTTTTGGAGGTAATAGGGAATGGTAGGATTGTAGATATTCTTTTTTTTTCTTATCCACTTCTGCTGGCTATTCCTCATTCGTTTCTAAACGTACAGTGGGATCAATTATGAATCCAGATCTTTTAGATTCCTTGAAAGCTATTACATCTATATATATGCGCCGTGTACTGCCAGCAATATTCTTCAGTTAAATTTTAACGACTTACATTATGTACTTACATTTAATTATTACTGTGCCATTGTACTATGTCAACCCACTAATGTCCTTACACAATTATCAGACGTCCTACATCCTTTTTACCGAATAATTAATAATAATAATTTCACAGATTGTTGATAGTCTACTTTAATATATTCACTGTATACATGTTAACCACTCATGTCGTAAATTCTGCAGTTAATTCGTATCTCAGATACACGACATCTTAATACATCAGTGGGATGTACCTCTAATCCCTCAAGGGCGTTTGGTAATCAGATAACATCTGATGGTATAAACTTGTCACCAGACCTCATCCGAGCTTTCATTTAATATCTTGAGAACGTTGGAATTACTTTGAGATTAACCATAATGTAAAGTAAGCCAATTCATAATCCAGATATCACAGGACGCAGAATAACTTCAGTACTTCAAAGGATCGTTAAAAATGAATGTAAAGTTAAATATTTTATTTTAATACATGACAAAATCCTTGAACTTCAATTCATTTGTCAATTTTAGTCATATTGTCTCATATCAAGATGAGAAATAATTTCAGTAAAACCTACACAGTTTTTGCATATTCAGTAAATTGAAAGAGAATAATGAAATAAATGGGAATATTCTTGCTATACTATTCGTATATGAGATAGTCATTTCTATTATAAATCGGTAAAAATGTTGTTTGACTGACGAAAGAAGTAAACACTGTCTAATCGCAAAACAAATTATGACGTGGATCAAATAAAATTTAAAATCGTAGAAGAAAACCTTTCAACACTAACGAATAATTCGTTACAATACGTGAATAGGATGAAATGACAGTAATTCCAAACCAGAAGCTAAATTATGACCCGAAAATGAAGAGTCTATGTAAATGATTTCTCATGATGTTTTTAGAAATCTAGTCTGGAGTCGAAACTTACCAACTTCTGGATTAATAATCGTAAATATATGCTATGGACAATGATTTTATTATTATTATTATTATTATTATTATTATTATTATTATTCGGTCTGGTTGGCGGAATTGGTATAGCACTGGCCTTCTATGTCCGAGGTTACGGGTTCGATCCCGGGCCAGGTTGATGGCATTTGAGTGTGCTTAAATGCGACAGGCTCATCTCAGTAGATTTAATGGCATGTAACAGAACTCCTGCGGGACAAAATTCCGTCATACCGGCGACGCTGATATAACCTCGGCAGTTGCGAGCGTCGTTAAATAGAACATAACTTTAACATTATTATTATTATTATTATTATTATTATTATTATTATTATTATTATTATTATTATTATTTCGAAGTACGGAGTTTTTCGGTCAATTCTGATATTTTATATATCCCGATCACTTTTCCTTTTCAGTGTCTGTATTTTATTTATTTCTGTACCGTCTATTATTTTTCCTTCGTGTTCATTTTCATGTATGTGTCAATAATCATATTCTTATATTTTTTGTAGTTACTTCTGTGTTTAAAATTTTTATTTTATACCACGTTTCTTGTGAAAAGTTATAGACAGTAACAATATATTCTTAAAATTATGTTCCTGAAGTTCTTTTTCGTTTCTTATTTCTTACTTCCACACCACTATAAAGTCTTCACATCGTCAATTTCTATCAGAAAACTTCCTTTCTGATCAAATTATGCTGTGTTTGTTATTAATTTGTCAGATTTATATCATAATATTTGGTTAGTTTATGATGGTGCATTTCTGATCGCGACTGATTTACCAGTCATAGTGACGTGTCCTCGTTTGTTCTTAGCTTCAATGCTGCCCTTTCATCAGCAAGAGTGGCCCCACCTGTAACGAATGAGTAATCGAAAAAGTACTTTAATAATAGCTTTTTTACATTCTGCACAGATTATTAAAAGAACTGGAATCGTATGGCACCACTTATATGAGTAACGTCCAATAAAAATAACTTAACAACTGTGCACCATAAATGTTACAGAAATTTCTGTTGCTAGTACAGAAAACATCCTTATTGAATAAAATTTCGTCGATTTCACTTGGCTCACTTATTGGCCTAAAGTGAGCTGACCGACTGAACTGGGCTGGAATCACTGACTGACTGGACTAGACTAGGCTGAACTGGGTTAACTAACCGGACTGTATTTGATTACTTTCTGGACTAAACTAAATGACAGGACTGGACTAACTTACCAATTGAACTGAACTGGATGGATTAACTCAAGAATGCATATCTAAGAGGGAGAGGGCTGGAAATATGGGAAAAGCATTAGTTCCCCTTCCACAGTCCATGGGCGTTGAATGACTTCTCCGTGATCCGTCCATAACCATATGGCGAATTACAACAAACTGATGGACGAAAGTATTTACGACCACAATAATTATAACACTAAACTTAACCAACGAATTTGGATTAAATGCATTACATATCTAATGATATGTGAACTAATAAAATAAGTTCATATGTAAGGAAAAGATTTGGAAATACTTAAATGCACAATTCCTCATTTAAATTCAATATTGTTTTAAGTGAACTCTTTATAGTAAATTTAATGTTAAAAGAAAACATATTCTTGTTAGTCTTAATAGATTAGGAAAATTTTAGTCATGAATAAAAATACTTTAATACTTCCTTTCAAAACATATTGCTTTAAACAACCAGATTAAATACCTTATCTTTATATTGGTATTTAATTCTGTATAATACAATTGTATGTAAAAATTAAATTATTCATAAAACTTTTTAGTATAAAAATTGCATAACTTCTAGTTTAAGTGCAACTGACTATACTGATCTCATAATAAAAACTGAAACTAATCAAATTTTCATGTGAATATAAAAGAAAATCATTCCTGTAATTAACTTAGTTTTAATTATAATGTGCGCCAGATTTCTGCATTTTTTTTTTCACCAGTTTCGTTATATTAGGCTATACTGCCTAAGGAGGGGAATCAGATGTGCATCTTTCAATTTTGAGCGATTGTCGCTCTTACTGAAGTTCATTTTCAAGAATGTTTGCAGACGTGCATTACGTATGTAGAACCAAACATAAAACTCATACACGCTTTGTGATTGTTTTTTTACTTGGTTGTTTAACGACGCTCTATAAACTACGAGGTTATCTAGCGTCGATGGAATTGGTGACAGCGAGTTATTTGGCGAGATGAAGTCGAGGATTCGCTACAGATTACCTGTCATTTTCCTTACTGTTGGGGAAAACCTCGGAAAAAACCCAACCAGGTAATCACCCCAAGCGGGGATCGAATCCGCGCCAGAGCGCAACTCCTGATCGGCAGACCTTAGCCGACTGAGCTACGCCGGTGTCTTTAGTGATTGTTTTGAATGCAGAACTGTTCATTTTTGCCCATTCCTCTTTAAACTGACATTTTCCGAACGGCATTGCTTTGAATTCCACCACTAGACAGTGAATACAATCCCGCTCTACCCTTGGGGTTGATGGAAGGGATGAATGACGTAATCTAGCTTGTGACTATGCCACAACTGCTCAGATTTGCATTCCTGGAGTAGGTGATGTCTCTTGCAGGACTTTAATGCATTGAGTGGCCGGACTGAATTGGGCAGGACCAGACTGAGCTGAACTAGTCCAAATGATCTGGACTACCTCAGTTAATTCTCCTATTTCTACTTCAACACGATAAAAATTACAGTTTATCATCAATATTACATACCTTTAGATGACTAGCTAGAGACTCGGCTTTCCGACGCAGATAATTCGAGTTCAAATTACGACTACATTTTTTATGTCTATTACGAGTACATAATACAGGAGAAATACCTAATAAGTCACGTTTTACTGTTTTACAGGAGAACAAGATAAAATTTTCGAGACTCCATTACATTCTATTGTTCTTAAGTTATAATTTTTTTAAATATTCTTTTGTCTAATGAGGTAGTTATTCAGTACAGTTAAAATACACAAATCTACATTAATTTTTCAGGAATTTGGCGTATCAAATCTAGAACAAATTTATAAACAAACATTGCTGATTTACTTCCATAAAAACCACAATGATTTTAAATTTGATCCTCATGAATACCATACGAGACAAAACTACAGTTTCTTTCTAAATACTCCCAAATGCCACACAACTGCTGGATTAAAACACAGCAGAAATTTTGGACCCAAAATATATAATACATTAATTAGAGCTTACCCTGAGCTAAGTACACTTAGCACACATAGATTTAAGAAACAAATCAGATCAATTATTTAATTGTTTAAGATAATTGAGTTAAAAATTGATACGCTAATATTCATATAGCCTACTTTTGTATTTTCTATTTGTATATAGACCCTGTTATTACATGCTGTATGTATTTTACCACTTATTAATGTTATTGTGCTCAATGAACTCTCTTAATTTTGTGATATATTTTGTATAACTGATCTGAACTGCGCCCGAGCACGAGCTTCTGCTCTTTCGGGCTGCAATGCCTAATGTAGCTCAAGTGTATAGTATTAAATAAATATTATATTATATATTATATTACACTACCTAAGCTATTATATGACATCTAAGACAGAAAATCGACCATTTTTTACTTACAGTACGATTATTTTAGTCCTGACAGTCGCCGGCAATGTGCGTCTGGGTCAGACGAGTCCATTTAGTTACGCCAAAAGATGTTTGGGTTAGTCAGTCGCTTGCCTTCAGAGCGACCGGATGTCATGAATGAGATAGAGCCGTATGTTTCTAGTACAGTTAAGCTGTACTGCATTTCTTTACGTACCGCTCGCTCCTATCTCTACTCTGGAACTCTCCCCACTACTCCTATTACTTCCCCTCTCTCGCGTCGCTGAGCTGTCAGGACTAAATAACACTGAACAACAATAATTTTGCTCTGACTTATAACAATGTGTCCCTCTGGTTTGATGTGCGCTGAATCCGAAAATGCATCTCTTTTCTTCGTATAACGTAAGGTTTTTAAGATATACTATGATGATGTCCACACCTGTGGAGTAACGGTTAGCACGTCTAGCCGCGAAACCAGGTGGCCCGGGTTCGATTCCCGGTCGGGACAAGTTACCTGGTTGAGGTTTTTTTCCGGGGTTTTCCCTCAACCCAATATGAGCAAATGCTGGGTAACTTTCGGTGCTGGACCCCGGACTCATTTCACCGGCATTATCACCTTCATCTCATTCAGACGCTAAATAACCTGAGCTGTTGATAAAGAGTCGTAAAATAACCTACTAAAAAAATATATACTATGATTTCACTTTTCGATAAGCGATCCCCCAGGAAACATCTGGTGCGGGTTGGGAGTATAAACCAAAACAAAAGCTAATATATTTTATGAGTTTATGACTTATTTACGGTTTATTATGGTTGCTGGCATGTTATTTTGTATTTCTAATAAATAAACAGATATTGGTCCCTTCTATTAAGTAAATTTCATAACAGTTCAAAGTAAGGTCTATGCAATGAACAAACAAGGGTGTGGTGTTCAGTAGGCTATTTAAAGGAAAACTTTACCAGTTTGAGTGAAGGCAAATTAAAAGAGGGCATTTCCATCGGTCCACAAATTCACAAAGTTATGGGTGACCCTTTTTTTTGAGGAAAAACTTTCCCTTACAGAAAGAATGGCATGGCGCGCTTTCAAAGACGTTTGCTCAAATTTCCCTGGAAATTCTAGGGCAGAGAACTACATAGAACTTGTTGTGGAAATCATGTTAAGTGCATATGACAAAATGGAGTGTAATATGTCTCTCAAAATACACTTTTTACATTCTGATTTGGATTTCTTTCCTCCTAACTTTGGAGCGGTAAACGACGATCATGGGGAAAGATTTCATAAAGAAATATCTTAAATAGAAAGGCGATATAAAGGAAGACCATCATCCAACATGCTTGCAGACTATTGTTGGTTCCTTGTAAAATACAGTCCCGGGTCTAGTTATAAACAGAAGTCATCCAGAAAATTATTTTAAATGTAAGTTCAAATTCCTAGATTTTTCCCATTATATGCATGAAATATTTTTATTGTTGTTGTGTTTTAAACTATGTTACATCATTTTTGTATCCAGTACACATTTTTCAAGTATTATGAGGAATTTTGAATCCCTAGTGTGTTGTAATTTTATCAGTAGCAACGAAAAATTAAAAAACAAACAAGTTTTGCCATAAAAATTTCAATTAATTTTCCCCGGAAAATGGTACGTGATAGGGCAATTTGGATTTTAAATTCAGATTTAGGGCACAAATACTAGTAATATTCACCTATTTTTATTTCGGATCAAGACAGAAAGAAAAAATTTGTTGTTCAGTGTAATCGGTCTGTACCATATTTTTCCCATGTGGTCTTCATTTGTTTTGGTCTTCATTTGTTTATCAATCATTCTACAATTCTACAGTTTGTAATGCATATTCTCAAACAAAATGCTGAAGATCATTTATAACTCTCGCAATTCTAATGATCTGAAAGTTTAAAAATATTCTGCCTCGTCCCTTGCCCTCAGCCACACACGGTTACGGTTCAGAGCAGCGAAGCTCAACTTTTTAACGTTAAAGCATTCTGAAGCCAGTTGAAAACGTCTAGAAGTGGGAGACGTCAAACAAACAGTCCCAGGGTTGCTATGCCAGTGACAGGGAATCCCCCTTTCACTGCTCTTCCAAGCATGATCCCGTCAGGAGATGATAGCACAATTCCAAGATATTCAGCTGCTCTCTAGGCGTCTCCACCTACAGAGCGTGACACGGGACTTCAATTCAGTTCACCGACAACTAAAAGTAAAGTAGCAGAAAAGTATCGTAATAAGTAATGAAACTATAACGCAGAACTACACTCTAAATCAGCGGTGACCAAATCTCGAGCTGCAATGATTACATGCCACATACAGCCTATGAAGTAAGGAGACGGAGGAAAGGTACTTGACATGAAAACTACAACCAATGGTGGTTCTGTACTAACATCTTGATCAGTCCCGGGGATAAAAATCTCAAGCTTTGCTGTATCAGTAATGTCACTGCTGTCATCAAGAGTCAGTGAATAATATACGATTTTTCTTGTTTCTTTGTTTAAACTTCCTCTAGAATATAATCAGGAATTTTCTAAATTCTTCTCTCGATACTTAGTCTAGAAATTCGTAGTTTTTCAAAATTAAAACCTTCTTATGGACAAGTTATTTAAGCTATTTTAATCATTACTCATTTGAGAAATTTTGTTCTATTAAAAGGCTGTAGAGCACGAGATATTTCAAACCCCATTAGGTAGCTGACTTCCTTACATTTATTTATCTCATCTTTCTCTTCCTGGCTATGATTTAAAACATGTAAATTTCTGGCGTTTAACAGTTCGTTGGCACATAATATTGAATCAGTTTTCTACAATATTATTATTAAATCAATAACTAATAAATAGTTATCCTCATCTAAATATTAAGGAGATTAAAATTGAGATAAAACCTAATAATTTTATCCCTCCAGGGAAATGATCTAAAAATATCAATATCCATGCACGTACAGAAGAATTATAGAACCACCACTTAGTGGTCAGTAATAATAATAATAATAATAATAATAATAATAATAATAACAATAAATTATTCTGTTGTGGCTATTAATGTTTCTATATACTCCTAATTGAACCGTTGAGCAAAGTAAACATATTACATTTTGTCCGACAGAACAACAAAAAAGTTCTCATTCTTTACGAAACCACCTCTTACTGCTTGTAGAGACAGAGTTTGTAAAGCGACATGATACCGCCACTGCTTGTCTTCAGTATCTGAATGAAAGACACAGCAATGTACAGAAAACTTCTCGTACCCGTTTGAATGATCACGACACTCGCTTTGGTCACCGCTGCTCTAAATCAAAAACACTAGTCAACAAATTTTAACTTTTTGTCTGTCACAAAAATGAAATCAGCTGATTTTTACTAAATCGACCCTTCTGATTACGAAAATGGCAGCGAAAAATCTGTAACACGTAACATTTTTCTGTGACAGAGGGGGAAGTATTTTGATTAAAAAAAACGTTTTCGCGCATTTCAAAATACGTAATTAGAACAGTGAAAATAAATAAATTCCTAAGATGCAAAATTTATACACAAAATACACTGACGTTTCACAGAGAAATAATATCGCTGCATAAATAATAATTACAATAAGAAAAAATGGCCTTATGTCCCTTTTTTACCTTCAAAATAGGCTTTTACTTTATTAATTTAAAACTGGATCAAATGAACTATAATTTTTTAATGTTTATAAATTAAATTGATTAAAATCTCAAATCAAATAACTTAGGAGACCTACATTGAAGTAAACAACCATATACAGACTTCCAGCTAGATTTTTTTAAAAAAGTATTTAGTTAATTACAGTTATTTATTCTTCTTGTAGTTTGAGTCACCTTCTCTGAACAAAAACCAACAGTAGTCCCCCATCATACTAGAATCCCACCTTCCTTGATATCGTTGTTCCATTCTGTGTATATCTTGATGGAATCTTGCCCCTTTTTTATCGCTTACAGCTCCTAAGTTCTCTGAGAAAAAGTCCAGATGGGAATGTAGAAAATGTATTTTCAATGACATTCGACAACCAAGCTTCTGGTAACTATGCAGGAGTTCTTGTACATGCTGTTGGTAATTGTCAGCTTTATTATTATCTACGAGTAAAAACCCACTAATAACACTTCCAAAGGGATTCCAAGTTTCTAGTTCCTCAACACTTTTTTTTTTCGAAGCTCACATCTTTCAAAAGTTTCCTAATTTGAGGGCCAACAAAACTTCCCTCTTTCACTTTAGCCTCACTGTGTTTCGGTAACATATTCCTTACATATGCAAAACCTTCTCCATTTTCATCCATACCTTTTAACGAAATTCTTCATTAAACCAAGTTTGATATGTAAAGGAGGAAGCAGTATTTTTTCCGGTTTTACTAAAGAGACATATTTGATATTATGTTCTCCTGGGACATAGCTTTCTCTGGGAGACCAGTCTTTCACTATATAGTGTTTTTCAAGTACTCTACTATCCCACAAAAAGCAGAGAAAGCAACAGTATTTTGTGAATCCATCCTGAAGTCCGGGCAATAAGGCGACAATTTTCAAATCTCCGCAGAGTTGCTAGCAGTATGTTTTATATTGGATTGCATCTGACAAATTTGTGTAAGTTTCCTTCATATCTACTGAATACGCCACTGGAATTGATGGTTTAGTGTTTCCATTGTGCAATAACACTGGTTTTAAACTTATTTTGGAAGAATCTATGAATAACCTCCATTCCTCTGGGATGTGCTGGAATCCTAGTTCTTCCATTAAGCCGTCTATATTTACACACATGCACATAGAATGCTCCATTATAAAATACTTCGAAAACCGTTCATATCTCTTCCTGTACAATGAAATTCTAGTATCTGGTGCTACCAGGTTCCATTGTTGCAGTCTAGACCCTAAAATCTCAGCTTGTTATTTAGTAAGATTAAGATATCTTATTAAGTCGTTCAGTTAGCATTGTTGAATTAAATGGGGTTCTTTATGATGTTCTGGGCCATAGGACTGATCAGAGGATGTTGATGGTTGAGCCAAGTTATCTGTTTGTTCTATTAAAAGAACCAATTCTTCCAATTGCGAAGGATGATTAGGAATATGAAGTTTTGGTCCGTGTAGTATAGGTGTTATTGCAGATGGAACGTTAGGATATTCAATTTTAGATCTTGTTTTCTTTGAAAATTCCGTAATCTTTGTTAAACAGGAATAACAGTCTTCTGCATGACTTGTCGGTTCACGCCAGATCATTGGAACTGCAAACGACATACTTCGATTCTTCTCTCCATGCATCCATTTTATCAGTTTTGAGTAACATATTATGCAGCACACATGGGGAGCCCATGATTTGCCCTCATCACACACATTACATTCAAAATGGCAATAATATGCTAGTTTTAATTTATCTGATAAAGGCCGACGCTGCGATTTTGCCGTAAATTCTCCACATACGTAACAAAAGCTGTCCGGCGAATTTACACACGCACGGCGAGATTTTTTCATTCTGAGAAAGCGTAAATGAACGCGAAGATAAACACTTAAAATCAGCGATACAACTTGTCACAAGCTCAACCAATATTCAACTAATCCTAAAATGCAATCTATTTAACTTTAAAAGCCCACCCTCTCAGTGCTTTCTGTCGGTCTAGCGCCATAAAGCAATAAAGTAATACAGATATAACTTACTGTATATCACCCACTACGCACCTTATTAATGCAGACTCATGTATTTGAAAGAATATATTCCTTAAAATACACTTCTAGTATATCCTGAGCAACAATAAGTTATAAAACGTATGAATTTACTGTGTAACCATTTAAATAAAGTCCATAGTTCGATATCCGAGTTCTTTGGTAAATTCATTCCTTTTTTCACAATTTCCAATTTTCCTCTTAAATGGTACGTGATGGAGCATTTTCAAGTTTAGATCTACTATCAGCAAACAAAAATTGATCTAAAATGACCATTTTCATCATTGTGACAAAAACCTTGTTGACTAGTGCAATCAATAATATTTGAATCAAAGCCGTTAAGTTAGGACCTATATCAGACGTCGCCAACTCATGATTTTATATGCCGGTGCGCTCAGTGACGAGTTCGGTGCAGAATAGTCGCTCTACGGACAGGGTTACTCCTTTCATTTCAGTGATGCAACGTAATGCAAATATGTCACAATTGTTTCCTCTGGCTGCTGACTGCACGCTGACCAAGATCACGCGTACGCAGCAATGCGTTCCAATAACGAAACGTAACTCTGTAACTCTGTAAATATTGAGAATAGAACCCATGTTTATATATCATTTTTTGCTCAGAATGTCTTCGAAAATAAGCTCCGTAAAGGACTGTAAATCCTCGTGAATCACCCTGTATACATATGTATGAACTTATAAGCTACAAAAATACAAAAATTTGATTTAGATAAAAGTTACGTGTATACAAGGGTTACTTATGAATTAAACGGTAAAATACTAGTTATTTTCTTTTACACATATATACAGGGTGTTTCCTAGGTGGTGTTACAAACTTTCAGGGATGATGGCGAAGGATACATGTATCAATTTGAGATAAGGAACTCTGGTCCGGAAATGACCGAATCGAAAGTAACAAGCAAAAATAGTTCTGTGGAAATGAAACAATTTTATTCCTCTGTACACCTTATTCATGTGTATTTATCTGTACATCTTACCCATACTGTATTCATATGACGTTGTTTACGTTGTCTACTTACAGTATTCCAGTCAGTGCGCTGTCTGAGGGGTGGGGACAGGAAACTACACTAAAGAATGCAGATAGCGTAATGAGTAACGGACATGGTCGGTCCTGATATGCACGTCTGTAATAGCAGTGTATGTGTACAAGTTGCAGTGTCCAGTCGATCGGTCCTAGTGAAATGGAGGAGTACACGAGAGCGGAATAAGCAGACCTGATTTTCGAACATGGATGAGCCAATGGCAAAGTACACAAGCTCACAGATTGTATCAGTACAAGTACCCACATAGGAAACATCCGGCCCATACCATCTTTCCACGGCTGTTCTAAAGGTTAAGGGTACGTGGCGCCAAATTACAATTCCACAACTGGTTTTGCTTATAACTTTCGACTCAGTCATTTCCGGACCATGGTTCGTTATCTCAAATTGATACATGTGCCCTTCGCCATCATCCCTGAAAGTTTGTAACACCACCTCGGAATCACCCTATGTATGTATATATATATATATATATATATATATATACACACACACACACACACACATACATACATACATACAAATGGTTTTTAAGGAACCCGCAGGTTTACTGCCGCCCTCACATAAGCCCGCCATCGGTCCCTATCCTGTACAAGATTAATCCAGTCTCTATCATCATACCCCACCTCCCTCAAATCCATTTTAATAGTATCCTCCCATCTACGTCTCGGCCTCTCCAAAAGTCTTTTTCCCTCCGGTCTCCCAACTAACACACTATATGCATTTCTGGATTCGCCCATACATGCTACCCATGGGTACATACCCTGCCCATCTCAAACGTCTGGACTTAATGTTCCTAATTATGTCAGGTGAAGAATATAATGTTTGCAGTTCTGCGTTGTGTAACTTTCTCCATTCTCCTGTAACTTCAACCCTCTTAGCCCCAAATATTTTCCTAAGAACCTTATTCTCAAACATCCTTAATCTCTGTTCCTTTCTCAAAGTGAGCGTCCAAGTTTCACAACCATACAGAACAACCGGTAATATAACTGCTTTATCAATTCTAACTTTCAGATTTTTTGACAGCAGACTAGATAACAAAATCTTCTCAAACTAATAATAACAGGCATTTCCCATATTTATTCTGAGTTTAATTTCAGTAGGTTATTTTACGACGCTTTATCAACATCTTAGATTATTTAGCGTCTGAATGAGATGAAGGTGATAATGCCAGTGAAATGAGTCAGGAGTCCAACACCGACAGTTACCCAGCATTTGCTAATAGTTGGGTGAGGGAAAACCCCGGAAAAACCTCAACCAGGTAACTTGCCCCGACCGGGAATCGAACCCGTGCCACCTGGTTTCGCGGTCAGACGCGCTAACAGTTATACTCCACAGGTGTGGACGTAAAATACTATGAACTGTTAATTGTGCGATCCAATCAAGCCTCAGGGTTGGCAACGCTGTTCCGAAGTAACTTCCTTTCCTCGCAATGACAGAACAGCCACTGATTGCAACAATTTAGTGTTGAGTGTACTCTCGATATCGCTGCGCAGTAGAGTTGATTTTCAAACAAACCGTCGGTAAAGATAGTTGTCCCGAGTGGTAAGCATTTAATATAACACTTGTTTGGATTTTGGTACAGACTAAATTGTAGCCATGTTAAGTCTTGTTTTCTTGTGACGGTAGCACTTAATGGCGGTATGGAAAAATCATTAATTCATGTTCATTTGTGTAACACTGTGTATGTTTACTACAAATAAAATTAATATCATATATAAATCAATATACAATACTGTATTATATTCGTACAATGGCAACCATTATTAGAACAGTATCTGATACCAAGAATTTCATAATTTTATTGCCGCTATCAACTGTTATGCCGGGATTTAAACTAGTCAAGATATCTGCGCCATAATACGTAACACAACAATTTCAATATGTTTTATTATTTTCACCTACATAAATTCATAGAATACTAGCACCTGATAATGGATATCAGATGATAGACAATATAGTGAAAGTCCTGCTCTTGAGGAGAATCCTATAAATGAATGATTTAATCCGTATGAGTTGAGGTTTATGAAACGCCCATTTGCTATGAAACACAACGTACAGATTTCTTTGGAGAACGCTCTAGTGATACACCAATTTCCTCCAGTTTGTCTTTCGTTAGAATATTTTGTTTTGGCTTAGGAATCCCGTTACCTTCAAGCTAATAATCGTTTTCTCTTTTTTCTTCTTTGATCTGAAACCTAGGAAATCTGTCTCTAAACTATCTACTCCCATTTCGACACGAGTCTGTTCCCTCATAATAAGGTCACACATATAAATGCTTTGTTCCAGTGTGAACTTATCGGCTGGTATCTCGGTAGTCTAATTTGTGACAATATAATTTAAAACACAAATACTTAAATTTACATTTGAAAGAAATAACACTAAATTTAACGATACGTCTTAAGAGACATATCACACTACATAGCATGACACGTTTTTATCTTTAAGAGACGTGTCACACTTCACAGTAAGACATTTTTTCATTAAGAGACTTGTCACACTGCAGAGTAAAACATGTTTTTATAATTAAGACACTTGTTACACTATACAGCACGACACGTTTTTGTCTTTAAAAAACTTGTCACACTACACACCACGATATGTGTTTAAGTTTAAGAGACTACATAGCAAGACATTTTTTCATTAAGAGACTTGTCACACTGCACAGTACAATATGTTTTTATCATTAAGAGACTTGTTACACTATACAGCAAGACACGTTTTTATTTTTAAAAGACTTGTCACATTACACAGCACGACCCATTTTTATCTTTAAACATCTTTAAGTGACTTGTCATACTACATAGTAAGACATTTTCTCATTAAGATACTTGTCACACTGCACAGTACAACTTGTTTTTATCATTAAGAGACTTATTACATTATACAACACGACACGTTTTTTGTCTTTAAAAAACTTGTCACACTACACAGCACGACACGTTTTTATCTTTAAAAGACTTGTAATACGACACATTTTTATCTTAAAGCGAATTGTCAAACTACACAACACGTCACGTTTTCATTTTTAAGAGACTTTTTACACTATATAGCACGAAATAATTTTATCTTTAAGCTACTTGTAACATTACGTACTCATCAGTCTTATCACATTGCACACTGCATGATGAGAGCAACAGCAAAACTAAACTGTTCGATATATGTATATCCATATTACGTGACGTTCAAGTGGCGTGACATAAGCCAAGTAGGATTCGGCTCGCTCATCGGCCTAAGCCGAAAGCAAACTCTCTATATAAATGACATCACTGTTAACTCATTATGACTTAAACACTTAATGCGCAACGTGCGATATGTTCTGACCATAATGTCATTATGAACTTCTGAAAGTGTGTGAATGTTAGTAGCAGTTCAGAAGAGTACAACAACTGCTGTTGTATCCAGCTTAGGTCTCTGTAATCCGCAAAACAGACCATCTTCATAAAGGTTATGTCGTATTCTCAGAATGGAAAGTTTCGAAGGTTTGCTTTTATTTTTCATCAAATTGCCCGTGACCTTTATGTTTCACATCTGAAACCTGAAATCACAGGACGTAACTAATGGATTACATATACGACTATAATGTCTTTCATAACCTTCAAACTGTACAGACATTAAGGTTAATATTGCAGTCGAGGAAGAGGTAGAGTGTGTGATGTTGAACTCAAACAAGAGAAGTCGCAATGGAATTCAGCAAACAGTTCATATTTTTATTTTATTGTGAAAAATAGAATAGTCTTACAACATTATTATTATTATTATTATTATTATTATTATTATTATTATTAATGTGACGAAAAGGCCGGATCCAATTATATGAGAAATGCAACTATCAGAATTAATTTCAATAATGATGTTGTATCACAGCCATTTAATTTTTGAGGATATCATCTCCCATGGAGATCAAACTCCGCGAATATTTCAGCCTCTTATGAACATTCTGACTAAAATTAGCTTCACAATTTCTCTCGGGTGATCTTTAGTGCCCGGTTACTGGAATTATATTGTAGGGAACGTTTTTATCGACCGATGAGCTGAACTCATAATAAATTTAGAAGTAACATATTATAATATTCATTGACTTCTCTAGCCCATAAATAGGACTTTAGCTTCGGCGGACCCAAAGGAACTGTAATGTACGTTCCGATACTAGCCTACCATAGCAGCCTTGCTACATGTGGAGTGCATCGATTTTCGTGGCGAATGAATTACTACCCTCATAAATAAGAAACCAATTTTGCGCAAAAATCCGTGATGAATAATTACAGTGCAATATATCTAAGGCAGCTAGGGTACAATTTATACATATTACTCCATACACTTCCTTTATTTTATTTTGCGATGCTAAATATTTATTTGAACTAGTCTGTATAATTTTTTATTAGGATGAGTTAATCTACAAAAACATACAATTAAACATATACAATTAATGATTCGAAACTTTCTCGGAATTCTAGCCAGGTAAAAAGTTGGTGATATACCGACGTTTCGATGACGTTCACCTTCATCGTAATCTGGTGACCAGGGGATATCGTGCCGGGGGAGGAGCTGGATGGTATGAATATTAAAATATTTGGACCTTATCTCACGCATTACAAATGTGTTCGACGAACGAAGAGAATCACTGCATTGTGTTCGTTGTAGTGCAGTCTGCGCAGTTTTGGAAATTATAAAATTCGCAACGAAAAGTACAAATAATTATTTATTTTCTCCGAGATATGGAGA
Organism: Periplaneta americana; assembly: GCF_040183065.1. Taxonomy (NCBI): domain Eukaryota; kingdom Metazoa; phylum Arthropoda; class Insecta; order Blattodea; family Blattidae; genus Periplaneta; species Periplaneta americana. The sequence goes on from NC_091117.1 coordinate 159,757,324, forward strand.
CGAAGAAACTGTTTATATCTTCATCTTATATAAGATATATAACTAAAAATGTTGTTAGATCCGAATTCAAATAGAAATAAATGACCATTTTGTGGTTTTGATTTCCAATTGATTAATAATTTTCTGCCCAATTAGGTCTTTCACTGCAAACACAGCATTCTTCAATTTTCCTATTTTCCTCCTTATTCTATATATATATATATACGATCCATATTTCTTAATGTCCTCCATCATATATCATCTACCCAGGACTTATCTCACGTTTACCCTTCTTTCAGTTCATCTTTTAGTAAGCAGTTTCTTCTTGTAGTCAGTGACCCAACTAATTTCTTTTTCTCTTCTTGATCAGTTTCAGTATTATTCTTTCTTCACCCACTCTTTCTAGTACAATTTCACTTCTTATTCTCTGTGTCCATTTCACATGCTCCATTCTTCTCCATATTAATATTTCAAATGATTCTAGTTGTTTCTCTTCACTTCGTCATTATATCCATGTTTCTGCTTCATACAGTGCCACATTACACACAAAGCAGATCATTATTCTCTTTCTTTTCCAGAGATCCACAGGATATGCTCTATTTTCTATTAAATGGTTTCTTTACCATTGCTATCCTTTTTTTGACTTTATGATTGCAGCCCATGTTGCTACTTATAGTACGCCCCAAGTATTTTAAGCTGTCCACTTGTTCTACTACCTCATTTTAAATTCGCTGTTTACCTGCCTTATTTTTCTTCCGATAACCATGGCCTTCATTTTGTTTGTATTTATATTTATCCCTCACTGCTTACAGCTGTCATTTACTCCTATAAACCACTCATGTTCTAAAAATAGTGGCACTGTATGAGGCAGAAACGTGGACACAATGACGAAGTGAAGAGAATCAACTAGAAGCATTTGAAATGTGAATATGGAGAAAAATGGAGTGTGTAAAATGGATAGACAGAATAAGAAATTAAGCTCTGTTGGAAAGAGTGGGTGAAGAAATAATGATGCTGAAACTGATCAGGAAGAGAAAAAAGAATTGGTTGGGTCACTGGTTGAGAAGAAATTGTCTACTGAAAGATGTACTGGAAGGAATGGTAAAAGGGAGAAACGTTCGGGTCAGAAGAAGATATAAAATAATAAACAACGTTAAGATACAGTATATGGATCATATGTGGAGACTAAGGGTAAGGCATAAAATAGAAAAGATTGAAGAATGTTGGGTTTCCAGTTAATGCCCTTGGGCGGAAAGCTATGAATTAATTCATTAATTAATTATGTTTCGTTTTCTAATTCTGGCCCGATCGCAATTACCCTTTGAATTGCAGCAAAATGCTAATTAAATTGTGTACTATTTCTCATTTTTATGTAAGAACTCCTAAATTGCTTCTTTTTTTTACATTCATTTTGTAATAGCACCCAACTTTCGTATTGGTGTGTAGCTGCGACATTACAGAATTTTAGTTTAGCATCCTTTTCTGTTGCACAGGTTTTGCATTAATATGATGTCTGAGAATAACATAGACTACCAATGCATTTATTTATTAGTAACTGCAATTCAGATATAAATGACGCTATGCGGAGAGCGTTTCATGTTCAATACTTAAATAGCCAATTAAGGGACTCCCCACAGACCAGAAGCTCAACATAAAACTTCTTATATTCACATTTACTGTGTCTAGAAGACGTCATCAAACCCAGACATTAATTAAACTACAAAACGTTACAATTGAGCACAAGACAGTCTTTCATAAATGAGTAATACATAATTTGGTGTCTGATTGGTTAAACAAGATATCATATACGTGACGTTATGACATTTCAACGCTGTGAATACACGTTATTGCGATGCTAATGTAAGTTTTATTATACCGTACTTTTATCTCGCCGACTTCATTACTTGCCAGTATTCAAATGCAAGAAATGCTGTCTGCGTATTTCTCATAGGCTAGTTTGAAGTTCACAATGTTTCCAATGGGAAGATCAAGTCGTTTATGGTCGCGGGTCTCTTATGAAAAGGATTACTGAGAAAGCAATGAAATCTCACTGAAGTTATATGAAAGAGATTCAACAGACTGTCTTTTGCTCGATTTCCAAGTTCGTTGCAATGCGATAAATCACTTCCGGGATATGTTCCAATTGTTGGTTACTCGTAACTGGACTCTGACACGTTTCTACAGTCTGATCTGTTAGGGAATGGATAATATTAATTTACTATCATAAAGCTATTATGATAGTAGGACAAATTTCTTGCTGGTTATATTATGATTTAAAGATGGGAGTTTCCATATATGACGATCAAAAATACATCATCTGAAAGGACAAATTTAAATCGTAGCTGATTAAAATGTCTACTACAAATCAACAGCAGGCACAATGTGTTCTTTGGTATGCTTAATTTAAGAGTGTTAAAAGAGTTCAAAAGGAATTTCGACGTGAATATGGTGTGAGTAATGTACCTAAGTAAGATTCCATAATGTTGTGGTATCGAATATTTGTAGAAACAGGTTCTGTGTTAAAAAAAAAAGCATGATGCAGGAAGTTTTAGGCGAAACCCAGTACGTGAAGCAGCTATATCTTGGCTTGGTCCTCAAACTCTCCAGATCTAACCCCTCCTGACTTCTTCGTGTAGGGTTTTTAGACATTGTCTATTCACAGAAATCCAGGAACAGTGATGATCTGTGATTAAAAATTACTCAAGCTTTTCAATAACTCACCCCTCTTATGTTACAACGGACATAGGCTGAATTCCATCATTTATGATGTTGTGCAGGGTGCGCAATGGGGGTCATATTGAGCTCTGAGGAATCTCCCATCTTTCAGTGTTGTATGCACAAAATTTCAACAAATAAAGTTCAGTAAATATTTTACGGTGTTTTTATATTATCCATACCCTAAAGGATCACCCTGTACTTCTTCACATAAGGAAGTAGACCCGAGGTCTTAGTGTTCAACTCAATAATGCAAATGTAAGCTTAGTGCATAATACTTACAAAAACAACCACACGGATTAAGTATGTGTTTGTGTATTTTTCTGTAAGACCAAATTTTATGTTCACCTTGTACATATCAATAAGGCTACAGGATGTAAATGATAGATATTTCCAAAATAATACTGGTGATAGAGCATGAATTACTGAACACAAAAAGTGTAATAAACTTTTTCTGTAACTTTGTGGTTTCCCTAGAAAAAAATGTTATCTGTGAGTCTAATGTTTTTGGAAGTAATAGTAGACCGTCAATATTTACTTCGGTCCGCTACGTACATAGCAACTGTGGTGATATCCTTATTTACAAATCAGGGTACAGGTCTTGCAAGCAGGGATTACTGACGACAGGAATGCGAACGAAACAATTCGATAAGGAAGATCAGACGACAGGAAAGGTCATGAGATAACTTAAATTACATTCAAAAGTATAGTCGGAAGAGAAACGACATCGATAGAATCAGTCTTGCATTGAGATAGTTACATTACGGTTTTAGTTTCAGTTCTACCGCATGTGAATGCGTGTCTTGTTCCAAGTCCGTTTATTTTATTATGTAGTGATGGAGCGTTCCCTTCGCAGAGTATCATTATTTTATTCGTGAACATAATGTTGCGCGTTTAATTTGCTTTGAATTTTTCTCTTGCTACGCTCTTCATTTTCACAGAGAACGGTAAATATTAGACTATCAATCCTAAAAACAAGATATTTTAGAAATTAAAAATATAAAGAGAATAAAAACAAAATTTCACAACACATCATGTTTAGTAGGCCGAGATGTACAGTCTGTACAATTTTGGTAGTTTACACCCTGTATATCCACCTACCAAACTGTAAGATTCCATCCATACACGCATTCATAAGTACATCTGTCTACTTGTGTCTATCCGTTTAAGGAGGATGATTCATTTTTGGTAAACGGTATAAATCGCGTGATGTTAGATCTCCACAAATTATAGTTACATCACTAAAGCAATTTCTGTAAAAATTGATGAGGGAAGCTTGATAGGAAAGATTTGTAATTTGCAGTCATTTCTATGTCGCATTTCTGCATTACAAAATTACATTCGATAACAGACAGTCCAGGTCTGAACCCAAAGGCTATTTCCGAACTATGATTACATCTACATTATTTAACTTCCCTTTTTTAACAATAACACGACATAGCGATTGTGCATCAATTATGGAAACATAATGACAGGAGATGCGGAAGTACTTGGAATAAATTTGGTCTACTATCGCTTCTTCTATAATAAACCTATCAAAATCTCCCACATATCGATCAGTTACGGTACAGCTTTGTTGAGTAACTACCAAGTGTTAAACTACAACTGAATAAAGTGATGATGATGATGATGATGATGATGATGATGATGATGATGAGGACGACGACGAATTACTATAATTGATACAAAGAAGAATTTAGACAACGAAAGAAAAAAGCAAACGGGAAGACGAATTTGGCGAAGAAGACAACGATAATATTCTAATAATAATAATAATAATAATAATAATAATAATAATAATAATAATAATAATGTGACAGCGACGTGAGAATCGAACTCACGACCAGCGTCCCGAATGAAAGCAGATCGCACCGGCTCCACGGAACATTGAGTGACGTCGCGCGGTGAAGAGAAGAGAGAGGGTGTATTACGACAACGCGACGAGTCTGCGCGCGCAGCTGCTATTTAACGCAGTGAATGTGGAACGACCTTCCCGAATATTCCAGAAGTCTGTCGTTGTAGAGATATCGAGATAATTCTCTACACACCTGTAGAAGGTTCTCGCAACTATGATTTTGCTATAAAAGAGCAGGCGCCAGCGAACGAGAGTCAGAGTTTTCAGTTATTCAGTCAGTGAGAAAGCCAGAGCAAGCAAGCCAGCCGGAGTTCGACTCGAGTGTGCGTCCGCATCTGCGTCAGCATCCGAAGGCCTGAGTTCGAGTGCAGTGGACCGCAGTTGGAGGGACCTGAGTTCGAGTGCAGTGGACCGCAGTTGGAGGGACCCGAGTTCGAGTACAGTGAACTGTCTCTGAAGGTCTGTGGTTCGAGATACCGTGAACTCGAGTGACTGAGATAGAAGAACTGTGAACTGAGAACTGGTAGTTCTGATTTGTAAATAGTGCTTTGTAAATATTAGTTAAGATTAACAGTTCATTGTTGTGCGTAATAGTCCAAGTCAATTGTCATTGTCGTCGGTGGAGTGCTATAACGAATACTGTGTGAGTGAAGATCCAATTGTTGACGAGAGCGTTTAAGGTGTATTGTAGAAAGGAATTATTGTTGTGACGAATAAATTACATTGTTGTTACTAATAAAATTTACAATAATAATAATAATAATAATAATAATAATAGCAACACTGATAGTGAAATTGATGATGATGATGATGATGGTCATCGGCTTAGCTCAGGCGGTAGCGCATTTGCCTTCTGATATCGAGTTGCCCTCGGGTGTCAATTCGATTCCCTCTTGGGCTGATTACTGTACCTGTCTGGGTTTTTCCTAGGTGTTTCCCAACCTTAAGCAACAGTAACAAATATAAATGACACTTACTTACTTACGACTTTTAAGGAACCCAGAGGTTCACTGCCGCCCTCACATAAGCCCGCCATCGGTCCCTATCCTGAGCAAGTTTAATCCAGTCCCAACCATCATATCCCACCTCCCTCAAAGTCATCTTAATATTATACTCCCATATACGTCTCGGCCTCCCCAAAGGTCTTATTCCCTCCGGCCTCCCAACTAACACTCTGTATGCATTTCTAGATACGCCCATACGTGCTACATGTCCTGCCCATCTCAAACGTCTGGATTTAATGTTCCTAATTATGTCAGGTGAAGAATACAATGCGTGCTGTTCTGCTTGTGTAACTTTGTCCATATATAAATGACATATAAATGTAATATAAATGACAGTCGGGAGGAAATTAAACGCAGAATAAATATGGGAAATGCCTGTTATTCCGTTGAGGAGCTTTGGTCATCTAGTCTGCTGTCAAAAAATCTGAAAGTTAGAATTTATAAAACAGTTATATTACCGGTTGTTCTTTATGGCTGTGAAACATGGACTCTCACATCGAGAGAGGAACAGAGATTAAGGGCGTTTGAGAATAAGTTTCTTAGGAAAATATTTGGGGCTAAGGGGGATGAAGTTACAGGAGAATGGAGAAAGTTACACAACGCAGAACTGCACGCTTTGCATTCTTCACCTGGCATAATTAGGAACATTAAATCCAAACGTTTGAGATGGGTAGGGCATGTAGCACGTATGGGCGAATCCAGAAATGCTAACAGAGTGTTAGTTCGGAGGAGGGAGGGAGAAAGATCTTTAGGGAGGCCGAGTCGTAGATGGGATGATAATATAAAAATGGATTTGAGGGAGGTGGGATATGATGATAGAGACTGGATTAATCTTGCACAGAATAGGAACTAATGGTGGGCTTATGAGAGGGCGGCAATGAATCTCCGGGTTCCTTTAAAGTAATTTGTAAATAAGTAAGTTTCCCAACCGTAAGGCGAATGTCATGTTTCCTGTGACGAATCCTCGACCTCATATCGCCAAATACCATCTCGCTATCACCAATTCCATCGTCGCTAAATAACCCAGAAGTTGATATAGCGTCGTTGAATAACCAAGTAAAAGAAAAATAATTATAATCCTAGTGAACATAATGGTTATCACCAGAGGTCGGAAGTTGGTACCAAAACTGTTAAGTTGTGTGAGCTTGGACTATATCTCTACCGAATGAAAAGTAATAGCGCATCTCTCAATGTCAGTGAACCAGAACGGCAAACATGTGCAGCCGGGAGGTAACCAAACGTGTGCTCCAGCCTTAGAACAAGATAATAACAAACTAATAATATAAAAAAACAATAATTATTTGTACCGTAAAGTGGGGCGAAATGTATTTTGAGAGGCGACTTGAATACCCTGTTCTTCGCTCCCAACTTAATTAGATTAAGCGGCAGCCAGTGAGAATGGATTCGATCTTTTCACAACAATGGTTACGTGAGCGTTGTATTCAAACAACTGTGAGTTATTATGGCTTCCTGAAGCGTTTATTCAGTACTAAATTCTGATCTCAAATTAATGCCGGATTTGTGGATGAAAAGTAACTGTTAAAATTTTAAACTTTGAACGCCTAAATGTAAGTACTGAACAAAATGCTTGAAAGATGTTGTAGGTTTTTTAATCCTAATTATATTAACATTATTATCACTAAAAGAACCATATATTTTAGGGGACCCAGATAATTTTACTCCAGCGAACCCATTGGTTACTCCAGTTCATATTCAACCCGAATGATATTTCCTATTTGCATATGCAATTTTACGATCAATCCCATCTTTTATAACGGATGAAATGTCATATCTTCTACAGTTATTGGCAAAGAAATTAAATTTTTAGCATATCGAATTTAATCAGAATAATATCAAGTGTGTCGTGGTGTCAGATTGATCGCCACAATGGGGCGACATTGATAGAGATGAAAGTCGTCCTCCTCTATAATTTTATTTCAATAAAGTATTTTTCAGATAGTACGTGATTACATCAATAAATTTGGAGGTAAATCATTAACTGAATGAAGCCATTGAGAAGGTAGGAGACGGCACAATCGGTATTGTAAAATATCTTAGGGCACAATAAATAATTTTAGGGAAAACGTGGCAGGAAAACTGAAGGTCAAAGTGTGTTCTCTCCTGCTGGAGAAACAAGAATAATTAATGCTTCTGCAAAGTGTGGGCTTTTGCTATAACTGTAGGCCTACTCCCTATGGGCAAATGGATGCTGCAATATTTCAAGACATAGGCTATCTACTGTACACTTTTCCCTTATACGAGTACTAGCTAGGCTATATTGACAAAACCTTCCATAAATGACAAAGAGTCTGTTCTGTTTACATTTCCACATAATCGAGACATAAAATTCACTTAATTAAATATTTTCAACAAGCTTTAGTGGTTCATATTAGAAATTAGAAGTGACAGCTGTGAGCAGTATGGAATGAAGATAAATGCCAACAAGACGAAGACCATGGTCCTAGAAATAAAAGTAAAGAAGGTAAACCTGCAAATTCTAAATGAAGCAGTAGAGCAAGTAGACAGCTTCAAATATTTGGGGTGTGCTATAAGCAGTAACATGAGCTGCTGTCAGGAAGTCAAAAGGAGAATAACAATGGCAAAGGAAGCTTTTAACTGAAAAAGGAGCATATTCTGCGGACCTCTGGAGAAAGAAATAAGGAAAAGTGCTTTGTATGAAGTGCAGCATTGTATGGATTCTTCATCCACCCTTTGCACTACAGCTTCATTTCTTATTCTGTCTGTCCATTTCAAATTTCCATATCCACATTTCAAATGCTTCTTGTCGCTTCTCTTCACTTCGTCGTAATGTCCATATTTCTCTCCCATATAATGTACACTCCACACAAAGCACTTCACTAGTCTCTTCCTTAGTTCTTTCTTCAGTTTTACAACTTAATATTCCTTTTCAAATGCAGCGTCGTTCATAAGTATACAATTATGACATATTAAAAATGGGAAAAGTATCGGCTAAAGACTGAAACAATAATGGAGAAAATTTGATAACTTAATAATTGTGACGAACGAATCAATAAGATTCTACTAGTTTTAATGTAGTAAGATTAACAGAATTATCATTCAGTATTCAACGATAAAATCAACTTCCTACTTGTTCATTTTTAGTTAATCTGTGAATATTTTCGCCTCTCTTCTACAACTCTAAGAGTGTCAGTTAACGGTTGGGAGTGTGGAGGGTTTTATACTTGGACTAATTTTATAATATGCAAATAAAATAATAGCATTATGTAATCTCTTAGTGCTTGGAATTGACCTGATTCTGTAACAATCAACATTTGACTGCTAGGAAAGGTTTCTTTTTTCCTCCCTCGCCAAGACTTCTTCACGTGTAATTATATTGTGGATCGGCCACTCCACCGGAACCTAATTCAATTTGGACAGGCGCCTTAGCCGTGACGCCGACGTGATGTGATTTTTGACGAAGCGTACAGACGCCTTTCGCCTGGATGGACCATCTTCTCATCATACGGAAAACTATAGGAGGTTCACGAAAGAACAGATTCCTCCTAACACTGCGAAAACTTGGTCCCCTTGTAAGACAGAAATCAGAATTTGATATGATTCAAAAAACCTATTAACTCTGCTTATCAGACAATCAAGGAAAGCTTTCTTGCGCATGATTGTGTGAATAAGGCCTACATTACACTGTCAAATTTCTGGGCCACAAAATATGATAAAATTTTTGATCAAATGTAAGATTTTGACTATACTTTGATCATATCTTTCATCACAGTTCTAATAATGGATCCACAATAGTTCTATGCAAGTTGTGACTGCAAAATATGCAATAATGATTATTGTATTATTACTAAAGAGGAAATCAAAGAAAAAATGTATTTCGTCTGCTTAGAATGTAAACCTGCTAACCAACAAAAAGGAAATTTTACAGGTGAAACAAAAAACTGAGTATAAATTACCTCTGAAACTTTAGGACCAAATCCAAAGTACAGGTGGTGAAATTTCAGATTTAATTTATACTCAGATTTTTCTTTCCCCTGTAAAATTTCCTTTTTGTTAGCAAGTTTACACTCTAAGCCGACGATTTGGGTTAGAGATTGGGGTACGGAGAAAAGATACAAAAGGAATCCATCAAACTCTACTGAGAGAACTTCAGTATGAAGATGTGAAATTCTATACATAATAAGTATTTAATAATGGATGATGAAACATTTCATATGACTCATAATGTGATATTAAAAGTTTTGTGGTTTTTACAGACCATGTGTACTTAATGTATGCCATTTTCTTTCTTCTCAGTCACAGATTTTATCAAAGGTATGGTGATGACCATAACTTTTATAACAGAACTATGTCACAGCTAGATGTGATCAAAGATGCTATATTACACTGTAAAAGATTTTATCATATATATTTTATCAAACTTCTGTGACACAGAAATTTGACAGTGTAATAGCCTATAGGCCTAAGATTACCTCACATGAAGTTTATTACAGTGGCAGTGGCTAAGTATACCGTATTAGCATTTAGCAAAATTTATTCATTATTAAACAAGAAATGACCACAAACCCTGAAAATGATATACTGTGTTGTCGAATTGTATATCTCAAGCGTCTTCTTTATGACAAGGTTTATGATGTGACAGAACCTTTCAGATGAATCGTAAGCTCTTTGGTACTTAGAGAAAATCGCTGGGTTTTCGTACGCGGCGGTTAATGGTACGCACCTAAGTTTTAGGATATGGCAGCACTTTATGGCCGTGTTCAGTGAGTTAGACCAGCGTCAACATCGATAACGTCAATTTAGTCGAATGTGACAGCCAGTGTCACCGTTTTTGGCTTGTGAAATGAATAATGGGAACGTTGAGAGCGAGTATCGTATCTTTTCCACAAAATGTGGGGGAGAAAGTTGACAATTGTGATTGGCAGATTGCTGACGTGACATCTGTTTAGGAGGTGCTACCACTCTTAGCCGAAGTGGCAACAGATGTCACTGACTGGACAGTGTACTCAAGGACACATCCCAGAAACATGAAGTGGGAGTGTCTTGCCTTTGACGCAATGGGCAGATTGCTGACGTGACGTGTTGGGTGGTACTGTTCTCAGCTGCACTGGCAGCAAGTGCTCGCTGACTGGCTTTTACTCAAGGACACGCGCCAAAAACGCTGGCACCGGCTATAGCGCTGTACTGTTGTTGCACTTTCAATGTCCTAGTCGATTTGTTTGTAGTTTTCTTATAATTCTCTGGCTTCATTGTGTTTGAAGTAAGTAATATGCATCTGAGTGGTCTGGATTTTATGTAATGTGTCCTGAAAGTACAACTAACAACCTGTTAACTTGAGTATAAAGGTATTCTGTTACTTTTCTTCCATGACCTTCGGAGCTAAACTATTCTAATGAGACAGTTGGGGTATTCGCACGTGGTTGTGTTTCCCAATACTCCTCTTACGTTTCAACATTGTCAGAAAAAAATTATTCTAACAGTAAGTGTCTGTTTTGTGATGAATTCGATAAAGACAATTAACTCTGGTATCGTTGTGACCTGTGTTCAGGACGGGTTCACTCAGATTGCAGTGAAATTCCTCAAAAATTTGTTAGTGACTATATTCCGTAATGAAAAGGCGTGTACCTCTATAGTTTCTTATCTCCTTTCTTGTAAATGGGAATTAAAATAGCAGTATTCCATTCGTAAGGATATATCCATAAATTACATTATCTGATCCAGGCGACTTCCTATGTTTTATATTTTTTGTCACATTTTTATTATTTCCTTCATTGATATTGGAACTCATCCATAATATTTTTGTCTATTTCTACTACGTCGTCCATATTTGGGACAATTTCCATTATTTCATCGATGATATCTTGGACAATTTCAATTACGTATTTAGTTCATGATATATGAAGTAACTTCAATTATTTCGACCACTATATCTGAGACAATTGCCATTATTTTATTTATGATGTCTATTTCAATCCCTGTTATTTCATCGAAGATATTCGAAACAATTTCTATTATTTCGCCCATGACACCTGAGACTATTATTTCATACATTACCGTATGTAGCAATTCCCATTATTTCATCGATAATATCTGAGGCAATTTCTATTATTTCGTCCAGGATGTCTGAGAATTTCTTCTTTCATCATTAAAATCTGAGAAAATTTCTATTATTTCATCGATGATATTTGAGACAATTCGCATTATTTCGTAGATGAAAACTTTTTATTTCATCAATGATATTCGACAAACCTGTACAATTTCGTCGATAATTCACACTATTTTTTCGATGATATTCGAGACAATCCCTATTATTTCGTCTATATTCTAAACATTCCCTCTTATTTGTTCAAAGATATTCCAAACAATCGTTATTACACTGGTGACATTCCAAACAATTCATATTACCCATATTTCGTAGATGATATACGAAAATATCTCAACTATTTTTTCGATGATACACGAAACATTCCCTCTTATTTCGTAGACGATATTCGCAACAATGAATTATTTTGTAGATAACATTCCAAACAATCCCTATATCATCATCGTTGATATTAGAAATAGTCTTTGTTATTTAGTCGATAATATTCGAGACAATCCATATTATTTCGTTGATGATATTCCAAACAATCTGTTATTTAGTGTGAGACAAAACCATTCTTGTTATTTCGTCAATGCTATCTCAAACAATCTCTATTATGTCTTAGACAATCTCATCTCCTTTTCTATTATAGTTGTTTTATGTGTCGACAATATCCTTTTCAGTTTTCATGTTGTAGACCCATTATTCATGCAGTTAGCTCCGGAAATCGTCTCCAATGTACTGTAGGTTTATCTAGAATTTCTATATTGGGCATAATTTTACTTCATTATTCTCTGACCCTTACTTTCCACTATAGGAATTCATAGGCCACGAATATTAATTTTTAATCAGTTTATTTTACAACCCTTTTTTCAGCTGCGATGGTTATCTAGAGTCTGTGTGAAATGAAGATGAACACGCCAGCGAAATGAGACCAAGGTCCAGCACTGAAAGTTACCAAGCATTTTCTTTTAATGGGTTCAGAGAAAATCCCGGAAAAATTTCAGCCAATTAGACTAACTTGTCCCAACAATGTTATACAATAATTTTACGTTATCCTATATTATAGTTTTGATTGGTTGAAATTTAACATACTCTTACACACCACTCCTGAAAGATTGTATAGCCTACTTGAAATATTAAGCATCACCACCACATCATTATCATTATCATATTATTATATTATTATTACTATTATTATTATTATTATTATTATTATTATTATTATTATTATTATTATTATTATCAGTGTTTTTCTTCTGGAGAAAAAGGTGGTGGAACTCTATGTACAATTTTAGCGAACGGGGAGATGATTACTGTTCACTGCACTGGAATTTTGTTGTTTTTAACCTCCTTTTCGTCCAACTAAGACTTTCAAGATCCAAGCGGAATTCAAAGAAAAATTGTATTAAGAACATATTCACACATATTTAAAATGCAACAAAAAGGTACTGGAACGCCGTTCCAGCGCGTTCCGCCAGAAAAAAGCACAGGTTATTATTATCATTATTATTATCATTATTATTATTATTATTATTATTATTATTATTATTATTATTATTTGAAGACGCTCGACAAATACATTTTCCACTACATGTGCACTCATCAATTTCTGTAACTTTCAAAGTCACTGGTCGATGTTTGCGTTCACACTGTTACATGACTCACATCCATTATGTCTTTGAACAGCGCCTTGCTTCCTTTAAAAAAAAATGTTCACCCTGAGCCCTACTTCAAACAACCGCTTTCTGTACTAGTGTCAGATACACTCCGGAAGTATCAGCTTGACCACTATACAGCTGGGGAGGATTACTTTGAAGGTGGATATGCATAAGGTTCTACACTTCACGTTAACAGTATCCGAAGCGGCACAGTTGCGTTTTTTGAGAACAAATGAGAATCACAGAGCAGGTCATAACTATAGGGGAGACTGTTGTACCTTTAGCATAGTGTACCTCTGAACTTTTTTTGTTCTTTTTAATTTTTGCTGCTACCTAGAGGACTCAAACTGAAGTAGATTGTAGAGATAGCCGCTAAGTAGCCCTGGTCGTAGTTTCAGATTGATTTACTGCAAAGTGTGAGTTCCGTGGACAAAAGAAGTTTTTTAGTGCCAAAAGTAAATATTTCGTTCATTGATATATGTTTTCTAACACAAAATCAGATTGTATTTGTTAATATCTTTCAAGTACGGTGTGTTCCCTATCATCTGGTGAGTAATAACATATTTTAATTTCAATGATTTGTTCGAATCTCTAGTTTTAGGAACCATATTTGTTTAAAAGTGCACCCTCTTATACCTTTGAACACAAAACATCTTGTACCATGGAACATATTCCAAAGTACACGATACTATCGGTTTTTGTTTTTCTTTTATTTTAAGATCCTGTCACGAAGTAAGTCTGGATTTAAGAGGCCCCCCTAGTTGATCCGGATGCCTTGAAGAAAGCTGTTGAACAGGAAATAAAATCTCGATCAGAGAAGCCTTTTCTGGTTTATGATGGAAAATACATTTTAAATATGATTGTCAGTTTTTACAGCTGTATTCCCGCATATATTTCATGTGCTCCAACTGACAAGAGGATATGTTCCAAGGTACATGAACCTATTGTACCTTTGAACACATTACATATCCCTTCATTTTATTTTTTTCATTCTTAATAAATCTGTAAAACAGGAAAATACATACAGAAAGTTGCAAAGGAATCTTCAATAATTATTTCAAGCATTTTTTCATTTTAAAAATTTCATTTCTCAAAACTGAAAAAAATTAAATGTGAAAAGTGTTTAAAGGTATAACAGTAAATCAACTGGTTTGTATTATACAAATTAACTAAAAGTAAAAACTTAGCATTGATGTTAATTTACTGGAATCCCCAAGAGTTCATCTAGTGACAGGATGAAAGATCCACGGGTTAATCCCAGCGAAGATACGAAAAACTTTAAAATATAACAGATTGTATAAATAAATTTTATAGGTACTATAAAGTAGAAAATGCCTGATTATACGAGTAGAAATGTAACAGTGCTCCATTCCTACCTATAAACATTTGGACTTGATGCTCATTCCAAAGCAATAAAGAATCATTTCGTCGTCGTCGTCGTCGTCGTCGTCGTCGTCGTCGTCATCATCATCATCATCATCATCGTCAACAACATTATCAGTAGCAGTAACAGGATTACAACACAAACAATTTTTGGCCTGTTTCAGGTTATTTGTATATAGACTATAATGGCGTGACGTCATGTTTGGTACATACCACAGGTACTATCAGAGAACACTTGCATCTTGTTTGCGGATGGGACCAGGCTCTTAAGGGGAGAGTATACCATTGGCCTGCAAAAATTTAGTGACATTCATTTTTTTACATTTCAGCTAAATGGACATATCTTTTCATGCTTAATATACTGTACATATTTTACATTTTATAAAAACACTATTCAGAATATTAAAATAGCTAATAATTACCCGTAAAAATAATATCAAATATGATATTTTCTTTATAACCGTAAAGCATTTACATAACGAAATATACTACTAATTAAATGTCTGCATGATTCTTTTACTGGAATATTCTAATGACCTACATCAACAACATAGTCTAGGATCTTTTACCTGTTCCTTCAGGAAATATATATTTTTTTCTTAATGAAATATTTTTGAAAATGTAATATTGAAGGTAAGAAAAACAATATTTCTTAAGGGAATAGGTAAAATATTCTAGGCTATGTTGTTGATGTAGATCTTTAAAACATTCCAGTAAAAGAATTATGCGGATATTTAATTAATTGCATATTTCATTATGTAAATGCTTTACGGTTGTAAAATAACATGTAGAACTTTGATATTTTTACAGATAATTATTAGTTATTTTAAAATTCTGAATAATATTTAATAAAGTATAGTGCATGTATATTAAGCATTAAAAGTTTTATTCAATTAGCTTTTACAGTAGCTGAGATATAAAAAAAATGATTTTCACTAAATTTTTGCAGACCAATGTTGTTCCTCCCTCCGGCTGAGGCAGGATATTTCGCCTGTCAATATCGGATTCACGACTGGCACTCAGATCACCTATCGGGCCAGAACAATCATCGCATATAGGGCACATAATGGGTCAATGCGAGCCTAACTGTATGAATCCAGCCTTAGTCTTGCCCTTCAAAAGCCAGCCGTGTCCAGTAGGCATACGTAAGAAATGCACTCCAGAAAAACAGTAGTTCCCCTTGACTGTGATACTTGCTTTGTAGCTGGCGAGCGTTGTATCCGTGAGACCAGCTCGCAAGATTGTAATAGCATGTTTCCTGAACTGCCTAATCACATAATATTTAGTTTTTAAATCTTAAACGCAGACTCAGTTGTGGCGCTTACTTTTTATTACTTTCAATACGCTCTATCTACAATTTTCTCTCAGTCTACTATTTAAAAATCATGTACTGCATTAGGCCCAATAATTATTGTACACGTCATATAGTATTTACAGCCCCAGAAACAAAAAGTGGCCCGATTCTTGAAGTTCCTTATAGAGCACGATTCACACCACAACTATTAAATAACGGTATTCAACCCAGTATTTTTAATAGTACTGCAGGAAGATATTTCACAATTTATATTATATTATACAGAGTGAGTCAGAACTTTCTCCGCACTAATGGAATAAGCGAGAGCGCGCTAGATACGGAGAATGGAGTGGTACCACTGGCTACGCTAGTGGAATAAACGAGAGCGCGCTAGATATGGAGAATGGAGTGGTACCACTGGCTACGCTAGTGGAATAAACGAGAGCGCGCTAGATACGGAGAATGGAATGGTACCACTGGCTACGCTAGTGGAATAAACGAGAGCGCGCTAGGTACGGAGAATGAATATAAAATCATTATGAAGCGACAAATCCTAAATATGGCAATAATATTGAAATTCCAAAACACTTACCTACTCTACAGGAGATGCTGAAAATGTCGTCCATTTTCTTGGAGACATATGTCTACCCGTTTCACCTTATTTTCAAAAACCTTGTTCAAAGTTTTCTTCGTCACTGAATTGAAAAAGTTTGTTATTACATGTTTTAATTCATCGATCGTGATAGGATTGGACTGGTACAATTTAGAATTTGCTGCTCCCCAAAAGAAATAATAAAGAGGCGTTATTTCGGGGGATCTCAGCGGCCACAATTCTTGTGAAATTATTATTCCGTGGAAAACCTCATCTCACAATTGCAGAGATCGGTTAGATGTATGAGCTGTGACACCATATTGTTGAAAGAAACAGCTATTTAATTAAATTTCAATTAATCGTCCAGTAAAAGGAAACAATATGTCTGAGCAATAAACTTCAGAGTTTACTTTGTCTTTAAGAAACTTGTCCTATAGGCCTAATGGTTGCTCGTGATATGGCACACCACACCCCAAATTTCTGGGAGTGCAATGCTGTTTCATGTATTGCATAATGGTTTTCGCAGGACCACATCCGTGCATTCTGGGAATTTACGTAACCTGAAAGAAAAACCAAGCTTCGTTTGTAAAGAATTTTCTGTCTAACACGTCAACACCATGTTGAAATCAAACAAAATAATTTAGTCTTTTCTCATTATCTGTGGGTTTTAGTTCATGCACGACCGATACCTTTATGGCTGTATAATCCTAATTCATTCTTTAATGTTCTACACGCACTGGAATAAGATATGTCAGTTTGCTGTGCCAATTTTCTAACCGATTTGTTAAGGCTTTTTAACATTCGATTAGATAACTACAACAGTTTTCCTTCCGTTAAAACTGTCGGTTTCCCACGCAATAGGGCCTATCTGGCGAAATTTATTTACCAGACTGTATCTCGATGAGGTAAATTAGAACTTGGGAAACGTTCTCTAAATTTCTGTTTCAATTTTCTAGTGTACTTGTCACTTTCTCGAAACACATATTCCACTAAAAAAGCTCATTCTTCAAATGAAAAGATTTTACGGAATGAATGCACTTGCTGGCTGCAGGGTTTGTGTATAACCTTGGCGAGGACGCGCCGGTATTGTTTGCGTGGCCACCCCTAAGGCAAGGGAGAAATACCAACCTACACCAGAATTTAAGTGTGTCTGCCACTGCGGAGAAAGTCCTGACTCTCTCTGTATTATATTATATTATATTATATTATATTATATTATATTATATTATATTATATTATATTATATTATATTATGTTATGTTATGTTATATTATATTATATATCATATCATATTATCATTATATTATGGTTGGCCACAAAAGGGAAACTAAGAGGTGTAACTTAAACTGAGATGATTCAATCCGGCATCGGAACTAGAATCCGGTGTGGTTTAGTGGATAAAGCGTCAGCACGTAGAGCTGAAAACCCAGGTTCGAGTCCCGGTGCCGGAGAGAATTCTTCTTCGCTCCACCCATCCTTCATCCTTCTTCACAACTAACGCTAAGACCTCGAAATTAATCTGAAATAAGATCAATTATTATACATCAAACACGATACAGTACAACTCCCATTATAACAATTCATAGCAAACCTTCCGATAACTCTGTGCTAGCATGCTTACTCGCAGACTTCAAAGTTCAAGTTTAGGATACTGTTGAGGGGAAAAAAAAAAGTTTTTAAAAATTAATTATGCAGGTTAATTTCGTTTACCATCATTCTATTATACTGCACTCTTTATAAATATTAATCTGCTATTAAGAATACATCATTTTTTTTCTTTTCAAATGCCTTTAGAGTAAAATAAATTTCAACAACTGTCAAAGCGATCTCATGTGTACTAGGCTACTGTTATGGAGCACTGATAATGCGCAATGCGTTGACTCTGGAACTTACAAGTAAACATTCTGATGGAGAGCAGATAAAAAAGTTATTTTTTTCTTTCAATATGAATAATGTCAAAATAAGTGCTTATATAAATTTTGGCCACTCACCGCAATTACGAGGACCATAAAAAATAAGTTCGCCAGGGGCCGTTAACAGAAAGAAAACATAATTTCATAGAACAAATTTATTGGAACAAACACAATAATTGTTGAGCTATTTTTCAACATATTCCCCACCGGAATTGAGATAATTTGTCATATCTTGGGATCGACAGAAAAGTGGAGACGGCTGTCAAACGCTGGTTCCGATCCCAGGCGGCTGACTTCTACGACACATGGATACAAAAATTGATCCCATGGTAGGACAAATGTCTCAATTCCAGTTGGGGATTATTGACAAATGCGCAATAATTAAGCTTTAATGTATCTGTTTTAATAAGTCTTTCCATGCATTTGTGCTTTTTTTCTGTAAACAGTCCCAGGGAAAATCACTTTCTGGACGGCCTCGTAATTGCGGTCGAGTGGCCAAGATTTGTATAAGCATTTCTTCTGACATTATTAACATGGTGGAAGAAAAAATGTAACTTTTTTATCTGCCCCTATCAGAATGTTTGCTTGTTAGAAAATACAGGCGGGTCATTTCGTTTTGTCTGGAATTGTACTTACTCTTCGCATTTCAGAGGAAGATCCGAGGAAAGAATGCGAGTTTTTCCCCCACTCTTACGACCAACCACCGACAAGGAACCTGGAGACTGATGACAGCCTTGTTTGCACCAGTCGACCAATGCCACCACCCCCATCCATCTGCTCCTTCAGAGGCTCTGAGTTACTAGCTTACCCTCTCCTCTCATCCCGCAAGGGCCGTACGAGTACACTCTCGCAGAGATGCTCTCGTGAAATTTATTATACAAAAGATTTTATTAAACATTCGAGGACATGCATAGGACAAGTATAATAACTTTTAATTTGTAACGAGTGTCCTCTGGATTCAAACTGTAGAGCTAAGGTCTCGAGGGCCACATAAATCGTTTTACGGGCTCGGTAATAATTACGTAGGGCTTAAACAATCAAGATAATTCTCTTTGTTGTCTGCACTTTCATCTTCATGCTTTCGCTTACCTAAGCAGCAAACAACTTCGTTAAGTCTCCCAATTACAAATCTATTTCCTTTCATAATTTTATTGGGTAATTTAATTTCATTTAGTGTTCTGCCCAAGGGCAGGTCTTTCACTGCAAACTCAGCTTTCTCCAATCTTTACTATTTTCTGCATTTCTCTTTGTTTCCTCATATGATCCATATATCTTAATGTCGTCTATCATCTGATATCTTCTTCTAACCAGAACTCTTCCCGTTTATCATTCCTTTCAGTGCTTGATGACTTGAAGCTTGGCTTCTTCAGAAATTGAATATTCAAAATTCTTCAACTACCCAACGAGAGAAAACTCTCTTCTTTCTGAAGATGTCTTTTTTAACTCTGATCTTTCTCGCCTTTCTTATCAATTTGTTGTTGTTTTTTTTATAGACTCCATAAGAAGATGATGATCACCCATTTTCACCCCCAAACAGAATACAGGTATAACAATATAACTTAATTGTCTCAGAGCACGCTGTTATCCAAGAATATTTCTCATACAATGAGAATTGCAATTTTCTGTTTTGTTTTCCTCCATCCGTTATTGTAATTTGTTAAAGTTTTGTCGATCTCGTATCTTTGTAAACATATTTTGTTTCATATATCCAACTTGAAAACGGTTTTTCTTTTAATCAACAAATAATTACTTCAATGTTCTCTCAGTATCAGCAATTTTTCATAAAATTAGAATTAACACACACGCATGTACTTTTGATGAAATCAACACTAAATCTTCACTCAGCATTCACAGAAGACCAATATAGCGCGCCGTATTTTATGAATCGGGGATTGCAGAAACAGCACATGTTACGAAAACTAAATTTTTCAGTAGACATAAAAAACGGTATTACTGGTGGTAGACCACATCATTGGTTATAGTACTGGCTTCTTCAGACAGAAGTCTAATAGATGTGTCGTTTTATACCAAATTTATTGGAATCTAATGAATTGTTATTGAAATAAATTAATATACTATATCAGCTTGACATGTGCTGTTTCTGCAACGAATCAAAATTTTAGTACAATAATTTCAGCTCAACTAAAGTTTATTTGTCAAATTAGGGATATAACATATGCATAGGTCTACTGTGTACTTAATACATAAGTTCAGCATTGTAAATGAGCTTATTTTTCCACAATAAACCACTGAAGAATATTATTGTAAAATTCATGATATTCCTATGGTATGTAACGCATTAGTTTACATATATCTCTTTGAATTGGCACGATTTTGTCTTGATATGTCAATGAAGAAGGTAAATATGGTATTCTCCTTTGTACTTACAAGCAAACATTTCATGGGAGCAGATAAAAAAATAATATTTTTTCTTCTATCATTTTAATAATGTCAAAAGAAGTGCTCGCACAAATTTTGGCCACTCGAGCGCAATTACGAAGGCCGTAAAAAATAAGATTCCCTGAGGCAGTTTACAGAAAGAGAATAAAATTTCATGGAAAGTTTTATTGGAACAGATATAGCAATTGTTGAATTATTTTTCAACGTATTCACCACCAGAATTGAGACATTTATCATTTAGTGGGATCAATTTTTGTATCCTTGTGTCACAGATGTCTGCCGTCTGGAATCGGAACCAATGTGTCGGCACATGTCTTTGACATGAGTTGTTTCTGCGCACTTCCAAGATTTCACAGGTCTCCAAATGTGAGACGGCAATACTGACATATGTGGTTTCTGCATGGAATGATAGCCCTATATCAACAGCCCATGAAACTCGAATAAACTCATTTCGCCACAAACAGTGACATGTGCTGTTTCTGCAATCCCTGATTCATATATTTCTGAGGCTAGCCATCTTTCCTAAGAAGTAGTAGTAGCGAATCGATAGCCCCTTCAACCCCCGGCCTTCCCACAAGTTTGCGAGTGCCGCTGTCTATGAACAGGCTGGTGCAATAAGGCTCTCGCACAGAAATCAACATGCTGGAATGACAGGCAAGAGTGAATTTAATATTATACGAAGGGTCGGAGTGAAATTAAGTATTACTATGCACCGTTGTTACGAATTTATACTGTTACAGTACTAGATATAATAACTCAAATCTTTTGGGTAGGCTAAGCCTCTGAAGAGCTTCTGGTTCTATTTGACAATTAATGTCTTTTGATATTAATTTTCTTATTGTGTTTCTTGTTCTATGGCCATGGACTATTGTCACAAAGACAGGTTTAGTTACCATCCGACTGTACGTGTTTGTTGAGCTAGTCTGTTGAAGTTTAGAGCTACTTCACTACTGTTCATTCGATAGAGATACAAGCTCACAGAACTTAATACTTTTGGTACCAACTTCCTATCTCTACTTATTGCCACTGTGGTGTGTCTACTAAACGTAACAGTTTTCCATCCTTGCAGTGAACATCGTCAAATAGACCTACTTTCAGTGTTCACACTGTCAGTGTTTAAGTAACAATGGCATTGGAATTTGAATCCAGAGGATAAATCTCCCCCCCCCCCCGAAGAACTGTTGAACTTGGAACCTCTTCCACGATTCCGAAAGGTATAAAATTTGTTTATTAACTTTGTGTATTTAGCCTAATTCATAATATATCTTATTCCAGTAAATTGTTTTAAATGCAATTTTGATTTGTTCAATGACGATAGTGGCAAAAATAACTTATAAATTAACTCTCACTTGTCTTTTTCTACCAAAGACACATCCGTGCACGCTGTGGTTCTTCGATGCGAAGCTTTAGTGTTATTTAATGCCTCATTTTAGCAACCATTCATTTCAATTTAGAAACATATAAACGTGGCAAATTTTGGTATGACTTTATGATTCTCCGATAATCTAAGTCGAAGTTTTAAACTTAAGACTCATAGTCCAGAGAACACTCCTTTTAAATAAGATTGCAGGAACTGATGAAAACTTCGGTTTTAAATTCCGGTTCATTCTAAGACATATTTTACATCATAGACGCCAAACTTCAATGTTACTTAGGCCTTTATTCCAAAAATAAATTGTTTTACTAAAGAGACACTTTAAGAAAAACGTGACAGAAGCGCAGGAAAACTTCTGGATTCGACCTCCATTCTTCTAAAAAAAACTTTAACTTCTTACAGCATAGTTCAAAGGCAGTAGATTTTACGTCACTTAGACCCTAATTCCAGTAACTCCCAGTTCCAAACGAAAGAACACTTGTAGACAGAGATGGCAGAAACTAAAGAAAACTTTGAAACTATTTTCCGGATCTCCCAAGCAACGTCGACTCCTAACATCATACTCTAACGACATTAAGATTTATTGCCATGTATGCTATTTTTCGTGTAACTTTTTGTTTGACGAAAATGAATTCCAGACAAATATAGCAGAAACTCAAAAAAAGTAGTAAGCAGTATTTGAAACTCGATCCCGGCCCATTCAAACATTAGGTCAACTAGCCAGAGTGTGATACATCTACATCAAAACTTCATGTTATTCATGTCCTCCTTCTAGCAGTAGGTACATACAACGGGAATACCACCACCACCATCACCATCATCATCACCACCACCACCACCACCCACAATGTTTCACTCCAGTCTATTTTTAATTAATGCACATGTTGGATGAAATGAGAGGCAGGTAGATTGTATTCATGGATTGGGAGAGGGAAACCGGAGTACCCAGAAAGAAATCCTCTTAACATCTGCTTTATCTATCATAAATTTCGTTGGAACCCTGGCCGCCTGGATGGAATACCATTGCTCTAAGAACATATGCGGCATACGTAGTGGATGGAGTTGAGAATGACTATGGTGTATATATTAATTTTGTCCATTTTCAATTTCTTAGATAACAAATAAAATACAGTGATTTAATTTTAATACGAACTCTAAGGACGGTGGCTTTAAGCTACAGAACACGAAATATCTTTAATCACCGCATACCATCACCATCAAAATAATATATACAATCTTAAACACCTCCGTTATCACCAGCACTACCAATATTACTACTATCCACCTTACTATCACTAACAGTACCATCAACATTACTACTAAAACCACTACCTCCACCACTACCACTAACGCCACTACCCCAACATTACCACTAACACCACTACCTCCACCATTACCACTAACGTTACTACCCTCAAACACTATCACTAACACCAGTACCTTCACCAATACCATTAACGTCAATACCTCCAACACTACCACTAACACCACTACCTTCACCACTACCACAAACGTCACTATCCCCACCACTACCACTAACATCACTATCCCCACCACTACCACTAACATCACTATCTCCATCACTACTACTAACGCCACTACACCCAACACTTCCACTAACACCACTATTCCCACCACTACCAGTAACACTAGTAGGCCTAACGCCAACGCCAAGTAATCAGTTGGCGAATCCTTGGTCTCACCTCATCTCACTACATCTCGCAAAAAATCGTAAGAAATTGAAATTGTAAAAATTACAATTGTAATCTTGTAAAATTTTGACTTGTTCCACATTTTAAAGCTTCATTGCTAATGTAAGATCTATGAAATACAATAAATTGAATGAAAAAAATGAAATGAAACTACCTACCTCTAATCCTACTACCATCGTATCATTAACAATATTACCCCCATCATTACCACAAACACTACCACTAACTCTACTACCACCATCACTACCATTAAGACTATCACTACAAACTACTACCCCTACCACTTCCACTATTAGGACCACTATCACTACTAAATCGCTTACGGATGTTGTAAAGTCGCGCCCCAAGTCAATATCTCTTCTGTTCTTTATCTACATGACAGCATACTAATGTTTTGAGACTGTCGGCGTAAGATGTACAGTACGAAAACCTGAAACAACATATGCTACCAACATATTTAATTCCACAAATATCACATTCCAGCCGGAATTGGAATCCATGACCGTATTTTTCATGCAACGTTATGAATGAATAAATGCTAGCCATGATGTCCCATGTTGGGTACAGGCCTCCTGCGATGGGGTTAGAACCCCCTCGACAGGGATGGTTCTTGTGTACTCGCTTGGTGAACCAATCCAGGCGAGCTTGTCGTGTATACTACTTTCGTAACATGGTTAACAACCCTGTTGAACTTTAATTAGTCTGTGCACTTTGTTCTTTGTTCATTTTTTTTGCACTATCCACATAATACTAACACTAGCACTTTGATAAACACTGATTGCTATTTATACTATTTTACTGATACTTCCTTAACAATGACTTTACTATTTACAAAATTTATCTCACACTTTTACTAATACTGACTTTACTATTTATAATATCTTAACAATGATTACGTTATCTATTTACAATGACCTTCCCTAGATCTTTCCACAAAACTCTGCTCTTTGCTATCCTCGACCATTGTTTCCCCGCCTC
Source organism: Periplaneta americana (assembly GCF_040183065.1). NCBI lineage: Eukaryota > Metazoa > Arthropoda > Insecta > Blattodea > Blattidae > Periplaneta > Periplaneta americana. The sequence continues at coordinate 159,782,246 of NC_091117.1, forward strand.
TTTGGCAAACATGTCAGACTATCTGAGCCATGGTCTTCCCTGTTCTCTCTTTCCGACATAGGAGTCCCACATCGTGACTGCATGGGTCCATCTTGTCTGGTGTAGTCTCGCCACAACGTTATAGTTGTTTCAAAATTATCATTAACACACTGGATAAAATCTTCAATTAAAAGAAAGCAGACTAGAAAACCCAGTGGAATTATTACTGAACTTGGCTCGTTAGCGAAATGTTACAAACTAGGACATTTCTTGGAGAAGACTCATATATGGCACCTTTGCACAACCTAAAGAGGATACTGAACGAATAGGCGGCTTATGTCTCATGATAAATATGTTGAATACATCCCTTAGAATCAGTCAACGTTAAAATAACAGCAGGAACTAAGAAAATCTAGGAATAACTAGACATTACTGACACTTGAAATCAGAATATGAATCTTTGAGCATTACGCCAGAACGCTACAGATTATCTGACTAATAGAATTTTGTCACTTAGACCATTACTGCACTAATCCTCGAGTTTTAAATAAAATACGAATCGTAGGTAAGGAGGGTGAAGTACCGATTGATCACGCAGCCCCTTTCAAAGAGTAAACAGATTCCCTACGACGCCATATCCGCAGATGAACGATAAAACGTGACTGTAATACGTGTGAAGTCAAGGAGTCCAAGTTCTTTCAACTAAGTCCGTCTTATTAGCTCTGAAATCTTTCATTGGAGCAGATGTGTACGAATGCGATTCTCAAATAAAACTTCTTTCTATTTTGTATTTTGATTTCATGAACAGAAATATAACTAATTTATCGAAAATATTAAAGCAATTTGCAGTTTTTTCTCTTGACCTATTTATAGACGATAAAATTACAATAATGGAGCAATATTGAAATGAAGATGAAATACTTGAAGGAAATTTGTCTACAGGCGCTTTGAATGCCATTAATTACACAGGACGTGCAACATGTTGAAGAACAATGACTTGACCATGATTATCATGACGATAATAATAATAATAATTATAATAATAATAATAATAATAATAATAATAATAATAATAATAATAATTATAATAATAATTATTATTATAATGATAATAATAATAACAACAATAATAATAATAATAATACTTACTTACTGGCTTTTAAGGAACCCGGAGGTTCATTGCCGCCCTCACATAAGCCCGTCATTGGTCCCTATCCTGAGCAAGATTAATCCAGTCTCTATCATCATATCCCACCTCCCTCAAATCCATTTTAATATTATCTTCCCATCTACGTCTCGGCCTCCCCAAAGGTCTTGTTCCCGCCGGCCTCCCAACTATCAATCTATATGGGCTGCATTTCTGGATAATAATAATAATAATAATAATAATAATAATAATAATCATAATAAAGCAATAATGTTTCAAAGAAATATAATTTGAACATTTCGACTCAAAAATATAAAGTTTTGGCCTTTGTAGGAACAAATTTCGTTTCCTCAGTCTCTCTGTGGCTCTACACTCCGACAAACTATGGTGCGATTTCTTGTCTCTACAGCAAAGAGGACTAGTGGTGGTGTGTGTAAAGAGAATTGAGTTCCTTTTATGTTAAATCATAATATTATTTAACTTATTTTAGCGTTCCTTTCAAGCTAATAATTGAATTGAGTTACTGTTATTTGATAGTATTGACATATTTAGGGAAGGTCATTGGAAATAGATAACGTAATCAGTGTTAAGATATTGTAAATAGTAAAGTCAGTATTAGTAAAGTGTGAGATAAATTTTGTAAATAGTAAAGTCAGTGTTGAGAAAGTGTCAGTGTAAATAGCAATCAGTGTTTGTCAAAGTTCTGGTGTTAGTATTATGTGGATAGCGCAAAAAAAATGAACAAAGAACAGACTGCTGAGACTAATTAAGGTTTAACAGGGTTATTAACCATGTCACAAAAGTAGTATACACGACAAGCTCGCCTGGATTGACTCACCAAGCGAGTACACTTGAGCCATCCCTGTCGAGGGGGTTCTAACCCCATGACTGGAGGCCTGTGCCCAACATAGGACATCATGGCTAGCATTCATTCATTGACATACTGGATTAATATAGTAATCTGAGAAACTTGGAAATATTCTTGTAGTAATCTGCTCCATATTACTTCTGACCATTATATTATGAGAGCCTCTTTTAGTGTCAATCAAGCAATTGTGTCAGATATCATTAAGTTATAAAAACTCAATACCATTGTACAATATCAGTTATTCAGACGTAACAACTCCGGTAATGGAAGAATAGCGACATCAAAGTGACAGAAATGAACTAGGTACGTCAATGTAGTAAATTTCATCTAATTAATTCTCTTTACCATTACGGAATAATCTCACAGGATCCGCTGGAAATATAATCGAGGAGTCCTTTAATGAAAGACTGTCAGAGGATTGTTATAAGTCTGAAACTTTAATACAATTATCAGTAAATCGTTGTTAGTTATCCCTGGATTAGCAGAGAGAATAATTTATACGAGTAACATCAGTCAAGAATCAAAGCAATACCTTACCACTCTCTACAAGAAGTCTGGAAGTTGTGTATCAAAGACTCTTCATCGCCAGCTTCGAAATCTCTGGTGGAAGGAAAAATTTTTCGAGTGATACACAAACTTCTTCACGTCGATGACAAGATAGAAGGTAGCACAAGCGAAGAAGGGACTCCTCCAAAACTTTTCAGAACGTGCTGAAGCGCAAGTGGTTTGCGGAGAAACTGAATTTGTCTTTAAAGTTTGTGGAACCTTATGTGAGTTGAAAACTTAGCGCCACATTTCACCACAAATAGAAAGTCTAACATTTTATCGCTGAAGATTCCTTTTATATAAGGAAACGGCTTTCAAATATATATCAAGCCATGAATTTCGTTTCTCCTTAATTATACGGCTAAGATTAAGTTGCCAAAATTTCCCACAGTCAGCTCACAAGTTGGCTATATTATCAATGAGGCGAAAGCTTCTGAGAAAATTTAGTTTTCATTATAGGTCTACAGAATATAAGTGATGATCAGACATCGGATTCTAGGGCAAATGCCTATTTTGTTACTTTAGGAGAAAAGTAAAAATAATTATTAATATTTGTGTTTCATGGAAATTGAAAGGTATTCAAAGAGTTTTATAGTGCCCTAAAATGCCCTAAAACGGTTATTAGAGCCTAATTTGTTAATATTCGCCTAAAAATGCCTAACTCACTGTAAAGTTCCGCATTTTAATCTTACTTTTTATAATTTATACATGCATTCACTGCGAAATTTAAGGCATTTAAAAAGTGGAAAGTTTGCTTCACACCGGCCATGAAACCATTGATAAAGGAAACAAAATATTTTGAATCTCACGACACTCGCAATAGATTTCACCGAATTTAACATGTTTGGAGGCATAAATGCCGACAAAGAACCAACCTTAGTTTTGAAGCAGGCAACAATCACAACATGTGCTGCTACCGATTCAGAGATATACTATACTATAAAAATGACTGTTTTCGGTCTGAAACCGATTAGCTGTACTGCCCCTCAGAGTGTCATAAAATCACAATTTTTGGAGAAAGAGTGTTTTTGAAATATTTATGAAAAGTCGTAAAACTGCGAATTAGTAGGGTAAACCGTTACAAAATATTTAAAAGAATGGCCCTCCTAGTGTTAACACTACCAGGAAATGCAACAATAAGTGGAACTTTGTATTTTTGTCCAATTGAATCTCAATAACAACGGTTCATTTGAATGCTCGTTAACAGTTGCTCTTTCCCTCACCTTATTTGTGTTGAGAAATTTTGAGCGATAGGACGTTTTCCTGTGAAGTTTAACGCGATAATGCCGAAAAATATAAGTGCAAAATCTACATTGATCCGGCAATGGCTAACAGAATATTCAGAATTCACTTATGATGGAAAAATAATATTCTGCAAGATTTGTAGCAAACAGGTATGTAACAATAGTTGAAATATATAAATTCTATTAATTTTAATGAGCAGGCCTATAATATTTATACATTGACTGAGCTATCCTGAGGTATAATTCTTTTTAAGACCACTACACTTTAACCTTTTAAATTCCGATAGTTAAAGTATTTGCAGGTCATTAAAATTTTGATTGTTCGAACCCACTAACTTTGTGATAGAAATACGGCAATACAACAATTAGGATTTTATTTTAATTCAGTTTACTTTACATTTTTAGATTTCGCAAGAAAAGAAGTGCCACCTAAAGCAGCATGTGCAAGGAGCGGCTCATAAGGCTAAAGCTCAGCAGAAAAATCAACTGCAACAAACTTTACTGACACAGCCTACTTCATCCAATCTCAGCAGCAATTTCTATGCTGATTTAACCGGAGTGTTTGTTGCTGCTAACATTCCCTGGAATGCAATTGAAAATCCGGTTTTAAGACAGTTTTTACAAAAATACTGCAAACAAAATATGCCATCTGAGTCGACCCTAAGAAAAAATTACTTACACAGAATATACAATGAAACTTTAGCTTCCATTAGGGAGGATATAGGTGATTCTTACATATGGGTCTCTGTGGATGAAACCTCAGATTCTATGAATAGGTAAATAGCAAATATGGTAGTAGGAAAACTTAGTCCTGATGGACCTTCGATTCCACACCTCGTATGTGTTAAGGAACTTTCGAAAGTGAATAGCCAAGCCATTGCTTATTTTGTAAATAAAGGCCTACAGTCTTTATACTCAGGTCATATAGACGATTCTAAAGTTCTGTTGTTTTGTACTGATGCTGCCTCATACATGGTTGCTGCAGCTCCACTTCTTAAAACATTTTATCCTAACCTCACGCATGTAACCTGTCTAGCACATGGCCTTCACAGGGTTTCTGAAACAATCCGGAATGAATTTCCTCTTGTCAATTCGTTTATTTCTAACACAAAAAAATGTTTTTGTAAAGCCCCATCCAGGATTTCAATATTCAGAGAGAACTTTCCAGATATCCCACTCCCACCTCAGCCGGTTGTTACACGATGGGGAACCTGGATTCAGTCAGTGGTGTATTATTCTAAGTATTTTAAAGAAGTGGTCACAGTTATTGATAAATTACCTGAAACTGATAGTGCAGCGTGTGTGAAAGCAGTGAAAGATTGTCTGAATGACTCACGAGTGAAAAACGATATTGCCTACATAACATCAAACTTTTCTTTCATAGACTACCTGCAAGCATTGAACAATTAGAACGTGAAAAACAATCTCTTTGTAGCCAAATAGCAATAGTAAAGGAAGCTCAAGTGAACATACATTCTGCTTTGGGCGAAACTGGGAAAAAAGTTAAAAATAAGTGGGACAACGTATTAAATAAGAATGTAGGATTTTCATTGTTGGAAAAAGTATCAAGAGTGATATCGGGGGAAAGTGTAAATGTTCCAGTAAGTATTGATGTTTCTATTGTACCTAATTTAAAATTTGCGCCTCTCACATCAGTTTCGGCTGAAAGAAGTTTTTCTGCTTTCAAAATGATTCTCAGTGACAAAAGGCAAAGGTTAACTGTGGAGAATTTAGAAAAAATTCTGGTGGTGTACTGTGCAGATAATTATAATAAAGTCTGAGCATGGAACTGAATTTCAATAACTTAAAATGAGTAATCTTGATATCAATAATCATTATTTCATTAGTTTCAATATATTAAATTTGTGCAGCTCTGTTTATAAATATAATATAGTATTCTTTTTTAATGTTTAAACATACTTTTTTGTGCGTATTTTAGTGTATAACTAAAACTTTCAGTGAAAGAAATAAGTATGATACCTTGATGTGCCTAAAATGCCTATTTTCATTAAAATAGAGCCTAATTTTACAAATGTTGTGCTTATTTTAGGCGCCTAAAACTGCAATTTTTAGTGCCTAAAAATCCGATGTCTAGTGATGATACTGCTATTATGGTTATTATTATTATTATTATTATTATTATTATTATTATTATTACAAGTATTATTGTTATTATTACTGCAAGTATTGTTATTATTACTTACTTACTTCTTGGCTTTTAAGGAACCCGAAGGTTCATTGCCGCCCTCACATAAGCCCGCCATTGATCCCTATCCTGAGCAACATTAATCCAGTCTCTATCATTATATCCCACCTCCCTCAAATCCATTTTAGTATTATCTTCCCATCTACGTCTCGGCCTCCCCAAAGGTTTTTTTCCCGCCGGCCTCCCAACTAACACTCTATATGCATTTCTGGATTCGCCCATACGTGCTACATGCCCTGCCCATCTCAAGCGTCTGGATTTAATGTTCTTAATTACGTCAGGTGAAGAATACAATGCGTGCAGCTCTGCGTTGCGTTGTGTAACTTTCTCCATTCTCCTGTAACTTCATCCCTCTTAGCCCCAAATATTTTCCTAAGAATTATTATTATTATTATTATTATTATTATTATTATTATTATTGTTACTACTACTACTACTACTACTACTACTACTACTACAATATTATTATTACTATTATTATTATTATTATTATTATTATTATTATTATTATTATTATTATTATTATTATTATTACCATCAGTTAAACTTTCCAATTCATTCAACTCAAACTATGGAGGCTCAACTTTAGAATCACTTTTAACGTGTAAGCCTAACGCCTATATTAGATCTGCACTAACAGAAAAAAAATGATTTTGTGGAATGGAAATTCTCTCCGGTTGCATGGAAATGTTTAGGTCAAATCGCATAAACTGAACAATGTGAACATTCCATTCCTGCAGACGATGTAAATTCCAAGTATGTATCTTCTTTATAAAATAAGGTTGTCAAATTACTAAGAAGAATGTGCTACAAAAAATATTATCTGTTAAAATAATATTGTCGGTTGAAATAATAACAAAGGAAAAGATTTCAGACTCACTTAATACACTCAACAAGTAAGAGACTTACTTAACTGGGACTAATATAATAATTACATGACTAATTTTAATAAGTCACAGACTAACTTGGGCCTGACTTGAGGCTTTCCAGGCGTTAGATATGGAATAATTCTTCTCACGTTCTCAGCCAGGTGAGTTGGATAGTTGCTTCCAAGCTTTCGATGACTAGCTCTGTCATCTTCTTCAGGGATTTATCGAAAGCTTGGTAGCAACTATCCAACTCACCTGACTGAGAACTCGAGAAGAATTATTCCATTACTTAGGAGCTACAAGCAATTTTAATCTGTTTTAACATCACTGCATGAACTGCTATATTATGAGCGTCAATCGAATTGGAGATATCGAGGTGATATTTGGTGAGATGAGGTCGAATATTCGTCATGGACTACCTGGCATTTATCTTATAGTTAGAGAAAAATCCAAACCACGTAATAAGCCCAAGCGAAAATCGAATCCAGGCTTGAAAGCAGCAGGCGAAAGAGCTACGCCAATGGCTATTTACAGGTAATAGCTTGCATAGTTTACTTACAGATTCACTTACTTGAGTCAGTAACAGTCTCACGTAATAGATTTAAAAGTAACAGTCCTACTTAATTTATTTACAAGAGACAGCCATTTAACTGGATCACAAGAAACAGTCTTACTTAATTTACGTACAAGAGACAGACTTAATTTATTTACAAGCAACAGTCTTACTTAATTTGCTTACAAGCAACAGTCTTACTTAATTTGCTTGCAAGCAACAACAGTCTTACTTAATTTACTTGAACGATCTTAATTAATTTACTTAAAGAGAATTGTTATTTAAGTTACATACAAAGAACAATCTTAATTTATTTACTTACAAGTAACAGTCTTACTTAATTTACTTGAACGGTCTTAATTTACTTAAAGAGAATTCTTATTTAAGTTACATACAAGGAACAGTCTTAATTTATTTACTTACAAGGAACAGTCTTAATTATTTACTTACAAGGAACAGTCTTAATTTATTTACTTACAAGGAACAGTCTTAATTTATTTACTTACAAGGAACAGTCTTAATTATTTACTTACAAGGAACAGTCTTAATTTATTTACTTACAAGGAACAGTCTTAATTATTTATTCACAAGGGACAGTCTTAATTTATTTACTTACAAGGGACAGTCTTAATTTATTTACTTACAAGGAACAGTCTTAATTTATTTACTTACAAGGAACAGTCTTAATTTATTTACTTACAAGGAACAGTCTTAATTTATTTACTTACAAGGAACAGTCTTAATTTATTTACTTACAAGGAACAGTCTTAAGTTATTTACTTACAAGGAACAGTCTTAATTTATTTACTTACAAGGAATAGTCTTAATTTATTTACTTACAAGGAACAGTCTTAATTTATTTACTTACAAGGGACAGTCTTCATTTATTTACTTACAAGGGGAATTCTTATTTAAGTTACATACAAGGAACAGTCTTAATTTATTTACTTACAAGGAACAGTCTTAATTTATTTACTTACAAGGAACAGTCTTAATTTATTTACTTACAAGGAACAGTTTTAATTTATTTACTTACAAGGAACAGTCTTAATTATTTACTTACAAGGGACAGTCTTAATTTATTTACTTACAAGGGACAGTCTTAATTTATTTACTTACAAGGAACAGTCTTAATTTATTTACTTACAAGGAACAGTCTTACTTAATTTACTTACAAGGAACAGTCTTACTTAATTTACTTACAAGGAACAGTCTTAATTTATTTACTTACAAGGAACAGTCTTACTTAATTTACTTTCAAGGAGCAGTCTTATTTAATTTACTTACAAGGAAGTCTTACTTAATTTACTTATAAGGAACAGTCTTACGTAATTTACTTACAAGGAACAATATTACTTAATAACGAGTAATATGTGTATCACTGTATGTATAAATGAAATCTTTCATAATGGAAGCCATTAAGTAAAGACCTTTCCCTAGGTATATACGTAAACACGGTTGACATTCTTGGAGGGTTCTTTCCGGAAACCAAACCAACAGAATAGGATATATTTCAATTCTTTTCCCTCTAGATTTTTCCCGTGAAAGAAGATAAATTAACTGGGATTGGAATGAGAGAGTAGTCTGACGAAATATTTTTGTACAGAAGTGTTTTCTTTTACTGCAATCATTCATCCCATGAGACGTAGGACGTGGGAACCGCACTGGAAGGTCGAAATTGGCCGCCTAAGTCAAACAGATGTTCTTTCCGAAGCACGAGAAAAAGAGAAGGAGAGAATATGTTGTGTGTGAGCGAGCACGCATGAAGATAGAGAAGGAAAATAAATTGAGTTGGTTATATGATGTGGTGAAAGATTTCAACTACAGCATGATAATCTAACCTGACCCCCAATCCAGACCTACCTAACCTTTCTTCATGCAGCTTCACAGTTTCTATTTATTCTTTATTAATTATTATTTTCAAAACTACCTAATATTGTTTCTACACTTCTTTTTTGAATAGTTCTTTCAATTCAATCTTAGCATCCTCATGTAGTCCTCCAGTCACTTTCGCCTTAGGTTTTAATCTTCCATCTCTTTCTTCCAGTGTGCTATGTTTCTGACTAGATGTCAAAGTTTTATGTAAGTGTTTTAAATTATTTGGGATCATCAATGCGGTTTTAAGTGTAACAGATCGACTATTGATCAGATTTTTTGTATTCGACAGATATTAGAGAAAAATGGGAGTATAAAGGTACAGTAATCAGTTATTCTTAGATTTAAAAAGGGCATATGACTCGGTTAAGAGAGAAGTTTTATATAATATTCTTATTGAATTTAGTATTCCCAAGAAACTAGTTCGATTAATTAAAATGTGTCTCAGTGAAACATACAGCAGAGTCCGTATAAGTTAGTTTCTATCTGATGCTTTTCCAATTCACTGCGGACTAAATCAAGGAGATGCACTATCACCTTTACTTTTTAACTTCGCTCTAGAATATGGCATTAGAAAAGTTTAGGATAACAGAGAGGGTTTGGAATTGAACGGGTTAAATCAGCTTCTTGTCTATGCGGATGACGTGAATATGTTAAGAGAAAGTCCACAAACGATTAGGGAAAACACGGAAATTTTACTTGAAGCAAGTAAAGCGATAGATTTGGAAGTAAATCCTGAAAAGACTAAGTATATGATTATGTCTCGTGGCCAGAATATTGTACGAAATCGAAATATAAAAATTGGAGATTTTTCCTTCGAAGAGGTGGAAAAATTCAAATATCTTGGAGCAACAGTAACAAATATAAATGACACTCGGGAGGAAATTAAACCTAGAGTAAATATGGGAAATGCCTATTATTATTCGGTTGAGAAGCTTTTGTTATCTAGACTGCTGTTAAAAAATAGAATTTATAAAACGTTTATATTATCGGTTGTTCGGTATGGTTGTGAAACTTGGACTCTCACTTTGAGAGAGGAACAGAGATTAAGTGTGTTTAAGAATAAGGTTCTTAGGAAAATATTTGAAGCTAAGAGGGATGAAGTTACAGGAGAATGGAGAAAGTTACACAACGCAGAACTGCACGCATTGTATTCTTCACCTGACATAATTAGGAGCATTAAATCCAGACGTTTGAGATGGATAGGGCATGTAGCAGGTATAAGCGAATCCAGAAATGCTTATAGAGTGTTAGTTGGGAGACCGGAGGGGAAAAAACGGGAAAAAACCTTTGGGGAGACCGAGACGTAGATGGTAGGATAATATTAAAATTGATTTGAGGGAGGTGGGATGTGATGATAGAGACTGGATGAATCTTGTACAGGATAGGGGCCGATGGCGGGCTTATGTGAGGGCGGTAATGAACCTGCGGGTTCCTTAAAAGCCATTTGTAAGTAAGTAAGTTTGTTTTCCATCATTTCATTTAGAACAATTTAACATCACTCATTCCAATATCGTGCTTTCCTCTGCACAATTATTGTTGGTTGAATGTCGATAAGAACGATGAATTCCTAAGAAGCGATAAATATACATTATAATCTGGACATTATTACATAAATTGTAAAATAAAATAAAATTCTCTTTTAAGTAATCGTGGTCAGTTATGTAACACTGATCTACAAATTAACATAATGTACAGAAAAATAAACTAAATAAATACACAATTTAAAATACCCGTAAAATGTATCTCATTTTGTCCGATTTTGTGAATTTTAGCCTCACTCAGCACAACCACCCCACTATATCTATATGCTAAATCATATAGACCCTTCGGTGGATGTTGGCTAGATACTTATATTATAAGGCACTGTACTTAACTTATATTTCCGAATAACATATGCAGTCTGCGAGCTAACGGAACACAGTTGCATAATATCATGAGATGGTCTATTTCATCCTCTTCTTGACCACATGATCTACAGCTTTACGTATCATATCACGTTAAGTGCTTCTTTATAGTAGTGTGTCTTCTTACAATCTGCCTACGCGAAGTAGACGCGCGGAGAAAACCAAAATAAATAGCCATAATGTCATGCTGACGTCAATGGTTTACTCAGTTTCGAGAAGAGTGCCTTACATGTTTATGAATCATATTTCCAGCAGTAATTTATGGCCAAATAAGATGTATTTATATTGTTATTCAATTTTTAGATGAAGTGCTCAAATGCAAAACAAGTTACAGTCAACTCTGAATATAGTGAACATTCGGCTATAGTGAACCTAAATCGTTGGTCCCGACCCGCATACATTATAAAGTACATCAATATTTCCGTTTATAGTGAACCTTAAAAATTGAACTTACAAGAGTTGTATCCTGATAAATTCTTATTTTAAGTCAGATCTTCTTGTATAAAACTGAAAGAAATATGTTGAGAACAACATTCTAAGTTTCTTACTCCTTTAGTCAAAGGACAAAAGTAGGATTAGTGATTCCTAGGCAATAATCTCTACTGTAAATTCAAGCAACGCGTGACGACCTTGACTCACTTCATCGTCGAAGGGTTGCCATTCTGTTCTTAGGCACACTACTCTACTGTTATTTCTAATCCTCCAACGTCAAAGAGTTGACTTTTGTTCTCAGGAACATTTTCCACTATAACGGATAGCATCGAAACAACAGAAAATGAAATTGCCTTCTTTTATTAAAAGGGAACGGACATTATGTCCAGCGCATAAATGAAGGTAAGATTACGATGGCTTTCAAACTCTATTAACTCCCTCGCAGTTTTCTCCCTGGAAATTCCAGAGCCGAGTACGCAGTCACACCATAACAGCGTTTGTCATTTCTACCTGATCAGTCTATTTCTAGTGTTCGAACAGTGAATGTACTGTATAAAAATGTCGAAGTGTGAAGTGTTTTCATTGGAAGATGAGGCGAATATTATAAGTGACAATAAACGTCGTCTTTCGCAAGTGGACGTGGGTCGACAGCATAGTTTAAGTAAATCAACTGTGAATAACAGTATGAAGAGTAATCCATTCCACAAAAATGAAATATTTTAATTACTTATAGTATTTTATTTTCTTGTTCACAATTTCATTCATTCCTGTCATTTAAGGTTAGGGGAAAGACACTTCGGATTTAGTGAACCTCGGATACAGTGAACGAAATGTGCAAGTCCGCAGAGGTTCAGTATATACGGAGTTAAAACCTGCTGAAAACCTGCATCTGCATCTGACTCAAAATAAGTTACATCCAAAAAGCTGTTCGCTTCAGTATAAATTATATTCATTCTTTCGTTTTATTAACGTAATGTGCAGCACGACTTTAAATTTTGCTATTTTAAATTATTTTAATTGAATACCCTCCGAAATAATTGTTTCCCTATGTACTTATATCCTTATTCCGGGGGTATTCAATTATTGTCTGGGGCGTGAGGTAGCGTTGTGCTTAAGGCCTAACACTGCAAGCCGGAAGGCCGTGGGTTCGATTCCCGATGCGGTCATGTATTTTCTCCATTGATCTGATCCTTCCGGCCGCACTATGGCCCTGGGGTCTACTTAGACTCTAACAGAAATTAGTACCAGGACATTTCCTTAGGGGTAAAGGCGGTTGGCACGTAGGACTTACATCCCATTGAATGCCGATTGTCTGTAAAGGAGCCTTAACTTCTCTCCATCCTCTGGTCGATTAAGCTTGTAATGGGGTTGATCTCACTTTACTTTAGTTGTTTAGTGTTGTAACAATCAATATAGTGAGAGAACTGAATTTGTGGTATTTACGTTAATGGCAAAAGAACACGAAATATGATTGCAGTTAGGGAAGCAAATGTGGGTTCCACGAAGAGAAAACGTAATGAAACAGAACGGGAATAAAGAAAGAAAGAAAGCCAAGTATAGAAGTCCATTTGCTTCTTTAAATTCGTTTCAGTGGAAATCCCAACATAGCAAATATGTTGCGAACAATGCAGAACGGAAAATATTTCGACGTTATCGAGTTACTGAAAATGATGGGATTTAGCTTTGCAAGTGAATGCAAGATCGACCAAGACAAATTCTTTGTGCAACCCACTAATGTATAATCCTCTGCTAGAAATAGAACACTAGAAGCATCTCGGCAGAATACTACTTTGTAAAGAGTGTCTCTGATAAACGTGTTCATGTTTGTCAACAGACATTCGAATCTATCATCAAGCCAATTGGTAAGACACGTTCTGAAAAGAAATGTTACTACAGGCCAGGCCTGCAGAACTGTAGCTCTTGAGAGCGACTGCTATACTCCCCTTTCTTACCCCACCCACCTTTCCTACCATTGCGGTCATGACGTTCTAGTTACGCTTGGCTGCATTAACATTCATTCGCGGCGGCAGGTATACAATGCGCTATCAAGAATTACAAATGAACAGATAATAAAATTTTTAGGAACATACCTTTAGAAAATAAGAGAAAAATGAATGAAGGAAATAAATAAATTAAAAGACATGTAAAATAAATTTTAAAACGTATGTGTGCATATAATGTAAAAAGGTCTCCCTATGTATATATATATAGTCCTATTACTAGTAAAGCCGATTAAATCCACTTTTTGTGTAAAATAAGTTAAGTACAGTCCCCGACTTGTCTTTCCGTGCTCTGTATTTTACTAAAATGAAATAAGTCCGAAATGTTGCTTGCAGGTAACAAACCAATTACTTTATTTGAAGAATTTATTATGATTTTTCGTGCATCAATCAAGTTTTAAATCCTGTTGTTACAAAACTTTTATTACTGGTCTTAACTGGTTTTACTAGTAATAGGACGATAAATAAATTCTACATTCATAAGTGAGTGATAGCTATATGACCGGATGTCAATGCTGTCATTCAATATTGTAACGCACTCCAGCTAAATAAATAAATAATAAATAAATAAATACATAGAGTGCTAGAGTGAGGCTGACGTCATATTTCCCCTCCTTACGAGTTCTGCAGGCCTGCTATAGGCCAAGTAGCAACCGAAAATAGGAGAGGGGACAGAATCAAAGACAAGAATCTTCAGAAGCAATGTTATAGGTCTGTATTATGAATAATAATAATCTACAATAGATCAATACTTACGTTGGGATAAACATGTTATTTTTCTTTGTAGTAAATTAAGAAAAATTGTTCATTATTTTATTATCCTACGAAATTATTTGACTATCCATACTATACGACCGATTTACTTCGCATTAGTACAAGCTATATTACAGTATGATATTATAGATGGGGTTGTGCTTTAGTACCTTTCTCATGCCAGTAACACTGCTACAGAGAAGAATAATAAAATTGTCTTAATAAGGTTCTTGACTATCTCTCAGAACTACTGCATACTGAATTTGAAGTATCTGATATCCATAAAATTTATAAAAATGTCTTATTGAAATTCGTTCATAAAAACCGAAATATATTTAATTTGTATTCACATAAATATAAAACCAAAAGATCAGACAACGTATGCTTGACAGTTCCTAAATGTACTACAACTGTAGCATATAATCACAGTAGCAACTTCGGTCCAAGACTCTATAATAACATAACAGTTAAATTACCAAACATTTAATTTGCAATGCTTATTAATTAAAAAAAATAAATTAAAAATTATTGTTTAGGGAGGAAATATAAATTAGTTTCAATTACTGTAATATCTGTGTTTTTTTTCTCTTTTTACCTTTTATTATGTTAATTAATAAAATGTCTTAAATTTTGTGGAATGTCCCCTGGACCCGAGTATGTAAGGTCAACTCTTTTAGGGGGTGCTAGAGTGAATTTCATATGTAAAAAATATGTAACTTATCTTTGTTCTAGCAATAAATTATTATTACTATTAGTATTATTATTACTATTAGTATTATTATTACTATTGTTATTATTATTATTATTATTATTATTATTATTATAAGAATGTTAGGAATAATTCGGTTAATTACTTATTCTTTTTCAACACCTAACACTCATTTAATACTATATTATACAGGGACATAATTTTATTTTTACTAACATTTTTAATATTAACCTGTCTATACCTTTAGAGGACCGGAAACACCACTTGCTCCCCCCTCCAAGACTGGAGTTCGATGATACTGGCGTAAAACACAAATCACTCTACTAGGTATAGGAAGGAAGAAAAGTAGTTCATCCATTTACGTAAACTAGGAAATATCGCGATTTTGAGTTTGATAATTTTCATTAGGTTTTTCTTTAATCAAAGTACAGTACTGTATTAAGAATAAGGTTTTTACTCACGAAGTGAGTTATCCATGCGAACGTATTCATTATGCAGTGTATACTGTCTACAGCACATTAGCGTACAATATAGAGAAAGAAGTTAAATTGAAAAATAATCATAATATGAATATTTAAACACAATTTTGAAAATGGTGGCCGTTCATTTCGATACAGGCTTCAGTTCTTTTGTGTATATTATCGCACTATAGACTATTGCATCTAATTCCAATTGCCAGTTTCGTCCTTCGTACTAGTAACTCATGTTGAAATAATTCTGTACCTACTCTACGTACTGTGAATTCAATCTTCACTTCTGCCCGACCCGAAAATATAAAATTACTCAGACATGCTATCTACTGTCCGTCCAAGTGGTTATGCCGCTGGATTGTAGAAAGGGAGGAAATCACGTGACAGTTAATTACTTAACGAGGCCCTTTTATTTAAGTTAAATTAAACAGCTGTATAATATTACGTAAACGTCCAATTCCTAAGAGAAATTAATGTTTTCAGAAAAGAGCTAAGACAGCCCAGCTTTTACAGAGGGGCGAGCAGAAGCAGGTGGGGGAAATCGGGATGCGACGTAGGCAAACGGACAGTACCTGTGCGAAAATATGATTCAATATTGAAAGCTCTTTCGTCACTGGAAAACGCGAACATATTTCTGGAACGTACTATACTCAGTAACTCAGTACTGCTTACTATCTGCGGTCTTGGTTCTGTGTGGAGTTGGAACTTCCTTAGTAGAAGGGGTGGGAGTGAAGTACATTCAAAAACTCAGGTACAATAAAAATTGAAGTAAAAATAAAATGATGTCCCTGTACATTAGTGAGATCGAAACTCGAATATGCAGCTGTAGTTTCGAACTCTAATACTAGTACTGATTCTGCAAAACTGGAAAATATTCAAAGGAAATTTATTTCATTATGTTCGTACAGATTTCTGCCTAATAACTCTGGGTATAACCCTAGATCATATATGTAACAGATAGGTCGGCCTTATAGGCTTCGACGTTAACAACTTTTGTCAGGTTTACTACGCTGCCATCTAGTTGTTACATAAAGAGTCACGTCATAAATCCCATTTGAATTGCATTAGCGACTGTACTGCCATCTCGTGTTCGTTTACGGCGGACGGGTAGCGATCCTGGCGGTTGTTCTCTTCAAAGTGCTGCCGATTTTAACATAGCGATGAGTTATCTGTTACATATACTGCAAGAATGATGGATGTCACTTTCTTGTCGAAAATGAACCAAGACTGTCAATGCATAGCTTAAGACATATAGAATGTGCATAGAGAGTTATATGGCATTAACACTGATAGTCATTGTCCAGTAATGATCGGAAAATCACAGTTAAGCTTTGAGCGCTAAGCATTTCAAACTTTCAATTGCTTCTCCTGAAAAATGTATTCCAAATGACATCCATCATTCTTGCAGTGGACTCTTCATATGGTATAACTATGATCAAAAATGCGCGCACTTTAAATGTCGAAGCCTGTATGCCAGACGTCATGATCTCGATTACTTATACTTATGTAAGGTCTTTAAAGATGACATCGTCAATCTTTCTTAAACAGTGTCAGCCTTCGTATTCCTATTAAGGACATGAGACATCACAAACTCTTCTATATTAGAAATTCTAAATCTTCCTCGCCGGTCTCCAGATGTATTAAAAATGCTGACTTGCATGCAGGCGATTTCGATCCATTCAATGTATAGAAGTATTAGAACATGACAATGTCTTTGCCATTATTATTTGCATAATCTTTCTACACAAATTGGTAATACTTTTGTAAGAATCAACTCCTTTCCGTAAAATATTATAGTATTAATAATTCTTGTAAATTAATCATTTATTTTGTTGTTATCTCAATTATTTAATTTGTACCATGGTTGTTCATTTTATTGTATTACTGTGCTGGACTTTTATTGGCCAATGGCTGTTGTCCAGCAAACAAACAAACACACAAATAAATAAGTAAATAATGAAACAAGCAAATAATTAAATAAGTAAATAAATAAATACTTACTATCATTTGTTTATTTGTATATACTCGTATTTGACTTATTTGTCTCTTATTTATTTTAATTCACTTGTTTTTTTTTTCCATTTATATTATTATTTATTTTTAATGCCAAATAATCTTCTTATGTCCAACAAGAATTCGTTCTCATTCTGACGGAACTTTCGATTCGATCTTAAAAGAAGTATAATTAACAGGATACGCTCACTGCGATTAGACAGTCTGCGAGTAACATTTTTGTCATCACCCAGCTATCTGGCTTCAGGCAGCCAGTTCAATCGGGTTCATATATTTCTTTTCGCACTCGTATAAGAACTAGAAATTATTTTCTTTTTACAAGTTCTAACCCGAGATTAAAACGATTGCTTCTTTTTGACTTGTGCAGTGACCGAGGAAGTTGAAAGTGACATCACAACCTTACCGCTGTGTCCACCCGCACTCCATCCGCCTCCGAATTATTTACGACCTAACACCTGGATCTCACAAATAACACACAAAGAACAGATAATAAAAACCCTCAAATATCAATAACGCTACACACCTATGTCTTCAATGATAAATCGCCTCCATCTAATACCCCATTTCTTTAAAATGTCTTACCGTTAAATGACATACGGCTAAAAATGCAGTAAACTTAGGTTAAAAAACTGTTAAATCCAAAGTGAAATTTGTGACTATGAAAGCCAGAATTGAAGCAATGCTTTTAGTTTAGATGACTGCAATCTATGTTTTCTTTACCGAAATTTTAATTCCTATGAAGTCATATGAGATTTATAGTGACTTCGGGTGCTATTCATAGACATTTCACAGCACGCGCTACGAGCGTGCTAAACTAGCCCCGGCTATCCACTGGTTACTTGTACAGAATTCAAATCATATCCTATCGCTAACACTGGTTTATGAATACGAAAAACGCTGATCATCCACCGGAAGCCCGCGCTAAGAATGTCTATGAATACGGCCTTTCAAGACTAAAGTTAAAATTTACTTTCCCTAGTTATTTATTTTTAGAGTTTCTTCACTTTTTAATTCTTATGTTCGCTTTTTTCTTGATTCGTTTATCTATTTATTCGTTCATCCGGTCGTCCTTTCAACGAATGGGGTGGTTGTTACTTCCGAAATATCATGATTATAAAGAATATGGAGATTATGATTATGAAGAATAAGATAAATGTTCTGTTTTATTTAACGACGCTCGCAACTACCGAGGTTATATCAACGTCGCCGGTATGCCGGAATTTTGTCCCGCAGGAGTTCTTTTACATGCCATAAATCTACTGACATGAGCCTGTCGCATTTAAGCACACTTAACCGATCTGGCCCGGGATCGAACCCGCAATCTCGGGCATAGAAGGGCAGAAGAATAAGATGGTGATTATTATGAAGAATAAGATTATGATTATGAAGAATAAGATCATGAACAGGAATAAGGTGATGATAATGAATAAGAATAACTGATTAAATTTCCATCTTCTTTACTGTGTTAATATTTAGGATTTACCTTGCTTGACTAGTTTCGAAGTCTTGTTCTTTATTCCGAAACTAGTAAGCAAGGTAAATCATAAATATTAACACAGTAAAGAAGTTGGAAATTTAATCAGTGATTATAGACCTATATGTGTTAAAAGTGTATATAGGAAAATGAAGAAGAAGATGATGATTATGAAGAATAAGATGATGATAATGATTATGAAGAATAAAATGATAACTATGAAGTATGAGATGATGATTATAAAGAATAAGATTATTATGAAGAATAAGATGATGACGATAATGATGTTTAGTCAACTGTCCGAAGACAGGTCTGAACCTCACAAGTGATACCAAGAAGGCACCACTTATGAGACAACTAGGCCAGGAGATAATGGGATAGGGTGGCCAATTCCTTTCCCTCTCTATTGCATACATCGCCGACTAGCTACGTATTACACTAGTCAGACTTCAGATGCATACAATTCTTCCTCTAACACCTATCGTCAGGTGAGATGTAGGCCTACTGCCTGATAATATGGGTACATTATCAGCCAGAACCTCAATCAGAGGACAAGATAACGCTGATGAAGATTAAGATGATAGAGAATAAAATGATGATGATGATTATGAACAATAAGATGATTATGGACAATAAGATAATGATTATGAAGCATAAGATGATGATGATAAGAATAAGATGATGATAAGAATAAGATGATGATTAAGAATAAGATGATGTTTAGTCAACTGTCCGAAGACAGGTCTGAACCTCACAAATTATACCAAGAAGGGACCACTTATGAGGCAACTAGGCCAGGAGATAATGGGTTAGGGTGGCCAGTTCCTTTCGCTCTCTATTGCATACATCGCCGGCTAGCTACGTATTATACTAGTCTCACTTCAGATACATACAAACAATATTTGTTCTTCCGCTGACACATATCGTCAAGTGAGATGTACTGCCTTATAATATGGGTACATTATGAGCCAAAACCTCAATCAGAGGACAAGATAACGCTAATGAAGATTAAGATGATAGAGAATAAGATGATGATTATGAAATAAGATGATGATGATGATTATGAAGAATAAGATTATTATAAAAAAATAACATGATAATTATGAAGAATAAGTTGAAGAATGATGATGAATAAGATGGTGATTATGAAGAATAAGACAATGCTTATGAAGAATAAATCAATTATTATGAAGAATAAGATAATGATCAGGGAAAGGATTTATATGTAAATACATATTTACTTATAAAGCTAATATAATTTATATTTTGCATTATCTTTATGTTTCACAATGTGTAGGGTTGAAAAATCCTACTTTTATTTTCCATATTTTTCCATATTTTAGAGTTTAGTACATATTTTCGTTAATTTCCATATATTTTCCATATTTCATATAAAACAGTCCATATTATATTAGGTTTAACAATAAAACAAAACAAAATTCCATTAACTTTTAAAAATACATTTCAACAATAGAGATTTAAACACATGTTCAGTAATCCCTTTAACATCAGAGTTATTTGAAAATTAGCAGTCCTATCAACAATGGGAAAGTAAGTTACAAAACTGTATTAATTTAATTTAAAATTTTTAACAGACTTCAGTTGTGCAGCTCAACAGTTAAATGCCAGTCAGAGTACACATAGGTTCAGTTTTGTAAATCATACTATAAAGACGGTAAATATGCCAAAAGTACGTCATTCAGTCAATTTAAAATCAAAACTAACAAGTTACATTTCAGAATTTAAAGAAGATGGTTTATCAACTGACAATAAAATATTATTTTGTAATTTGTGTCAGTGTGCAGTATCATCTACACAAAAGTTCCTGGTGCAACAACACATTACAACTAGTAAACATCAGGCCAACAAACAACTAAATTCCAAGCAGAGACAATTGTTTTTAACACAACCAACAACATCGAATGTAAGATCTGAGTTTAACATCGACCTGTGCCGTTCTCTCATCTCTGCTGATATTCCTCTCTACAAACTAAAGAATAAGGTCTTCAGGGAATTCCTTGAAAAATATACTCAACATACAATCCCGGATGAGTCAACACTTAGGAAGACGTATGCTCCATCCATCTACGATGAGACAATACAGAAGATAAGAGATGAAATTAAAGATAGTTCAATTTGGGTTTCCATTGATGAGACTCCCGACAAAGAAGGTAGACTTGTTGGTAATGTAGTTATCGGTTTGTTAAGTGAACAATATTCTGAACGAATTCTTTTACATTGTGATGTTCTAGAAAAGTGCAATAACAAAACTATAGTTAAACTGTTCAACGAAGCTATGGGTATCCTGTGGCCAAAGGGTATTATGTACGATAATGTGTTATTCTTTATTAGCGATGCTGCCCCTTATATGGTCAAAGCTGGACAAGCATTATCTGTTGTATATCCTAAATTGACTCATTTTACTTGTGTGGCGCATGCATTTCATCGTGTGGCAGAAGTGGTCAGAGACAATTTCCCTAAAGTAGATTTGTTGATTTCATCAGTGAAAAAAGTATTTCTCAAAGCTCCCAGTAGAGTTAACGTGTTGAAAGAAATGTACCCTGAAATTCCATTGCCACCAAAGCCAATTTTAACTAGATGGGGTACATGGCTAGAAGCAGTTGAATATTATGCCGAACATATAGACTCTATTAACAATGTTCTCCTTGCATTGGACTCTGAAGATGCAGTCTCAATTGATACTGCGAAAACAGTTACCTGTGACATAAGTGTGAAGAATGACTTAGCTCACATTCAGCATACATTTTCATGCATCATAAAAACGCTCAAAAGTCTCCAAAATAGGCACCTTTCACTATCTGAAAGTTTTGAAATTATAAATAGTACTGTGGAACAACTGAATCGTGGTAGAGGTAAAGTTGCAGATGCAGTAAGAGCTAAGGTGGACACTGTACTTTCAAAAAACCCTGGATATGAAGAACTACAAAAGGTTGTTGCTGTGATGAGTGGTGAATCAACAGTGAAGATTAACTTGGACTTATCCCCAGCAGACATTGTGAAATTGAATTATGTACCAGTTACTTCTTGTGACGTCGAACGCTCTTTTAGTCAGTATAAATCTATCCTCAGAGACAATAGAAGAAGATTCACTTTTCAGCACTTGAAAGAAATGTTTGTAACCTATTGTTATGGTAACAGACAATAAAAATTGTGTTTTGTTGAAACTACATTGGAAGATAAGGTACGTCCATTATATTTTTTGTTTAGTTTGATTAAAATGTACCAATATTTAACGTACATAGTCATTTTTTTATAATTTTAAGTCCATATTTAATTCCATATTTTGGTAAAAGTCCATATTTAATTCCATATTTTGGTAAAAATAACTACATATATATTTACATATTTCATATATTTTTAGTCCATATAAATCCGTTCCCTGATAATGATTATGAAGAATAAGACAATGATTATAAAGAATAAGATAATGATTATGAAAAATAAAACAATGATTATGAAGAATAAGATAATGATTATGAAGAATAAGATAATAACTATGAAGAATAAGATGATGATAATGAAGAATAAGATAATGATGAACTTCCGTCATACTAGTAACTAAACTGTTAGTAATCTTATGGCACACAACAAACTTTCAATCTTGAATCACTATGTGGCAACAGAGTCTCGACTGCAAGCGACAAGTTTAGTCGATTAAAAGACTGGAAAACTGAAGTCTCACAGCGGGATCAGTGGCTAAATCTCCACGGTGAATTTTAATGTCCATCGCCTTCTGTGTTAAAAGCTGTCAGCGCCGGCCTGATTTCATTTGAATCTCCCTTATTACAAGGCTTTAACGTGTACGCAACCAATAATGGGTGCAGGGGAAGGGACATAAAAGCCTGTCGGAAATTATATTTATTTCTCGGTTGCTTAATTGGCAGTGTTACGTAACGACAAATTACATATTCTGCAAGGCTGACTTCGACGGTTCCAGCGTTGTAGCGCAAACACTGCCCGCAATATCCACAACTGCAGTGGATGCTTATTTCAATATCGGTAAAAGTAAATAGAATACAAGGGGGCCTTCGGCAGTATAGAACGAAGGATTAACATAAATATTGGGTACTCTATATAAGTAGCATGCTTATTTCTCTCTAGCGGGTCATAGGCTCTACTGCCCGGTTTCTGGAAAAACAGTTACCTATACATACAGAGTTATCTATGATTTAACGTGCTTGTATGTTTAAAATGAGTTTCCGAAACAACACTTTCCGTTATCTTTACAGTTATCTATACTGCAACTGGTAACTGTACCTCGGGCTGTAGTTACCTGGCTGTTAGTACTGATTCGAACAAATACTGACATGCGACGCTACTGCGTTACTGTTTCGTAATGCTATAATAACTGATATTAAATAATAATATAGACTATAATAAATTAATTTATTATATTATCTGTATAGTCTTAAAAATTTGGCGTTTTATTTACATAACTTAGGCTACGGTAAATGTTCTACTATCTATGATATATTAGGATAATAATGTGTTTATAAAGAATTTCGAACATCTGAAGCTTAATTTTCGTCATCAATTTCAGATTGTATGTAGTCAGTCAAGGAATATTTTATTTTTGGGTGTTCTACCAATGCCAATGGCATTTCGGGCTCTGAAAAGTTCATTTGAATACATGAAAGCTTTTATATGGGCGAATGTAAAATATTTTAACATGTTTATCAATATGGCTGCCATAGCCACCACAGCTGAATACGGTTGCAGTTTTGAAGCAGAAGTTACATCTAGCTCTCTCTCCACTGGTATTATTTTCCTCGATAATCATGCCAAATACCAACAATTATTGCTTTTTTAATCATATTACGATTGAGTTGGAAGTGTACATGTGCAGATGTACACTATCGTTTATCACATGGCTCTTTAATTTAAAAACCTTGCACCTACTAGTAGTATAGAGCTCACTATATATCTATCAGCCATATTACTACTGAAAACTTCTGCAAACAAAAGTAATTATAAATAACTAAAAAATAATTAACAAAATACTAATGGAGATATCTACGGACGACAATAGCTACTGAACTTGAAGTTATCTCAACTATTAGTTACAAGCGCTGATAAATCTACATTTAACTTTCCGGAAACTCACGAAATTTATCAGTGCAGTTAAGTAACAGAGTTAACTGAGGTGTACTAGAAACTGGGCGTAAGCTTAAGTGTATGGAATGGAATTGAATTTACGTGAGGCACTGCGACCTGTTATGATCTATTGCGCTAACCCTCAAGCTAGGTTCATTCCCAAACTCACACTGGCTGTCTACATTAAGGTTCGCCGAGTATACAGGTTTCAAGCAGGCAACCCCCTCGTCCCTAGGCCAGCCCCCTACGTGCGTCGCCAGCCGGTGATCTGAAAATGCTATGGAATGATGACGGAATTTAAAACTGGTGACGATATGATACAGATGCCTAATATGAGGTGAAACGGGAGAACCTCAAGAAAAACCCTAACTGCGACCTTGTTCGTCACATGTGTTAGTATGTATTTTTCAATTTAAAATCTCAGACCTGACCGGAACTCGAAACCGGAACGTCTGCGTGACAAGCCAGAGATCTGATATGCATACTTACTAACATTGCTCAAATATTTTGTCATGCTCATTTTGAGTAACTTAAGTAGACCTATGCATTATGCCGTGTTTATGAAAATCTTGAATGAATTCGAATTTGAATTATATGACAATGTCACAAATGGGGATGATTTGATACAAGTGCATACAAGTATGGTTGGTTGATTGGTTGGTTGGTTGGTTGGTTGATTGATTGATTGATTGGTTTGTTTCCAATGCTCTGTTTCGGAATTTAAGCCATTAATAGCCCAGCTTTTCAATGTTTGGCGATAGTGCAGGTTTAAGTCGCTACTGCTGGGGAGACTTCCTCGTGAGAAGCATCCGTCTCGAATTCATTGTTACATAAGGTTCAATTAGCTCAGGATAAGGCAAATATAAACAGTGGCGTACGCAAAATTATTTGAAATTTATATGATCGGTATTTTAAATTTTGAGTAACATCATTATTATTATTATTATTATTATTATTATTATTATTATTATTATTAGGTGAGTGAAATTTATATGATCGGTATTTTAAATTTTGAGTATCATCATCATCATCATCATTATTATTATTATTATTATTATTATTATTATTATTAGGTGAGTTTTCACAGGGGGATGGTGAATCTATGAGCATCCAACAAGGAAAACTCGGTGCGCAGAAACCAG
Organism: Periplaneta americana; assembly: GCF_040183065.1. Classification (NCBI taxonomy): domain Eukaryota; kingdom Metazoa; phylum Arthropoda; class Insecta; order Blattodea; family Blattidae; genus Periplaneta; species Periplaneta americana. Next base: position 159,807,548 of record NC_091117.1, read on the forward strand.
CGGGCGTGACTGTCTCGCGCAGATGACGTATGCTCCCGTTTCCAGCATGCTCTCAAGCCTACTGCAGGGGAGTAAGAGGAGTATCGCATGCGCGCCGCGAGGAGTCCGAGCTGAGTTTTGCTTATAGGATACCTATAGTTCTTGAAAGAACGTTCGTATCAACATCGTCACGCTGCAGCTGCGAAGAAACATTTGCCAATGTGAAATTTTCATAAACCTCGCGAGAATCACTATACAACTTTTTGTTAAATAATCGTAAAATTGAGCTTAGCGATCGCTTAGGCATATCAAAGAACCCGGAACGATACTGTGAAATTTATATTACAAATACGAACTGACAAATTCGTTTAAAGCTGTGACCAATCCCATTGACGCTAAATAACTGAGTAGTTGATGCAGCGTCAAACCAAGTAGTAGTAGTAGTAGTAGTAGTAGTAGTAGTAGTAGTAGTAGTAGTAGTAGTAGTAGTAATAATAATAATAATAATCAACCGATAAGTATTAGGCCTATGTGGCTTGTTCCAGTCACTAGTTATGTTTTCTTTCTGGTCGAAGCCAAACCAACGTCGAACACACAATACGTCCAGCTATTGCACTAAACAGGGCTAGGCTGATAATCGGATGGTGACAACTATGAATTTGTAATATTTCAACAACGGCAAACCGAAGAAAAACAATAACCAGGTATCACTGTAACTTATACATACTAGGTTCAAAAAGTTCCCGGAATTTGCTAGCATCATAGAAACAACGTACCTTAAACACTATTCTACAGCATTTCCTTCAAAATAGTTGCCTTCCGCGTGTAGAGTTCCTGGAAGCAGGCCTGGAAGCCATTTTGTGAAACCCGTCTTAGTGCTCTCGTCGCGTTTGCGATAACCTCTTCAGCATTGAATCTCCGTCCTTTCAGATGACTTTTCAGACGGGGAAACAGAAAGTAATCAGGTGGTGAGAGATCAGGAGAGTATGGTGGGTGATCCAAAGCAGTTATGTTGTGCCTGGCAAGAAAATTCTTTACAATAATTGCGCGATGAGCAGGTGCATTGTCATGCATAAGGAACCAGTTGCTTTCTACCCACTTTTCTGGACGTTTCCTTCTCACTGCGTCCCAGAGGCGACGGAGGGTTTCTACGTACAATTCTTTCGTTACAGTACGACCTTCTGGAATGAACTCATGGTGCATGAGACCCTGAGAGTCGAAGAAAACTTCCAACATAACTTTGCTTTAAGTGTGCTTAAATGCGACAGGCTCATGTTAGTAGATTTACTGGCATGAAAAAGAACTCCTGCGGGACAAAATTCCGGCACATCCGGCGATGCTGATATAACCTCTGCAGTTGCGAGCGTCGTTAAATAAAACATAACATTTAAAATAACTTTGCCTTTGGAAGTGTCCCTAGGAAATTTTTGCTTCCGAGGAGATGTTTTCGATTTCCACTCAGATGACTGTCGTTTAGGGACTGGGTCGTACAAGTAGCACCAGTTTCATTTTGTTTAAGAAATCACCATCTTCATCAGCCATACTGATCATGTCCCCAGCAAAACACAGAACTTGATGTTTGTACTTTGCTCTGTGGACATAATTACAAAATGCGACGAACAAACGAAACATTATGATAAACAATTGCCTACAACTCAAAACCAATAATTGCCATTATCAACAAACTTTAAGGAAATGACATCATGAATGTTACCAACAAAACAAATGTATAATATCCCTTGTTATATATTAATACGAAAAATGGTAGTAAAATTCCGGGAACTTTTTGAACCTAGTAGTATTACGTACCACGTTCTATCTAGGTAAAGTGCTTCATCATGTGAAAGTGATCAAACAAGAAACCTTGGTGCAATAACAATGAATAAGAGAGGTCAAAATTAGGTATTTTAACATTTTATATCACAGTGTAATTTAACAATTTTAATGACTGGATAATTGCATTTGACAAAATATTAACGTCAAGCTAACCACATTGTTCTACAAAAGATGGACAACATAGCAGAAGAACAAATTAGTTGATAGGTTTTAATTCTTAGTAATAATTGAGTGTTTTAATTATATATATATATATATAAAGTGTTTTACATGTTATGTTCAAATCATCAAGGGTACACATTTTATGTCTCACTTACACAGTTCATGTGCATCTATTTGAAAATGTAATTAGGCAAACTTGCATACATTTGAAAATGGCACATCAGTGCCGAAAACGTTCATGTTATAATCAATTTATATAAAATTAGATAAGCACAGACGGCTCATGTTAATTTAATATAGTATCCTATATGTAATTATATTTCTTTGTTTCGAAAATGTAAGAATTCACAGTCTCCTATATACGGCTGCCATAGGATGAATAAATGTGTTTTCTCTTCCAACTGAAAAATTTTATATTGCAGGGAACAACGACGATATACATAAGTCTACAAACCAGGAACATATATTACTTTTACAGTTGTTGAATATTCAAATTTTGAACTCTAATTTTAAAGTAAAAAACTAATTGTAACTAATAACATAAATCCTATAGATAGGCCTACTTCACTTCACTCATTGTTTTGGTAGATTCATAAGCGTCTATAACGACTTTCACAATTCTGTGTTTAATTTCTTTCCTCTAAGAACCATTAACGTAAAACTCTAAATTGCATCCTCTGTTCAGTTCCACAATTATGCTCTTTTACAAATTTTCATAACGTTATTTTTATACGACACTTGTAAACTCCTAAATTATTTTTAAAACTACCGGTACTGTACGTGATTCGTGCTGCTATAAGCGGCAGTGGTTGGAACTAACGGATTAACACACACAGTCCATGCGAGAAGACAGGCGCTATCTGCTAGCAGATGTGTGAAATAACTCTTATATCGTTCTTCGGTCCCTCTAGCTCGTTTGCTTCCTGGCGACAAGAATCGATTTTGGTCAAAGTGCTTGCGATACTACCGTGTGAAAATTTAAAACGTAAGCAAGAAAAACGGTTCCGAAAGTACGTTCGTAATTTCATTATGTATTAAATAATCGTACCACAGAAGCTTAGTGCAATGTCAGGAAAATATACTCACATATGAAAAAACTGTATACCAGTATCCAATACTATAATATTTCATCGTTGATTTTATGAAACCTCTTATGTGACAGTACAGAGCATACTTTTTCAGTAGGAAAAAAATTAATTTAAACATCAAACAGAAATGTGCGGAAAAATGTTCTTTCATTCATTCATTCATTCATTCATTCATTCATTCATTCATTCATTCATTCATTCATTCAGTGTCCTGCCCAAGGGCAGGTCTTTCACTGCAAACCCAGCTTTCTCCAACCTTTCCTATTTTCTTCCTTCTTCTTTGTCTCCGCATATAATCCATATATCTTGATGTCGTCTATCATCTGATATCTTCTTCTGCCCCGAACTCTTCTTCTGTTCACCATTTCTTCCAGTACAGCCTTCAGTAAGCAGTTTCTTCTCAGCCAGTGACCGAACCAATTCCTTTTCCTCTTCCTGATCAGTTTCAGCATCATTCTTCCTTCACCCACTATTTCCAATATTGCTTCATTTCTTATTCTGTCTGTCCACTTCACACGTTCTATTCTTCTTTATAGTCACATATCAAATACCGGTACTTCTATTCGCTTCTCTTCACTTCGTCGTAATATCCATGTTTCTGTTCCATACAATGTCAAACTCCATACAAAGTACTTCACTAGTCTTTTCCTTAATTCTTCTTTCAGAGGTCCGCAGAAGATGCTCGTTTTTCTATTAAAAGCTTCCTTTGCCATTGCTATCCTCCTTTTGACTTCTTGGCAGCGGCTCATGTTAGTCCTTATAGTACACCCCAAGTATTTAAAGCTGTCCAACAATTGAGAACTTATAAAAAAAATCTTGTTGTGACACGTAAACAAGAAAAGTAAAAGTAGCTACTGAAATGCGATGCAAACATTTATTAAATAACCTATATTCAATTACTATTTTGATAATTTTACTGCATAGTTTCGAAATTTTTAAATGTCTATTTTTTACTATTTTACTGCCAATTTCCTGAATTTTAAGTGCCTATTTGCCTGATTATTTTAGCGAAAATAAATGCCTGAACTTCCGGGCTCTAGTTATTATTATTCTCACGGAACATAACGATTGTTGGGCATGATGAGAGAAGCAGTACCAGTACCAGTACTAGTACCAGTACCAGTAGCAATAGGGGAGAGTTGGGTACTATCGGACATCGGGTAATATCGAACAGTGAGTTTCTTTCCTCTACCACCTGATGATAATACCTGAATGACATGGTTACGTTTCTGTGATGTCGCATACAGAAACGTAACCATATCATTCAGGTACTATCATCTGGTGGTAGATGAAAGAAACGCCCTGTCCGATATTACCCGATGTCCGATACTACCCAACGTTCCCCTAATTATTTATTTTCTCAAGCAATGCTGAACAACTTTTATACATCGACAATTATAATTTATTTACATTTATTTTCATGTTCTTTGTTACGAATTTTTAATTCTCTTCGACCCTTTCTTTCTATACTTTCTACTTTTTTCCTTCCCACCAATTTTCTTACTAATCTTCTTTTTTACGTTACTTCTCCTTTCCTTCCTCCCTTTTTTCCTCCTACTTCCCTCATTTCTTCCTTTTTTAATCATCTTCCATCCTAACCACTTCCTCCACATTCGTTCTTCTCCTCCCTTATCAGTCTTTTTCTCCATCGTTCTTATTCTTCTTTTTCTATTTATCGTTCTCCTCCTTTTCCCCATTTTTTCCTTCTCTCTCTCTAAACCTGAGGATATCAGCCAAAGAGTAAGAGTGAAAAGTTTCTGTGTACAGATTTTCTTCGTGTGTATTTTGTCACGCCGTTAGCCAACGGCTAACTTTATACACCGGAGACCTCAGTTCATAAAGCGGAAATTTCAAATAGAATACATGGTAAATAAAAACAGTGACGGGACATGTTATTACTCTATCTTATTACGTTTTATCATCGCCCTAGGATGAAAAAATTGTCCGCCTTTACACACTGGAAACTTTCTGGCTAGAGTAGCCACATGGCATAGGTTGTATTCATCTTCGTTGCCAATTTCAATACTACTTTGGTTAAGTCAACAAAACAGGAGGGGTATCGAATACAGGATAGACACGTAGAGAGAAAACGAAGTTATTCTTTGGAATTTCTGGTGAAAAATGTTATCTACTAGTGTTTAATTGACAACCTGGTCTACGAAACAATGTAGAAAACTTACCCTGTCAATACATTTGAGTTATAATTCGTTTTGTGCACGGGTATTCATATCTGTCGTTGACTTTCACTTCTATTACCACTAAATTGTTACCAGTATGACATTCCAAGTACCAAATCTAATCTCACTGCTGTGATCGTGACAAAAAAATCAGTCCCATTCCGAGCGTTATATTCGGATTTCGCCACAAGCTCTTTTTTACGTAATGATTTGTTCGCCCTTCGCCAACCCCCAAGCTGGAGGATCACCCCTTACCGACTGTCCGCGTCTGCTTATTCAATATATTCGCAGCTACTCTCATATGTAAGCCACTTGTAAGATAAATAACTATTATAGGAAAAAGAGTACATTATTCCCCCTAGAAAATGCAGCAGAGAAATGATATTATCATATGCCTACAATGTTTCAACATTTTTTACAGCTGAAGTAGTTATTTAAGTCCTTACCTATAACCGCCTGAAGCAAATTGACTTACACAGAAAAATTCTGAATCACTCCATAGTCGTGACGGCCAGTAAAGGTATTCATGTGATCTTGGTTGTTAGCATCTACAAATGAGTTCCTTTGGAGTTGTTTGAGCTAACCAAACACGACGAATACTGAAGAATATGGAACCACTTCGGGTTTAGTGTAATACGACCCTGATAGAACATATTAAATAGTCCTACCTCTGAAACGCCGGAGATGTTAATCTCAAGATATGTTGAGAAGTTTTAACATCTTGTAAAATTGACGATTTTCTTTATTTACTTATATGTTTAATTATTTACGTGTACTTTTTTATTTTAAAAATTCATTTACGTACCCCACGTATTTGCGTAGTTATTTAGGCCTACATATTTGTATATGTGGACACATTTTAATTTTAATTTTATAACTTAATAGCAATAATAATAATAATTAGGGCTAGGATTTTGATGACCTATAAATCATGAAAAAATGTTCTAAAAACAATGCATTTATGACCTTAAAATCTTTCAAAATGCCTTTAAAATGCTCTAAAAATTGATCTTACATAATTGGCTTAGTAGGAAAAGAGGTTTTGTAATACTCAATATTTATACCACTAATTAAATTAAATTCTAGTACTAACATTTAAGTTTATTTAATTTTATACAATTTTTTCTAAGTAGTACACTTCAATTAATTATTTTACCTGATGTAGTTTCCATGTAGTATATCACAAGGCCACTCTCATCCGAAACTTGCAGCTATAGAGGAGTCTATATTGAAGGGGTGGTTGGACTGATCCATTACATGGGGTGTACTACGTTGAAATTGCAATATTTGTGTAGAAAAACGATTAAAATATTATTCAAAATAATGGGTATTAATGGACAAAATATATAGAGAAAATATAAAAGGAAATAAACATTATTTTCCATTAATAATGGGGATTTATGTCCAAAATTAAATGAAAATGCCTAAAAAAATGACCGAATAAAACAAAAAATGCTCATGAGTTGAAACAGGCAAAAAATACAAAAAAATGCCCTAACAAATATGTCTTAAAACATTCAGTTTATCACATAACATATAAATACTAAAGCAGCTATGTTTCTGGTTTACTAGAAAAAAAGATGCAATTTCATCAAAATCCTAGTCCTAATAATAATAATAATAATAATAATAATAATAATAATAATAATAATAATAATAATGTCATTTGGATGACTAGAATGTCGACATTGAGTTAACCCAACAATAATACATTACCATCATGTTACGGACTCCAAATAGACTCCGAAGTTGAAGAAAAAACAAGAATCTGACTTCCACAGAACTTGTATGTAACTAGGACTACAGGCGAGAGAACTGAAATCCTAATATCTGTAGTTACAATTTGTAACCACATTTTCATTTCCTCTTATTTCCGTATCAACGCGCATCTAATTTACTGCAGCTGTAGAGAGTCCCTCGGCTTTGCTGCAGCGAATAATATCCAGCAAAGGAATGGAGAGTGGGCTGGCTTACTGATAAGAATATCAGCAAGGATTATAATATCTGGATCCCAGTTAACATATCTCGGTATTATGGTGGGCTATTTTGATACATTTTCTTTTCCAACTAGTATAAAATTAGTTATTTATTATTTGTTTTCATAATAGTTATCAAATAAACAAGAAAAGTAATTAATATTACAAAATTTGCATTTGAGGGATTGCATTACATTCTAGACATTTGTGAGATAAATTTAAGTCAGAAATTAACTATCAGGAAGACCAGCAATCTGTGCCAGTTAAGTATTGGTCAAACATTGGATTGTAAGTCAGTATGAAAAGGAGGAAGTGTAACATGACGAAGAAAGAATTAAAAAGGGACATAACTATTACCTCTAAAATAATCGAGAGCAGTTAAGAAAAAAGCGCTTTAATAGGGAAATAAGAGAAAGACATTAAACCTGTAAATAATTTGTCCAATACTGCTTCACTATCGGATTTAAGTCACAGTCGCATTTGTCGCATTTTGCTACTCGACTTCTAAAAATGCAACAAACTTTGAATGTAAGTCTTCAAAAATGCGACCACCATATTGGACTTCAGAAACGAAGATGGAAATGGAGAAAATGAAATCAGAGATGTGTTTGAACTAATCTAAATTTAAATGAAATGCTAATAGCATGAGCAATATTAAAAAAGTATTGAGCAATACATCTTCAGGAATTGATTTCAAAGAGTTGGTGCAATTCATGTAAGTTAAGTGAACAATCTCTTCTAATTGATGTATATACATAATTCCATCGCATACTGCATCCGTGGCGAAAATAAAATCGTGCGCCGAGCCACTGCGTAACCTGCAACGTGCATAGCACCTGTGGAGGGAGGCGGACACCCGAAGGGGAAGTGAAGCAACTGTCTGACTTATTAACAGATTTTCATTTTCCTTAAGTCAAGCACTTAAATATAATTTTATACAGTATAAAGTTACAAACTAATGTTTAGTACGTGTAACGAAGAAAGAAATGAACAAGAAAACATAGGACACATTATCACAACCTAAAATTAACTGTCTTCAGAATGTCTCTGCGACAGAGTTTCAAAATCAGAAATTACGTCACTTACTGCCAGTCGTAGTTGATCACGAAGGTATTTGTCTGTCAGTCGGTATCTAAATTTGGTTTTTACTATTTTCATTGTTGAAAATAATTTTTCACAACCGTAAGTTGTAGCGAACATGGCTTCAACAGATCAAGCGAAAGAACGAAGCTTCGCATATTTATTTATTTTTGGCAAAGATTTGAAAAGTTCAACATTTGTCAAGTCCTTACATGTAGCTTTCATTTAACATCACGTTGTAAATCTTTGAGTTTAAATTAAAGATCTAATCGCATTATTCGTACATCTGCTGAAAAAGGATCGACATACAGAGATAATAATAATAATAATAATAATAATAATAATAATAATAATAATAATAATAACAACACAACCTTTTAATGTTTCATGAGTAACATGTAGTATAATGCCGTTTTAGGTTATACAACCGTTTCCCTCGTAATACTTGTGAACAAAATCATACATTTAATATTCTCATCATATTGGCAGCAAAAAATGCGTCCTCCCATCCTACTTGAAACTTTCGTTTTTGTAGAGGTACATGGTTTCGAGAGAGACATTGCGACGATGCGCCACTCGCAGGTCAGAGACAAATACAAATAGAACGGAGTTTGACTCCAGTGAGTGAGAGGGTGGGGGTTGGAGAAGGTAGGAAGCAAGAGAAATGCATAACCATTGCGAGCCACGATGTGCTTGTGAGTCATATTTTCGCCACGGCTGGCATACTGTAAATTGTGACCGAGGATTTAGTTGCATGAATCTTGTAAAAATTGGAATTAGAAATCGCCTTTCAGCAAAATGAGTTAGCACTCTGCCAACAATAAACTTTGAAGAGTCTACTATAATTTCAATGTTTAGAGTACCCATAAAATAATGTGATATAACTTCAGCAAAAATTGATTCTAAACATACCTACGTCTAATGATTTAGAGTGTGATAAGATGAAAGTAATAAAATTCCAAGAAACAAATTACATAACTTTTTGTTTCTGCATACTTTATTAATTTTATCTTTCTGCACAATTATTTATAATAGTGCACAAGCATTTCGCAATTTGCACAAATATAATTTTTCATTTGTGCATTTTTGCGACAATTATTTATTTTCTAGCTTAAACCCTGCTCAGTACATACCCTGCATAAAATCTGAAATAGTGTTTCCCTACTTATAATACCGATCAACAGCCAAAATGTATCGAAGATGAATGACATTAGAGTCCTTTTTACTAATTTTTGATCGCTAAACACGAAAATGGCCTCCATCTTGCTTGATTAGTTCTCCCTTGGAAGTATTATAAGATCAGTTCTTTCACTTAATTTTTGTGATCCTTCAGAGTTTTGGTAAGTTACATGTTTTCGAAGGAACCTTTTACCATAATACAAAAGGTTTTATTGCACTATGCAGTGCTAGCACTATTGACTCATTATTTTACTAATTCATTTGGGTTTGTCTTTTTTCATTCTGCAAACACGTGTTTCGTTTAGTGCGCGATTTAATGGTTCATTGTGTTTTATAATTCTCATTACTATTGTAGTTTAAATTGCAAACACATTGGTGTGAGCAAATTTGGTGCAAGTGTTTAACCCTTAAAATGGAAAAACTTCATTTCTCACACTAGTTTATAAAACCGTGTCGGACTGTAAAGAAACCAACTATCGCAATGTCCATATTTTATATGTTGTACAATATTATAGTACTGTGAAATTTTAATTTTCCTACTAATTTTTTCTACTGTTCTATTAAAATTATAGCATATAGCCTATTAACCTGTTGTATCCTATAGGACACTTTGCGAATCAAAAAATTATGACTTTATAAAAAACAAATGTCGCGTAAGGGTATTAATAAGTCTTGAAAATATATTAAATCTCTGAAGAAGCTGCTTTTGAATCACATGAATAGTAACGTCAATCCTTAAAAAAGCATACGATCTCTATTTTGGGATCAGAAAAAGATAACTCCAAAGTAAACCTGTTTTGAGATACAAGCATTTTTATTTTCACTTTTCCTATACAAATCATAATTCTAGTTTACATACGAATGTGAATGAAAATAACATAAAATTAGATGGAGATATCACGGCTATACCAAACGAAATGGTTTTTAAATAAGGTTGCACTTTCAGCTAAAAAAAAGGCAACTTTTGGAATTATGTTCTGAAAAAACACCACATAATTGTTATTCAGATCATCCTGAAAACTGAATTCAAAATTAAATTTCGTTTATTATCGTATTTTTACGAATATTGAATAAACTGTTTCTACAGTATTTAAGCAGAAATGAAGCGTATACAGAGTGTTTCAAAAGTATAGGTACAAACTGCAGGGTGAGTAGAGGGCAGTGAAACAAAATTAAAAGTTATAATAAACATAGGTCCACAAATTAACCGTTTCCGAAATATGCTGTCTTCAATTTGGCCATCATCTCGTATATTTGCAACCTCATTTATTATCTGGCATACTTAATAGTCGTGCGTACCTCCATTTTTCCAACATGAGCTACGCGACCTCCTGAATGATATGCCTCTTTGGAAAAGGCAGTTATTGTGGTGCATGCATGATAGAACACCGGTTCACTTTCATTTGAATGTCCGAGAGTTCTTAATAAGTACAAGCTTTCACAACAGTTAAATCGGCCATGGCTTACTAACACCATGCCTTCCCAGGTCCCCTGACTTCAATCCTTCGGATTTTTTGTTTGGAGATATTTTGAATGTAGTATTCCAGTCCTGTTGGTAATATTAACTAACTCCGGAAACGAATTGTCAATGGTTTTCAAGGCATTAGAGACATGCCAGTGAAGTTCTAACGTGTGCGGTTGTCGATGAGAAAACGTGCTGATACAGGTCTTATCATGAACGGTGATCATATTGAGCACGTCATAAAGCTCTCCTTCTCCAGTGTATATCGGATGTTGTGTAACCCTGTGCACCTGTACTGACGAGCCTAATAAAATTCCATAGATTTCGGAAATGGCTGTTTTCCAGACCTATGTTTATTTACCTTATTTCACTGTACTCTACTCACTCCTGCAATTTGTAACTATACCTTTGAAGCACGCTGTATATAAGATTAATGTCTATTGTGTTATAGAAATAATACTACAGCGAAAACCTAACAGGATTAGAAGTTTCGGTAGTGAAATGTTATTTATATTAATTGATTAAGTGTAATTCAATATGAACTTATTAAAAGTTAAATTCCAGAAATGTTCACTATACGCTCTTGGGGATTAATTTCATCATCTACTTCAAGGTGGACCGATTCCGATCCGTTCCCTACTCAGAGGTCGTCTTCCCATCGTAGTCGTAGTCGTGGTCGACCAATACTTCGTTTTCCTTTTGGTTTTTATTCATAAAGGCATCTAGCTGGTCTTGATAGTGTCATTCTTTGTATATGTTGGAACCATTTTTTATTTTCTCGAATCATATTATTTAAGTCAATTACATGCAGCTTATCTCGTATAACATCATTCCGTATTTGGTCTCTTAGGGTATATCCAGCTACATATCATAAGAATTTCATTTCCGATGTTTCAACCATTTTCTCATTTTTAGTAATCGTGGTCCAATTTTCTGATCCATACATTAATACAGGTAAAGCCATTGTTTTGTAGAATTTAAGTAATGTTTCCTTTCTAACTTTATTTTTCAATGTTCTTTTGATTGTTCCACACAAGTTCTGAAACTTGGGTACATTATGCTCAATGTCTCCTTGATGGATAGATGAAATTTCGCATTCTAGATAATACAACTTCGAACCTGTTCAATGGCTTTATATTAATTATTATTTTTGATCTTATGCTGTATTTACCTTGAAAGGCTATGCATTTTGTTTTATCAGTTGAAATTTCTAAATTATATTGTGACATTATTTTGTTAAGCTGATAAGGTGATATCTGTAGTTGATCTTCTGTTTTTGCAAAAATGACTTGTTCATCACCAAATAAAACTGAATCTAAAATTCTTTTACCTACCTTAAAATGATGTCTCAGCTGAACTTGCCATTCTGCTACAGCCGCATCTATGTATATATTAAAAAGTGTGGGCGACAATGGACAGCCCTGTCTTACTCCTAAATTATTTGTTTCTAGGGGATTCATTTAAAAGAAGCATTTCTGCTGTCCCAATGAGTTATTTTCTAGTTGTTAATGGTCAGGTTTCTGATCCGTAGATCTATACAGGAACTGTCATGATTTAACAAATTTAACTGTTGCTTTCGTCTCTCTTTCCTTGCGAAGGTCTTTTTATTGTTCCTGTCATTTGCTGAAATGTTCCGTAATTAATTTATTTTCTACCTGTGCGGCATATTACAACTTAAATGACTATATTGGTTTACTTATAATTTGTTTTCGTATCATTATTTTCGTCCTGATTGGTTCTATTTCTGAATTGCTGAGTCGTTCATACGTGAAAGGAGTTGGGTTATTTCAGGGTATGATCTTTCCTAGGCCTCTACTGGAGCTGTACGCTTGTCATATTAACGAACATAATTACAACGTGATTACATGGACTCGCCCCGGGATATGACGTAAGAACAATAGACTATTGTGAGATGAGGACTCGTGCAGGAAGCACCATGGCAAAAGCCTTCATGCGTTCAATCCGTAAATTCACTCTTACTATCAGGACTTAAATCGTGATCGTTGGAATTTGAGAAAAACTTATTTTTGTAGATGAATTATTAAATCTGCATCAGTGAATTTAATCAATTTAGTTTTATTTTTAGCATAATCTCTTTGTAGAATATATTTTACTTACTTACTGACTTTTAAGGAACCCGGAGGTTCATTGCCGCCCTCACACAAGCCCGCCATAGGTCCCTACCCTGAGCAAGATCAATTCAGTCTCTATCATCGTATCCCACCTCCCTCAAATCCACTTATTTGAATATTATAGATTAATTAATTTGTCCTACAGAATGATATCTGTAATATTGACAATTAATATTTGAGGAGAAAAATTCGCTCCGGCGCCGGAGATCGAACCCGGGTCCTTGGTTCTACGTACCAAGCGCTCTGACCACTGAGCTACGCCGAATTCAATCCACAGCACTAATTTGAAGGTTTCGTATATTATACGAGTAACAATGTTGTCTGCATGTAATAAACATTGTACTGGTATTCTTATTAAAGCTTCCAGGTTAAACTGTTCACTTCAAAATGACCGGAGGAAAAATGACCACAAACAAAAAATGTTCAGTTAATACACTACATATTCATTATATATGAAGTCTCGCCTACCTCACTGAATATTACACGACTACTATGAAGTAGCCAATGTGTGATAAAAATATCCAGAGCAAAATGTCCAAGGGAAAATATCCAGTAAAAAATGGTCACATACAAAATTGTCCACAAAAAAATGTCCGGTATAAAAAATGTCCACTAACACAATGTCCACATACAAAAATGTTTAAAACAAAAATGGCCAGTATAAAAGGTCTGCATTCAAAAATGCCCATAAAAAAGTCCATAGCCTAATTGGAAAAAAAAATCCATATATATAAATCCCACAAGGGTAACTGCCCCTCAGTAAGGGTTGTCAAAAGACACAGCATACTAAACAATTAAAATTAAAATAAACATTTGCGTTGTCACTATTTACAATGTTTATTTTCAAATGGAAGCTACCTTTGGGAAAGTACTTTTATTCAATAATTATTAGTAATCAAATAGAATATAAGGAAATTTAGGTGTACAGGTGATTACGCAAAATCTGAACAGAATATTTCATTACGTCTATAGCAATAATTTTCAAAATATTTAAGGGAATTCCAAAGACTTAAAACATTCAACTGAGAATTTTGGAATTGTAACCAGGAGAAAGACTACAATGTAAGATGTTTTATTGACATTGCTAAGCGACGTACCAAATTTTAAATCAAGAGTGACAGAATGGCTGAAATTATACGTTAACAAAAAAAAGGAAACATTCTAGTACAGAATGGCTTTTCGTATCACTTTCATTCAAGGAGCAAAACTAGTAATAAATTATATTAGAGGTACGGTATGTGGAAAGAAACACCTTTGACCAATGCTGATATGGATATCATACATGTAGATAAACCAAGTTGACATTATTTTTATGGACATTTATGTAAGTGGACATTTAATTTTATGGACATTTATATACGTGGACAATGTATTGTATTTGTGGACATTTAATTTCTATGGATATTTATATAAGTTGTCATTTTGCTAGTGGACATTTCTGTTTGCGGACGTATTGAAATGGACATTTTAATCTCCAACCTTATTAAATTATATGCTTTCGTTTCATTCTGCCATTCCCCCACGACGTGGTCAATATATTTTAAATTGTACACATAGCAATGAGTATTTTTGTGTCACGCCTCGTATATTTAAAATCCTCGCTAATATTTTATTAGATGAAGGAGTATTTCTTCTGCCTATAATATATCCCAAAACTTTAAACGACTGATTACAATACACTTTTTGTAGGTAGTCTATAAATGCAATGTGTATGTCAGTATTAAATTCCGTATTTTTTTTTTTTTCATTAGACCAAGGTAAGGATACCAATGCACAATAAATTTTTCCTAAATCCATTTTGCGCTTCCGATAGCGTTGCTTCTGCAACTATATTCATTCTTTTTTTAACGATCTTACTCTATATTTTGGGCTGTACACAAAAGACTCCTCAAGGTAAGCGTTCGCTACATCGTACCGCACACATCGGACGAATCGCACGGATCGGAAAAAGATAATCTTTGCTGTAATTGTTATGTAACCGCGTTCACTACATCGATCGCCCGCATCGGCTCTCGGCAAATCCGTCCACATTTCTCGGATGAGCAACTTTTCTGATGCGTGTGATCATAGCGTTCTTTAATAAATCAATTTCAATTGCTCAACTGTTACTATTATGTTGTACCATGTTCAGTGTCGCGCCAAAATGGCAGACGGAAAACTTATTTCGCTTGTAGAAAACTACGAAGAATTATATAATTTGAGGTATTCCCATTACAGTACCATTAAGTCGTTTCTTACATGTATATTACGTAACCAATATTTCTTTCGTTTCTTCCTCTTCAATTAGCACGCATGAAGCAATTACAAATTCTTATTCGCTAACAGTCATAATCAGGGAACGGATTTATATGGACTAAAAATATATGAAATATGTAAATATATATGTAGTTATTTTTACCAAAATATGGAATTAAATATGGATTTTTACCAAAATATGGAATTAAATATGGACTTAAAATTATAAAAAAAATGACTATGTACGTTAAATATTGGTACATTTTAATCAAACTAAACAAAAAATATAATGGACGTACCTTATCTTCCAATGTAGTTTCAACAAAACACAATTTTTATTGTCTGTTACCATAACAATAGGTTACAAACATTTCTTTCAAGTGCTGAAAAGTGAATCTTCTTCTATTGTCTCTGAGGATAGATTTATACTGATTAAAAGAGCGTTCGACGTCACAAGAAGTAACTGGTACATAATTCAATTTCACAATGTCTGCTGGGGATAAGTCCAAGTTAATCTTCACTGTTGATTCACCACTCATCACAGCAACAACCTTTTGTAGTTCTTCATATCCAGGGTTTTTTGAAAGTACAGTGTCCACCTTAGCTCTTACTGCATTTGCAACTTTACCTCTACCACGATTCAGTTGTTCCACAGTACTATTTATAATTTCAAAACTTTCAGATAGTGAAAGGTGCCTATTTTGGAGACTTTTGAGCGTTTTTATGATGCATGAAAATGTATGCTGAATGTGAGCTAAGTCATTCTTCACACTTATGTCACAGGTAACTGTTTTCGCAGTATCAATTGAGACTGCATCTTCAGAGTCCAATGCAAGGAGAACATTGTTAATAGAGTCTATATGTTCGGCATAATATTCAACTGCTTCTAGCCATGTACCCCATCTAGTTAAAATTGGCTTTGGTGGCAATGGAATTTCAGGGTACATTTCTTTCAACACGTTAACTCTACTGGGAGCTTTGAGAAATACTTTTTTCACTGATGAAATCAACAAATCTACTTTATGGAAATTGTCTCTGACCACTTCTGCCACACGATGAAATGCATGCGCCACACAAGTAAAATGAGTCAATTTAGGATATACAACAGATAATGCTTGTCCAGCTTTGACCATATAAGGGGCAGCATCGCTAATAAAGAATAACACATTATCGTACATAATACCCTTTGGCCACAGGATACCCATAGCTTCGTTGAACAGTTTAACTATAGTTTTGTTATTGCACTTTTCTAGAACATCACAATGTAAAAGAATTCGTTCAGAATATTGTTCACTTAACAAACCGATAACTACATTACCAACAAGTCTACCTTCTTTGTCGGGAGTCTCATCAATGGAAACCCAAATTGAACTATCTTTAATTTCATCTCTTATCTTCTGTATTGTCTCATCGTAGATGGATGGAGCATACGTCTTCCTAAGTGTTGACTCATCCGGGATTGTATGTTGAGTATATTTTTCAAGGAATTCCCTGAAGACCTTATTCTTTAGTTTGTAGAGAGGAATATCAGCAGAGATGAGAGAACGGCACAGGTCGATGTTAAACTCAGATCTTACATTCGATGTTGTTGGTTGTGTTAAAAACAATTGTCTCTGCTTGGAATTTAGTTGTTTGTTGGCCTGATGTTTACTAGTTGTAATGTGTTGTTGCACCAGGAACTTTTGTGTAGATGATACTGCACACTGACACAAATTACAAAATAATATTTTATTGTCAGTTGATAAACCATCTTCTTTAAATTCTGAAATGTAACTTGTTAGTTTTGATTTTAAATTGACTGAATGACGTACTTTTGGCATATTTACCGTCTTTATAGTATGATTTACAAAACTGAACCTATGTGTACTCTGACTGGCATTTAACTGTTGAGCTGCACAACTGAAGTCTGTTAAAAATTTTAAATTAAATTAATACAGTTTTGTAACTTACTTTCCCATTGTTGATAGGACTGCTAATTTTCAAATAACTCTGATGTTAAAGGGATTACTGAACATGTGTTTAAATCTCTATTGTTGAAATGTATTTTTAAAAGTTAATGGAATTTTGTTTTGTTTTATTGTTAAACCTAATATAATATGGACTGTTTTATATGAAATATGGAAAATATATGGAAATTAACGAAAATATGTACTAAACTCTAAAATATGGAAAAATATGGAAAATAAAAGTAGGATTTTTCAACCCTACACATTGTGAAACATAAAGATAATGCAAAATATAAATTATATTAGCTTTATAAGTAAATATGTATTTACATATAAATCCTTTCCCTGGTCATAATTAATAGACCTAACCTCAACTCCTCTGTTTTCAGCAATGTCAATATCGTACGACGTCATGTTTCAAACAGCTGACAGGGGAATTCGATGAGGCGATGAGATGGAGCCGTTGCAGTGAATGCACTGCACTTAAAATATCCGTTGCATGCGATTCGTACGAGGAGTGCGATACGATGTAGTGAACGCTTACCTTCAAACCTCCTGACGTTTCGAGAGCGCCAGTAACATGCGAGCGCGACGTTGTCACAACTACTCTCTCCGTCTCTGTCTCTCAGCGGCAGTAGTTTAAAACTGTGGAGCGCGAGCCTTTACCTGAGATTGGTTTGATGGAGAGATGCAGAAGGCTTCTTAATAATGATAATAAAATAATAGTAATAATAATAATAATAATAATCAGATTGCATCGAATGAAATTAAAAGTCACAAAATGTAGAAAAGTTCTATAACTGGTAATGAGGATGAATGTGATGTATAGGTAGGGTAAGAGTGTGCCTTTATAACCTGTTTTGATAATACAATTTTAATCTTGAATGGGTTTTAGTACAGATGCATATTAAATTTGCCAGTTTTTTTCCCTTGGTTTTAGGATTAAAAATTGGTGTACGCATTATATTCGAGTAAATATGATACCGGAATTATAAAACACGTAATTCTATCACTGCTCCATTATCGTCACAATCTATTCGGTTTTATGAATATTGTAACTTTATTTCCATTCAACAATAGGATTTTATTCTTCCAACAATAATTCCTTTCTACAATTCACCTTAAACGCTCTCGTCAACAATAGGATTTTCATTCAACACAGTATTCGTTATAGCATTCCACTGACGGCAATGACAATTTACTTGGACTCTTACGAACAACAATGAACTATTAATCTTAACTAATATTTACAAAGCACTATTTACAAATCAGAACTGTCAGTTCTCAGTTCACAGTTCTTCTAGCTCAGTCACTCGAGTTCACAGTATCTCGAACCACAGACCTTCAGAGACAGTTCACTGTACTCGAACTCAGGTCTCTCCAACTGCGGTTCACTGCACTCGAACTCAGGTCCCTCCAACTGCGGTCCACTGCACTCGAACTCAGGCCTTCGGATGCTGGCACAGTTGCGGACGCACACTCGAGTCGAACTCCGGTACACAAGACTGGCTTGCTTGCTCTGGCTTACTCTCTGACTGAGTAAGTAGCAGCTGCGCGCGCACTCTCCCCTCGTCGCGTTGACGTAATACACCCCCTCTCTTCTCTCCGCCGCGCGCCGTCCCTCAGTGCTCCGTGCGATCTGCTCTCTTGCGGGACGCTGGTCGTGAGTTCGAATCTCACGTCGCTGTCACAATATTTTGTGTAGTTAAAAAGTGGTCAGAATTTACTTATAATGTTTTGCCTCCTATTTAACCCTTAAATTCGCAAAGTATCCTATAGGATACAACAGGTTAATAGGTTATATGCTATAATTTTAATAGAACAATAGAAAAAAATTGGTAGGAATATTAAAATTTCACAGTACTATAATATTGTACAACATATTTATATTATAAAATATGGACATGCGATAGTTGTTTTCTTTACAGTCCGACACGGTTTAATAAACTAGTGTGAGAAATGAAGTTTCGCCAATTTAAGGGTTATTTATTGTTTTATTTATGTAAAAGATAACAGCTTCCTGTATTAACAGGCTGCCACAGAGACAGAGCATATTGAGCAATAGGCAGTTGGAAGTATAAACAATATACATATGTTTAAGTTGAAGGGAGTCTTACAACAATGACAAGAAATGACTGAATAAATAAGTAGCTACTAATTAATTAGTTGAAGATCATTGTTGACCGTAGAGATGGTTGCGGAGTATAAATATTGATCCTCTCAGAGCTGCAAGAACGATGTCATCAATTGCCTTCCTCTGTAGGCCGAAACGTTGCCAGGTCTGGAAGAAGAAACCGGGAATAGTTCCGCGCGCTCCAACCATAAGGCCTATTACTTCAATTTGTTGTAGACCGTATTTGTCCATGAAATATGGAACGGTACGTACATAGATGTCGTTTTTTTCCCTATTTACATCTTCAGGTTGGCTCTTTTGTTTTTCAAATCCAACGGTGGGATCGATGATGTAGCCATTGTTGTTATTTGGCGGGATGGCAATCATGTCTATTCTTCTTGTACTGCCATTGTCTGCCAGTCCGTGAACTTCTTCGAACACTTGAAAATTTATTGATCTAAACTGTTCGGCGATCATCGAACGAATTCTATGGTGTCGTGAGTTACGGAGTACTTCACCGTGCGGACAAGAGCCCAGGACATGTGCAAGTGTTTCTGGCTCTCTGTGGCATCGCCGACAGAGGATGTTGTCCCGAGTCCTGCCCGGAAGGGAACGTACGGAAGACACGTGTGCAGTCATTTTAATAGCTTCGCGCTACTCGCTAGAGGTTAGGCCTTCACGATGTCATATCCAGGAATTCGCCGGAGTAAACTCGCTGTATAACTCTACGCCAAGACCTTTCTGAGGTAGCTTAGCCCACTCCTCTAATTCCTTTTCTCGCAGTTTTTTCTTCATACGTCGAGCGTCATACAAACTGGTTCGTGGGTCTTTAATTACGTCGGATGTCTCGGTTAACTGCAAAGATTTGACGCATTCGGTGCTTTCAGTAAAGAGATCTCGAGTGGCTGTGACGTAGGGATTGGCTGACAGTGCGAGGACGCGACAAGTATTGGCGTGCTGAAGATGGGCTTCCCACTCTGCTTTGAAGAGACCAAGACCTTTACACTTCATATATGAATAAATCATATGGTCTGGCGTGTCCGTTGGGAGCTGTAGAATTTGTTTGAGGGCACTTCTGATAAGTTTATCACTGTCTTGAAGAAACTTAATTGGGATTTTGTTCGGCTCCGCGGTCTGGAAGGGATAAATCAACGATGTACAAATAGATGTGTTTAAAACCAGAAATTTTTGTTCACATTTCAATAAGGGTGTAGAAGCCAGTAAATCGAGTTTGTGTAGATTCTGAATTGTACCTTTAGAGTCAAAATTTAGGGAATCATTAAACGTGACGCCGAGATACTTAATTGATTCTCCGTGTTTCAATACTCTTATCCGACAATTAACATCTAGATCCAAGGGTTCTTCTACAAGTTCCCCTTTCTCAATACGAATGCCAACACATTTTCTTGGGTTTACTTCGAGGCCTATCTCATTAAATTTCTGCATAGCTATGCGTGTTAATTCTATAGCTGCTTCTCTATTTTTGCCAATGATTACAGAATAGGCCTAACAGATTTGAGCTAATATATGAACAATGTAAAATTAGTTCTTCCTCAGACTACAGTACTTGCGTAAGCTACAACTGATACCTCGGAGATAAGTATCGCTTTTGTTGTAAGAAAGGTTTACATTGGAGACTTCAGCGTGACATGAACTCAAGAATAGATGAACCTTGACCAAGAATCTAACACCGTCCTGTCGGCAGAAATATCCAGGCTCTTCACTCACAGCAATGACCCTGACATTAAACGAGCGCGTGACTGCACAGACTTCCTCCACGTTTCGGCGTGAACCAGGAGGGTTAACTTCGCATGTCAAAGAGAGACGTTGATTTAAAAACATTCCTTTCAAATTTCGATAGAAATACAAAGATGTCTTGTTATAATTTCGATAGTATTTAATCATATTATGTAACACTGCATCAAGAAAAGTACTTTTATTTTTTATGGCGTCATGTACCAGTTTTCAATTCGGTGGTCTTTCTCTCCTAAAAGATGGCAAACAGTTCATCTACAAAACAACAAATATTTTATTAGTCATTAGGTTATTAACGTTCTCCGCTGCTGTTTCCAATATCCGGCTATCATTGATCTGCAATTGTCTCCAATCTGTGATTATCTTCGATCATCGATTACCTTAGATTTCCAGTTACCTTCTCATCTATTATTTTCAATCTGTTTTTTTCGATCTCCGGTTACCTACGACCATTGGTTACCCAAGATTTCCGGATACTTTTCTTCTTAAGTTGTCTTGGATTTTCGCTTACTTTATCCATACTATTTATGATATTATAAGCTTATTTCCAATACAAGGTTACCTTTGTATTCAGTTACCTTGTGTCGTCTGTTACATATTTTAGGTTGTCATTTATCTTCGGTCTTATTTACCTTCTTTCGTCATTTACATTTGCTCTAAATATTTATTTGTAGCAATTTCAGACCTCGAGTGACATTTATTAGGGTTATTTAGTGAATAAAATAAGAACGTAAATAATACACCGTGTCCCTCTCAGGAATCGAGAAATAAATGCTAACCATTTAGAATGAGATGAAGATTTTGTTTTGATTTACATCTGACAAGATGCAGAAACTGTCCAAGTTTATGTACCAGTGGTTTAAAAAGAGTTGCATGTTCATGCGCATGCGCACTAACATTTATCGCGCCATTCAGTAGAACATTCCGTCATTGGACCATTCTTCTTCATCGAAGCGACAGTCACAGGGAATGTGTATCTGGACATTTTGCAGAACTTTTGTTGTTGATCAACTCCTCCCAGAATCAGTTTTTCAGCAACATGGGGCTCCACCCCATTACTATGGAGCAGTGCGTGGCTTCTTGAATGCCAACTTTCTCAATAGGTTGATCGAAAGGGGAGAACCCTTGCCTGGCCACCTAGGTCAACCGACTTGACTCCCATTGACCTTCCTCTAGGGGTTTGTGTACCAATGTGATACAGCTGACACTTTGGAAAAACTGAGACAACGCATTATAAATGCAGCTGTGCTTATCACTCCACAAATGTTATGGAATACTTGGCAGAAGGTTGAGTACTTTTTAGATGTCTTCAGGGTAGCTCGAGGCGCACACATCGAGTTGCACTGACCATTCTCCGAAACTCGGAGAGTTTTTACATCAAGTTATGTAAAAAGTTATGTAAATAAACTATTATTTACACTTCAAATTATCACTTATTTCTCGATCCCTATAAGCGGGATTCGGTATATATCCCTAAAATTAGCTCACAAAATATTAATAATTGTATATTTACGATTACTTAACCTATTCAGACATTGTGAATTTGAAATAGATGAATAGCGATTACTGCAATAAAGAACTTGGATGTGATTCAGTAATGCCAATTGAGAAAAGCGAAATACAGATTTAACAATGTTAATTACATGTACTGCGCTTTTCTCTTCTTATTATAACATAATCTGCTGAAATCATAATTTAATTTAAACATTTTATAATATAATTACAAACAACCTGATTAATACATTAATTAAATGAATAATAAATTGTTATGAAGGAGTGTCATTTTCTTTTGATACAATAGACATGGAATTAGTAGACGTGGAAGCATGATTTCGCACTTCATTTAGTACAATAGATTCATGCTCATTGATTTACGGGGAAACAGTTGGCGACACTGACTAAACAAAAGAACGATCATGCGATAAATTGTTAGTGATAAATCGAGTTGCAAAAATAATCGCGATGTATATTGTATAACTGTGATTGGTTGGAATTCAAAATTTCATTACACTTCATTGGTCGAAAATAGAATGACGTCATATAAACGTAATAGTTATCTTAAACTGTCTTTGATATGCGGTTGTCTTGTATCTTCGATTGTCTTTGATTTTATATTACTTAATTTATTCGTTGTTTTTATAGCCTGTTTTCATACTTTTAATTCTCGTAGGAAAATCATGTTTGTTCCACGTTACTAGAGTGCGTTTCGATCCTCGTGTTATTTATGAAGACGGCTTGTTTCACAAACTTCACACTCATGCCAAAAACACCATTTCACGAATTTATACGATTATTTACTATTGTATCTGTAATTATGTTATACTAATTTTGTTTCCAATTCATCCGACATGCTTCGATATTTCATTATAATCAATAATGTGGAGCAAATAAGAATCGAAATAATATAGTATACCAGCAACGTATTGAGTTTTCATGCTGTATCCTTTTCTATAGTTTTTGTTGTATACATTTATGATAGCGAAAACATCTACGTATAACACTCCATTCTATAAAATTGATAAGATAAAAATTACCTACATCCCTACATTATTCCAATCATTTTTCTACCTTCAGTTCAAATTCAATTCAAGTACACTTCGAGGGGACGATTACATCAACCTTGAAAGCTTTTTCATTACAGTTTTGAATAGAAGTTATCTATTCCCATAAAACTCACCCCTATATGCATGGTTATAAGATATGAGCAGTTATATCTATAACGTCAGGGGATGTATGGAAAATGTAAGGGTCAGTTTGAGGGTTAGAATAGTCAGGGGTGGACATTTGAATCCCTTAGGCAAAAGTAAGCTCAGATTAAATTTGTATGAACGTGAAAAACTTGTTATGTTTTATGTGTTTCTAGAATGGAATTCAAAACTTACTACACGTATCTTTTTGTTAGATGTTGCGGCTATACGTTTTGTCTGTTAAATTCTGCGCTATTAATGGAGAAATATCCTCCACCATACCTTTCCCTCTAATAAAATTCCGGTACAATAAAAATGAGCGGAAAAGGGAGGAATTTTTCCCTCGGGAAATGAAGGAAACGACTCACTCAACGCTAAGTTTTAAAGCCAAAAAAATATATGTATATATTTATATAAATTGTAATAGGACTTGCTCACGCAGAAAACTTTGAGCTCTGCCCACATGAGTTTGTGTAATACTTCCTTTCATGTTTTCGTTTCTAGGATACAACTTCAGTTCCAAGTATTTCAAGTTAGTTTATCATTTTACAAGTGACAGAATCCGTTAAATAATTATGTGAATGCACGCGTTCAGTTTTTATTCTATGAAGCCCATGTCCATATAGTTGCATCGCTAGTCTCACGGCATGAGAGGTGACTTTACGTGCGTGAGATTCAGGATAAAGTTCCAGAGAATTTAAGTAGCCTATAATGTGTGCGCACGAAAGTTGTATTGATATAGTTTTCTCGAGTTGCTTTCATTTTCCTTATAATGCTCGATTATCATCACCACCATCATCATCATTCCGTAATAATTTGTCATACGTCCTACAAAACTTGCAATGTTCCGATTTCAAACATGTAAAATTTGTTAAAGTTTTGAAATTCCGGATTATTGCACGTAACTAAAAAATGTATCACTCATATCAACACAATTTAAAACTGTCGCTTACAGAATTTATTTTAGTTTTCACTTTTCATTCGGTTATTTAACGGCGCCGTATAAACTACTAGATTCTAAGTTTAGTAGCACTCGAAATATTAATATCGGTGTCCCACCGAGGACTGTCCTCTGTCCAATTTTGTTTTCAATATATATTAACGATTTACTGGCAATTCATTTAAAGAAATTAGTATGCGGATGACACGGTTGTTATTTTTTCAGATAAAACTTGGGATGATATCTACTTTAATGCAAACGATGGCATCACAGTGATTAAAAATTGGTTTGATTCCAACATTCTTGTCTTAAATCATTCTAAAACTACGGTTGTACCATTTTCGTTAACATCTGTTGGTATGAAATCTCCTGATTCGCTCTTGTGTTTAAAAATTCACACATCCAATTGTTCTTCTAATAGTTGTAACTGTCCTATTCTAAATAAATCTCCTCAAGTTAAAAATCTCGGAATAATAATAGACCAACATTTACGTTGGAATAAACATGTTCTTTTTCTGTGCAATCTATACTAATAATAAATCTGTAGCCGAAATTTTTCTGGTAATTTTCGATTTTCCAACAGTAATTGGTCCTAACATATATAATTAACCACCCTGAAACCGAAAATCGCGTTTTTTTTTAACTTTTGTTTGTATGTCTGTCTGTCGGTCTGTCTGTATGTTTGTTACCTTTTCATGCAATAATGGCTGAACGGATTTCGATAAAAATTGGAATATAAATTAAGTTCGTTGTAACTTAGATTTTAGGCTATATGGCATTCAAAATTCAATATTTAAAAGGTGGGTTATAAGGGGGCCTGAATTAAATAAATCGAAATATCGCGCTTATTATTGACTTTTGTGAAAAATGTTACATAACAAAAGTTTCTTTAACAATCATTTCCGATACGTTTTATTCCTTGAAAAAATTTGATAGGTCTGATATTTAATGAGATAAATGAGTTTTAAAATTAAAATAACTGCCATCTAAGGCCGTGTAATGAATTAAAAAACAAATGACTTTGTCTATAAGGGGCCTTGGACACAACAATCGAAAGCTATGAAAGATAGCCGACAGAGAATGTTTCTGTGTTTGTATGAAGTAATATCGGAAGCTAAATTAACCGATTTGTATAATTAATTATTATTATTTCACCATTGGAGAGTGTAGTTTCTCTAGATGGACATAATGCTATAATGTTATTACAGTAACTTCTGATATAATATAATATAATATAATATATATGTAATATTATATAATATAATTTAAGTTATTTGAAGGGTTCAAGAACCATAGTGGGCCAAGCGCCATTTACTGAATACGTAGAAAACAAGGGTTAAAATTAAGTTATTACCATAATTCAATGGAAACCTATAACAAATAAAATAAAATATACACATTAAATCTAAATGATGTCAATCTTCATTAAACTATGGTTGCATATAATAAAAATTAAGAAACATGTTAAAGGAATTGTCATTGGACCAAAATGATCGTATTTTAATTATTTGGATGCAATTTAAATAAAGTAACATATTAAACGATTTATCCTTCTATCAAACACGAATCTTCCCTGGATCAAATGTCCTATTTTAATTATGTAATTACTTTATATTTATTTCTAACGGGTGCAGCGGAGCGCACGGGTACGGCTAGTATATTAATAAAAATTATTCACTATTTTGTCATCTTACGAAATTACTTGCCAGTCCATGCTTTACGACTGATTTATCTCGCATTAGTACAAGCTATATTACAATACGGCATTATAGGATGGATTAGTGCTTATAGTACCTCCCTCATGCCAATAACTCTGCTACAGAAAAGAATAATAAAAATATGCCTTAATAAACCTTTTGATTATCCTTCAGAGCTGCTGTAGGGTATTCAGAATTTAAAGTATTTGACTTTCATCAAATTTATGACAATGTATTACTGAATTTCGTACATAAAAACCGAAACATATTTAATTTATATTCACATAAATATAAAACCAAAAGATCAGACAACATATGCTTGACAGTTCCTAAATGTACAACTGTAGCATATAATCACAGTAGCAACTCGGTCCAAGGCTATAGATCAATTCCCAAACATACAATTAGCTAATGCTCCTTATTTCAAGAAATCTTTTAAAAAATGCTGTTAACATAGAAAATTTAAAGTTCAATGGTTGTGATATATGTTCTTTCTTCTTCTTTTTTCATTATACTAATTACGTTTTACTCTGTTATTCAATAAAATGTCCTAACAATTAACTTATGTGAAATGCCCCCTGAGCACGAGTATGTAACTTACTCTTTCTGGGGGTGCTAGAGAGTTCTTATATAAAAATAAATCAATATGTATCTTTGTTCTGGCAATAAAGTATTATTATTATTATTATTATTATTATTATTATTATTATTATTATTATTATTATTATTATTATATAGTGTTGATGAAATGGATGATAGCGAAATGGTATTTGGAGAGATGAGACTGAAGATTTGTATTGGGATTACCTGACATTTATTGTGACGTTTTGTTAAGTGACCTAAGTTCTGAACTGTCAGTCAAGTTACAGCGAGCTCAGAATATGTGCGTCAGATACGTGTGCAACATCCGACGATATGATCACATATCACCGTCCTTCGCAAATCTTTCGTGGCTCCGACTTAAAGAACGCAGAACTTTACACTCTTTGTCTTTACTCTTTCGAATTCTGCACACCTTAACACCAAATTACCTTTCGTCTCGTTTCTCTTATCTATACTCTAACCACGACGTAAATACCAGATCACTTATCTGAGGCACGCTAAGTATACCTCTTCATAGAACATATTGTTATTCATCATCTTTTACAGTATCCACCTCGCGTCAATGGAATTCGTTGTCACAAAGTATTAGGGGCTGCAAGACAATAAATACCTTTAAGAACAGCTTAAAAGATAACCTTATTAGCATTTCACTCCAATCATACTGATTTAAACTATCACTGACTACATTGTTACTTCTTTCTTTAGACATCATCCTGATAGTGCTGTATTTTCAAAATTGTCTCATAATAATCTCTTTCTATTATCTAATATTATTTGAAATATATTAACATTCTATGTATTTTAGCTTAATTCTGCTACACAGTTTATTTCAGTTTTAATTAATAGTTCATAGTATTTTGTTGTTTAATTCGTAAATAACTCTTGTATACTCATCTAAATCAAATTGTTGAATTCTTTGTAAGTTCATGCATATGTATATATACCTTATTTTATTTCAAGGAGTGCAGTTCGGTGGCTCCTTTGAACACCGAACTGCACTCCTTGAAATAAAATAAGGTATACACTTTTTGCTGGTTGAGTGGAAGAGAAGGTCTTACGGCCTTAACTCAGCCAGCTAAAATAAATTATTATTATTATTATTATTATTACTATTATTATTATCATTATTATTATCATTATTATTACTATTATTAGTATTATTATTATTACTATTACTATTACTATTACTATTACTATTACTATTACTATTACTATTACTATTATTATTATTATTATTATTATTATTATTATTATTATTCAACTTGCAATTGGGAAAACGTCGGAAAACCATCCAGGTAATCAGCCCAAGAGGGAATCGAACCCTCGCCCGAACGCAGTTTCGGATCAGCAGGCAAAAACGTTAGGTACCTCCTGAGCTACTCCGGTGGTATATAATTATTATACTTCAAACTCTTATTTTACTATAAATTACTATGTAGGCTTAAAATTGTACTTAAAATACTAGGCACATAAACTATACAATGTTGTCAATGGACGGTTTTCGTGTTGAGGAAACTTTTCTGAAGAAATTTTTAAAATATGATAAACAAAGCATTTTTTTAATTATCACGATATTCAGTGATTTGCGAGTTGTGTTCTAGTTTTATATTAAATTGAATGTACAGAATAGAAGTGAAATAGCCTTGCAGATTTCCAGAGCGAATAGCTCATGTTGCATATAACAAAAAACTATAATATTATCTTGGTGAAAAGTTAATAGTTTTTTTTTTTTCAGAAAAAAAATTGTTCTCAAATATTTAACAACCTCTTCTTATTCGGTAACTATTGTGGGTAGGATCGTAACTTTTGTCCATACCGATAGGAAATATAATAAATAATAATTCATCTCTCTGGTGCATTTCAATAACATGGACGGTTTTCTTGTAAATTTAATTTTAAGAACCTCTAATTCAAGCCACTACATCTTGCAAACAGGTTGCAACGTCGCGCCAGAGAACAGCTCACTTAGCGAGAGACACCGAGTTAGTTGACCTCTTACATCTGTATCATGAGAAGAGTGTGTTAGCGGCGATGTTGCCGGACTACTGAAACAAATTTAATTTTCTAATTAACCGTGCATTTAATCACAAAACGTAATATAGGTTTTCTATTCTTTTAAGTTTATTCTATAGTCCTTTTTAATCAGGAACGTTATTTGACTTCCACTCCGTATAGGACATATAGGATATATTTCATATAGGCTTACCAATATGTTTATTTTTGTACATAGCACAAAAAAAATCATTTAAAATCTGTTACATTTGTTATTCCAAGGACTTTAGTGAATGGTAAAACATAATAAATATAATGATAACATCTACACCGGTTTGTTGTCTTTCAGTGTACCAGTCTCATTCTTATCTGCTCATCTACCGGTAACCATGTATTCTTTGGCGAACTGTATTCCTCCTCTACTTTGGTCTTCATGCCTCTCCTCTGGATTCCATTTCATCTTACTGTTCTCTTCATTTTACAGCCATTTCATTCAATTTTATAATTGAACTGTTATTACTATGACACATTTCAGTAAGTCAGAAACCTGAGTCAAGCTAGGTGAATCCATTTCATCACGGACGGTGGAATTTGATATCGGGTGATTCCCGCACTATTTGTGGTTGACAAAGAAGTGCAGAGAAAGGCTATCTTCGAACAGTTCGATTTCGTCTAACCTTCTCAATCTTCCAGTTCTATTTTATATTGTATCAAGTAGATTATGAATATTCACCGTAATTTAAATTTATTTTAAACATATAGACCTAATAATTATTATTAAAAACATGAACTGGATCATCTGAAATACCTACGTGATGAAAAAAACGGCTATGGAATAGCTTCTATTCTGTTCCATTTTGTTTCTTTTCATATCAAATTATTACACTCCTATCGATTTCTTTCCATGACAATTATTATAATTTCCTCATATACTCCAATTCAATATAAAGTAATTGTATTATATTCTATTCCAATTGCCGACAAACAACAAATTGAAAATTAATCACCTCTTTCCCTTTGATTAGCTTTTAAATTTTTATATACATTACACAAAATATTACTGCAGTTGAAAAGTAATGTTAAAATAATATAATATAATAATAATAATAATAATAATAATAATAATAATAATAATAATAATAATAATAATAATGATTTATTTAATCTGGCAGAGTTAAGGCCATACGGCCTTCTCTAACACTCAACCAGGAGTAAAAACTGAGTTACAAAAACACTACAAATTTACAAAGTACACTACAATTTTACACATAAAATTGAATAAGCTAATAATAATAAAATGTAAACAACAAGTAAGAAGAAATAGACATAATATATAACATACAGAAAGAAAGAAAAAAGCGTAATAAAATGTGAACAGCAGGTCAAAATAAACGAGGCATACAAAGTATAAAAATAAGACAATTTTTGATAATAATAATAATAATAATAATAATAATAATAATAATAATAATAATGATAATAATGATAAAAATAAGAATAGTAATAATAATAATAATGATAATAATAATACTAATAATAATAGGCCTAAAAGTAATAATAATACTAATAGTGGTAATAAAATAGTGCAGTACAAAGCATACAATGAATACAATATTTTTAAGTACACACAGTAAGGAAAATTATGACTATATATAGCTCAACTTATCACATTAGAGATATACCATTATCGGAAAACATGAAAACAAAAATATAAAATAAGTTAAATATCACTAGAACATTAAAAAAAAGTGAATACGTGGAAACATGAAATACAACACTTGTCATAATAGTAAGTTAGTTTGGCAACTCGTCATAAGATAATTTTCTAACTTGGATTTGAAAGATTTCAAAGTTCGGCAGCCCTTGACTTCAGGAGGCAGAGAGTTCCAGTGACGAGAGGTAGCAACAGTGAAAGATGAGGAATACAGAGATGATATGTGAAGTGGAATTTCTAGCGTGTTATCGCGTTGTGATCGAGTATTAATATTATGATAGCGAGAGAGAGTATGAAAACGAGCGAATAAATATAGAACTGCAGCTTAGAATTTTATTTATGAAAACTCTCTACATACACCTCACTCACTCACACACACACACACACACACACACACACACACACACACACACAAACAAACACACATGCATGCATAAATATATACATAACAAATATTTATCCACCAATATTACCCTTAAAGCCAAAAAGAAGATATGTGTTTCACCGTCAGGCATGCTAACAGTTAATAAAAATAAATAAAACAAGTTAGTAGTAATAATAATGGTAAGTAATAATAATAATAATAATAATAATAATAATAATAATAATAATAATAATAGCAGTGAGAGTAGTATTAATAGTCTAGTAGTAGTCATAATAGCAGTAATAGTAGTAGTATTACCAATAGTAGTAATAATAGCAGTAGTAGTAATAGTAACTAGAGTGAGTTAACAGTAGTAGTGGTGGTAGTAGTAGTGGTGGTGGTAGTACTGGTGGTAGTAATAGGGGTGGTAGTGGTAGCAGTAATAGTAGCAGTAGCAATAATGTTAGTAATAATTTATTTAACAAATTTCTACTGCGGGGGTTATTTAGTGTCGAAATTGAACGCGGTAGAGAAATGGGTGATTAATTTTTCCCACAGCCCTCTACCATAACACGGTTATTTTTTTTGTGCTGTAATGTACTACACGAGACCCATAGTCTTATCTTACTTGCCTTCCACAGGACGCTATGCTAAGGATATCATCGCCTTCCTCCGGTTTTGAACCCGCGATCTTCGGATCACTGGAGTGGAATGGAATAGAAACAACGCGAACGATTGGAATAATATAAAAAGGAATGAAAGGAAATGTAATTACACACACATATATACTGTACATACATACATACATACATACATACATACATACATACATACATACATACATACATACATACATACATCAGTAGCCTATATAGAATAGTGCAAAACAAAATATATTTTAAATGAATAGAACTGAAGAACATAGAATGAAAGAAAAATAATTCAATGAAATATATTACGTGAAAAACAGTGGAATGGAACAATGATATAGAAGAAAACACACTGAACTTAATATTGTGGAGATTGTGTTACGATTAAATGACATATAGGATAGAGATAAATAAAGTACACTTTAATGGTGCAGAATTGCAGAATGGAATGGTAGGGAATGGAAGAGAATCCATATTTCGCTGCTATGCATGAAAACTAGTCACATATTGCAAGTGAGTCACTCTCCCAGGCTGGCAGAACTTCTGTAACGAATTCAAGGAAGAACTTCCGGACTTGATCCTTCTATTAGGCCAATAAGCGTACAAGTGTGATGCTGAGACCTCCGGGGGCCCCCCTCGATGTAGGGGGGATAGGCGCTCATGCTGTTGATCCCTGTGCGATCGAGAATGAAATTACCTCCCGCTGAGTCTGCGACATTTACCTCCAAGAAAGGCGTTAGCACATTGTGTGATACATAACCTAGTTGTCCTAGTCCAATGCACAGGAGATCTTACGAAGCTAGGTATTCTTTGTAAGAAAGTATAACTTCAAATAATTTGGACTTGTAAATTATTACATATGAAAATTACAATAAACTCGCAATTAAAACATAAGAAAAAACGAGAACAGGAAAATTACTTTACGGAAAGGGTTAGAAAAGTAAACTTTAAGGAAAAAAAAGTACTAAGGAGACGGATGAGGATGAGGATGAGGAAAAGGAGAAAAATGTAAGGATAGCGGAGGAAAAGATGGAAAAGTTTAAAAGGAGGATAAGTCGAGAAAAAGGAGGAGAGTAGCAGAAGACAAAACCAGGAGGAGAAGTTTTCGATGGACTGTTCAGACTATAACTTGTGTTATTTTAAATTTACTTAAAGTCTAGCCAATTTATAAAAATATGTGAAAGGACAAATGTTTCCGCCTTTACGGCATCTTCAGATCCTATATCGTGTGATGTTTTATGATCACCTATTTCATGATGAAGGATTAAGGAATATGATACACAAATTACACACAATAGTTTACATCTAAGTCATTCAATTTACATAACATGCATTTAAGTTATAAATGAGTTAATAGCTTGCTTATGTGTTCACTCTCTCGCGATGTTGTAAAATTTTGTTGAATTACTTTAACGTAACATGTTATGAATATTATTCAATCGTAACCTTAAATAAATACATACCGGTAATTATCAAGTTACAAATGAATTAATTATTCTTGCTTATGTATTCACTTTCTCGAGATATTGTAAAATTGTGTTGAATAACTTTAACGTAACATGCTGTGAAGATTATTCAAACGTAACATTAAATAAGTACATGATTATCAAGTTATGTGTTAATTACTCTTGCTTATATGTTTACACTCTCGGGATATTATAATTTTTTTAATATCTTTAATAACTTTAACATTAAATAAATACATGATTACATGTTACACAAGAGTTAATTATTATTGCTTATGTGTTCATTCTCTCGAGATATTGTAAGATTTTGTTGAATAAACTTTGACGTAAAATGCTATGAAGATAATTCAATGGTAAAACATTAAATAAATGCATGATTATCAAGTTACAAAAGATTTAATTATTCTTGCTTATGTGTTCGAACTCTCGCGATAACAAAGTTTTGTTGAATAATTTAACGTAACATTACATAAATACATTATTACCAAATTGACAGAAAACAAGATAATATACATGAAGTTAAAATTATAATTAAAAATTAATTATAAATCAGTCTTTGTCTGCATTAATAGTCTACTATTCCCATTTATTAGTGTTGCAAGGAAGATAATTATTCAAACTTCCAGAGAATTGCAGCGGATTGTACATTTTTAGACAAATTATGTTGAAGTAACTCTGTCGTAATATTACGTGATGTTATTCAATTTATGCATTGAGTGAGATTGATATCTTGTTGCGTGAAGACCTCTTTGTGACCACTGCCCTCGTATTACTCCGTAATAAAACGAGAGGAAGGATAACGCAGAAGAATGGAAGGAGGAAAAGAGCAGAAGGAGAATGACATCAACGAAAAAGAGTAGAAAGAAAAAGATGGTATAAAAGGAAAAACAGATTAAGAAGAGAGAGAGAGAAAGAGAGTAAGAGTAAAGTTGAAGAGGAAAGAGTAAAAGAGAAGTCAGAGGAACTCATAGGAGACAAGGAACAAGACAGATGAAAAAAGAAAAAGGAGAGGGAAGGAGGAGAGACACGAGGGGAGGTATGAAAACGAGAGGAGAGGAGAGGAGAGATTTCGATAGAACATAATTAAGACTTATTTACAGTAAGTAGGGTAAAGATTGGTAATACTGTGATACGAGTAATATTGTGATAGTTATTTTTGAAAATTTCTTACAATTTTACTGATCGAGAGTAGGACTGCAGCAACTTGTCCACGATCATTCCCTTAATACGTTAACGCAAAAAAACCGATCTTCCTCTCTCACAGTAAAATTGTAATAAATTCCCAAAAAGAACTATCACAATATTACTCGTATCACAATATTAGCAATCTTTGCCCTATATCAACATGTAAACTTATGGGGATTATGACGAAAATTGGTGTGGATTGGAAAGAAAGGAGACTATTCAGTAATCATTATGAAAAAAAGAATCAAAGTCAAGATAGGAGAAGAAATGACAGAGGGAATTCGAATAGGTAGGGAGTACGACAAGGATCCCCTTTATATCCTATCCTGTTCAACATCTATGTACGACAAGGATCTCCTTTACCAACTAACCTGTTCAATATCTATGTACGACAAGGATCTCCTTTATCACCTAACCTGTTCAAAATCTATGTACTTGGAGGATTTCAGTATCAAAGGATGAATTGGTAAATTTTTATTGTACCTTGTTTTTGACTATACCATGCAGGCTTTGCTTAATGGTAAGTTTTAGTTGCCATGGTAATATTTTACACTGCATAGGTACAATCATGACATAGTTAAAAATGCAAGAAAAAAGTTTTTAATGTCACGTTATTAGTAAAACTTTTAAAAAATAATGTAGCACCTAGTACCGACATGAGAAATAAAACTCTCAAAACACTTATCTCTGCCGTAGCTAAATCTGTTACTCATATTTTTAACTTATCCTTTTTATCTGGTATATTTCCTAAGAAATTTAAATCTGCTATAATTAAACCTATTTATAAAACAGGAGATAAAAAGTGTATGAACAATTATCGACCTACATCACTACTATCTAGTATATTCAAACTTTTTGAAAAATGTATTAAAATTCGCTTAATTAAGTATTTAGGAAAATTTAATATTTTAAGTGATAAGTGTGGAGAAATTTAATCTGAACAAATGTAACTTTTCGTTCTGTGAAAGAATTTTACAATGTAACATTTGTTGGAATCAAATTTCTGCATATTTAAAGGACAAAAATTCTTTTACTAATTTATTGTCATAATACACTGCTCTCTTAAACTGACTGAGCATATTGGGAATTAAATCGATGGCTTTCCTAAAACACGCCATGAAATGTTTCATATAAAAAAATTTGTATCTCGAAAAGGAAACAAAAACGAGCAAAATTATATTAAACTCTTTTGTTTGAAATATCTCAAAGAATAACCATCCGAAATTAATAACATTACTTTCAGTTCACCCTGTACATAATTATTTTCTTTATGTAGTAAATAATAAATAAAGTGCAGTCTATATTCTTATTCAGGTTTTCATTCCAATTAGGACGTATATTTGCATCATATTTACATTCATTCTTAGCTGAACACATAAGAAGTCTGCCTTGCAACGCCAGATGCGATGAAGGTCTACTCTGGTTACACAAGTCAGTTTAAAATCAATTCCATTCGTAAACCATGCTACGTAAAAGCGGGATCGTGAATTTTCGTCATTTGATCATATACAAAGGGCAATGTTGGCAGTCTATTGTACAAAACGTCAGGCACTGAAAGCCTGATAAGGGCGTCATCTCCCTGGAACCCTCCGTTCTGAGCTCAAGTTACAAGTAAAGTGCATTCTCCCCCGTCTCTGTAAACTGATGGACTGGCAGCCCAGGAATGCAAAACACGTCTGATTTCCAGCTAAACCAACGCCAACGCGACCGGCCTTGCAGAAACCAACACGTACATCAGCATCCTCGCACGCGTGGATTGAGTCGTTGAGATCATACGTTTTTTTATACATTTTTCTGTTTTTGAATGACGTCATAACGCAAGCGTAGAAAAACAAATTGACGCCTGGCATTGACTGATATCGGCTACCCGCTATACGTGCTACTCGAGAGTTGAATAGACTTTCGCTCTGAGGTCTGCCACAAACACGATGAGGGAAATACAACACAGAGATTCCTCGTTGTAACTATACTGTGCCTGCAAATATATTAATGAAAATAGAAGGAAAAAAATATTTTCTCTTTTTGAGGTTAAAAATAACACCATAATAATTAACATAATTCCTAGTAGCGTGAGATGAACAATATTAAAGCATCGCACTGCTTTACGATAGTGATTCTCAGTCTAGACCTATTCTTATGCCTACAGATGGAGAATAAATCCATATTAAACATACAGTAGATCAGCGGAGACCAAAGCGGGTGTCGTAATTATATCACAGTCTACTATATACAGTCACGAAGCTTGGGATGATTTTTTGCATTTCTCCCGATAGTTGCTAGCCGCTGGAGCGCTGTGAGTACTAAGAACAATAGACTGTGTCACTGCCATCGTGATCTAACACAGGCCATGTGACTCGCTTAACCCGATCACGAAGGGCGGCGTATCAACCATATAAATTAAATGGAATGCATAAAGAGTAACATATATTTCTCTAAAATGTAGCATTAATAAAATTTAAAACAATGATTAGGGGACACTTCAGACATAATTCCTTGCGAGTTAAGGTGTAATATTATTTTGGTGTAAAAATTACGTTGTTCGTATCTGTAATACCTGCCTTTATTTAGATTAAATATTGCGAAATTCTTGTACATTCATTAATGCACAATTCAATAATTTTCAGTTGCACCGCACGAATATTTAGATATGTTGAAATTATAGGTTATGTTTACTGTACCAGTTGCCCCTTTCTAATTTTAGTGGTATCCAATGCCCTGTCACTACATACGTTATGTCATATGGAAAGTATAGGTTATGTTTACTATATTTAACTTATATTCCTATATACTTTATGAAAATAATATATAAACCTTATGTATTTCATATTTCAATAGTGGAAGGAAGGTGTTAATTTTTTCAAAAGAATACGATATCGAAAGTACAATACATTTTATCGTCTGCTGGGGAAAGGGTCTGTGATGAGGCGATAGTAGCGATCCTGGTGGTTAGCAACTATCTATGGATGCATACTTCAACTGTCTGTGTTTGCATATTTAGTAAGTATTGAGCTTCGAGACTGTATATACTAGACTGTGATTACATCGTGTAATCACAGACATTCAAACGGGTACGGGAAGCTTCCTGTACATTGCTGTGTGTTTCATTCACGTACTGAAGGCAAGCAGTGGCGGTATCATGTCGCTCTACAAACTCTGTCTCTACAAGCAGTAAGAGGTGGTTTTGTAAAGAATGAGAAGGAGAACTTTTTTTGTTGTTCTGTCGGACAAAATGTAATAAGTTTACTTTACTCAGCGGTTCAATTAGGAGTATATAAAAACATTAATTGCCACACTGAATACATATGGACCATGACTTTAATTCGCATCTCCTTGACGTTACTTCGTTTATTATCATGTGTTTCAATCTAATTCAAATTGTTATTTTTCACTCTAACAACAATATATCACTAAGCCTCTATTTATTGTATCGTGGTACTCTTTGTCAATGGCAACCTGTAGTGGTTACAGGAAGAAATAAATTATTATTATTATTATTATTATTATTATTATTATTATTCCTGACAACTAAGTATGTGTTTCCATAATTATTCTTCTGTACGTGCATGAATATTGATATTTTTAGATATTCTCCCTAGAAGGATAAAATTTTTAGGTTTTATCTCAATTTTAATCTTCTTAATCTTTAGATGAGAGTAACTATTTATTACTTATTCATTTAATAATAATAATAATAATAATAATAATAATAATAATAATAATAATAATAATAATAATAATATTGTACTGGGTAGAAAAACTGATTCAATATTATGTGCCAACGAACTGTTAAACGTCAGGAATTGACATGTCTTAAATCATAGCCAGGAAGAGAAAGATAGCATAAATAAATTAAGAAAGTCAGCTACCTAATGGGATTGAAATATCTTGTGCTCTAAAGCCTTTTAATAGAACAGAATTTCTCAAAAGAGTAATGATTTAAATAACTTAAATAACTTGTCCACGAGAAGTTTTAATTTTGAAAAACTACGAATTTCTCGATTAAGTATCGAGAGGAGATTTAGAAAATTCCTGATTACATTCAAGAGGAAGGTTAAAAAAGAAGCAAGAAAACTCGTATATTATGCACTGGCTCTTGATGACAGCAGTGACATTACTGATATAGCAAAGCTTGAGATTTTTATCCGCGGGATTGATCAAGATTTTAGTACAGGAACCACCACTGGTTGTAGTTTTCATGCCAAGTACCTTTCCTCCGTCTCTTTACTTCATACGCTGTCTGTCGCATGTAATCACTGCAGCTCGAGTTTTGGTCACCGCTGCAGTAGAGCGTCTCGTTTAGGCACAGTGAAAACGTAAAGAAAGTGCAGGTAACGTGTGGGGGGGAGGACAAGCCGTGCGATAAGCACGAGGGATGCACAAGATTTTAGTTACAACATTTATGACGGAACATTAATTTAAATTATATTTTCCAAAAACACACAAAACAAAAGAACACAAATTGCATAACGTTATCATATACACTTTTTAACAAACAAGCCATAAAATTGTAACGATGAAATAATTCAATATAACAAATCAAATTTTGCTACATATATGATGTTGCTTTCAAGCAGCATTTTTATGGTCATGAATTTCATTTTCTTTATGATTAACATAATATCACCGACTTCTGTTGCCGAATTAACAAAACTAGAATGTACTGATCTGAAGTGACAACACTATTTCCTAAACATAGGCCTAAATATCCCTTCTCAAAGTTCAGTTTATTCAGATACAGCTCAGACCAATACACAGTAATTATGTTAGTCATACAGAAAATGAAATTCATGACCGTAAAAAATGCTACTGGAAAGCAACATCATATAAGTAGCAAAATTTGATTTGTTATATTGAATTATTTCAACATTACAATTGCTTGTTTGTTAAAATGTTTATATGATAACGTTATGCAATAATTTGTGCGTTTTTGGAAAATATATTTTCAATTACTGCTCCGCCATAAATGTAACTAAAACCTTGCGCATCCCTCGTGTTTATCGTACGGCTCGTCCTCCTCCCACACGTTACCTGCACTTTGTTTACGTTTTCACTGTGCCTAAACGAGACGCACTAATGTATGTAAATTCTAAACTAAATTCTTTTATCTTACAATTCATTTTTGATTTTCAGATAAATTTGTTTGATTATAAATTTACTTAAAGTTTTCAACCATATGATTTATCAATTTTTGCAAAATTATTATTTGCTAATACATCTCACAGGAGAAATTTTATGAACGTTTTCGCCTGTACGGCATCATCAGATATTCAAAAATTTGTAACGAAATCTAAACATAAGTTCATTGAGGTGTACACAGTAATATCATAACAATAGTTTAATAATTAATTAATCATGAGTTATATGTAATAAAATATTATATTGGGAAATGTTCAATTTGACTAATTTGTGTAATTTCGTCGACTTGCCGAAAAGTGAAATATAAAAATATAGAATATGAATGTAAATTACATAGAACTCATGTTACATTATTTTGTTCTCACTATTATATATACATAAAATGTTAAAATTGATAAAATATAAAATATTTGTGCTTTATGTCTGTGTAAGACAGATTCATTAAAAGATGGGAGTTTCCATATATGACAATAATACATAATCTGAAAGGACAAATGAAAATCATAGATGATTAAAACGGCTACTACAAAAGTTTTCTTTGGTATGGTAAATTTGAGTGTGTTACAAGAGCTCAAAGGGAATTTAGACGTGAGTATTGTGTCCGTAATGTACCTAAATATGATTCCATAATGTTATGGTATCGAACATTTGTAGAAACGGGTTCTATGTTTAAAAAAAACATGCAGTAGTCGCAGGCGAAACCCAGTACGAGAAGCAGCTATCTCTTGGCTTGGTCTCCAAACTCTTCAGATCTAACCCTTCCTGACTTCTTCGTGTGGGGTTTTGTTAAGGACATTGTCTATTCACAGAAACCCAGGAACAATGATCATCTGAGAGTAAAAATTACTCAAGCTTTTCAACAAATCACCCCTCTTATGTTACAAGGGACATGGGCTGAATTGCATCACCGTTATGAGTTGTGCAGAGTGCGCAATGGAGTTATGTTGAACTCTGAGGAATCTCCCATCTTTCAGTGTTGTATGCACAAAGTTTCAACAAATAAAGTTCAGTAGTAAATGAGGCTATCAAGTGCAAAATTCGCCTTATCCAAAATTTAAAAAAGTGAGTTACATATGGGATGTTGTACTTCTTGCAGCTCTCTATCTACTATATAGTCGGTTTGTGCAAATCTTGCCTAATTTCTCTTTTATAGAGCTCAGGAAATTACTATCAAATGCAAAACTGTCCATATCCACTACGGTTTTCCTGTTTTCTGACAAATCACTTTACCTGGATAAGGCCAAATGTTTTACTGTGTTTTTATTTTATTCATATCCAAGCGGATCACCCTGTATTTATAAATGTTTCAATTATTAATTATCCGCGAAATATTTCAATTTGATGTTATGTTATTTATTTCGAATGTATCGTTAGTCATTTAACCATGGGTAATCTGTAAACAGTGTTGAATTATTGTGTTATTAACTTATTTAACTATTATTTGTAAATTATAAAGTCATTAACTTAAATACAAGAATTCATACATTCATTACTACACACACAGTACACCAACTTCTTAATGAAATCTGATGATATACGAGCATGGATTTTTCCCTTTTGTAATCTGCATTAACGGAGCTCTTCAGATAAAAAATTCAGTAGGCCTATGGTACGCTGCCCCTCTAAGCAGATTTATTAGGGTTTGGTTACGGGTACTTCTCAACGTGACATCCACTGCCCCTGAATACAGACAGTCCCGTCTGCCTTTTGATGTGCTACTGAAATAAAGGCGGAAGCATTCGTTAGGCCTGTGAAGCATTCCGGCCTATTCAATGCCCTGCTACACAGAGCCCATCTGCCTCGTCTATGACGCCGCATTCGTAAGCCCCTTTCAATACCCCGAAGGTTGTGACGTTAGCTGGGCTTAATTAAATACCTGCATTACACAGATTCTTGGAGAAAGACAAACGGAGAGTCTTCCGCTATGGAAATGGCTAGTACAGTAGGCTTTCCACGCTGGAAAGCTGAGTTGAAACCCCGGTAAGCCCTAGTGGAAATTGTAACTGAACTCTATTTCATTCTATGGCACTTACAGCCCTTGAAGAACCTTGTCCTATGCGCATCCATATATATATATATATATATATATATATATATATATATATATATATATATATATATATATATTCCATATTTCAGATGAACGTTGGCATTTGTAATATCTAGATGACTTACCGTTGAATGTAGGTGCACATTTACTAAGGGCCGATTGTATAAACCATTTAATCTTGGGTCAGAGGTTAAATTGATCCTCGATCTAGCTGAACTTGGAATTTTGTGTTGTATAAAGTCTAATCTGAGATTAATTTACGTCAAACTAAAGTCAACTTTGACTGAAGAAATTTCTCCAATTAAGTTAGATGATCCAAGTTCAGTTATTTCTTTTCTGTTTGAAATATACGAGTGACAGATTGTGCAAATAAAATGTCCATTATTATTATTAATATTAATAGATATGGTAGGTACATTTTTATATATTTTTTTTCAATTTCTTGCCTTAATACACAAACATTTTTATATTTTATAAGGCTCTATCGTGTTCAGCAGTATCAAACAACATAACCTATAATTATATTATGTTTATAACCATTAATTAATAATGGCTATAATAGGTACATTCATAAATGTTCAATTAACTGTATTACTGAACGGAAATTGTCGTTTTATAAAGCATTATTACTTTTAATAGTATCAAACACCTTAACATGATAATAATTTGAAGAACAGTCAACCTTCTTCTTATTGTCCGCCATTATTTACAACGTACAAAACAAACCAGTGTCTCCAACAGAGTGTATGGAAAGTCTCCAAGAAATAGTTGGAAAGTCGCTATATTTCTCATTATCAACAAAGAAAGATTAATTTTTGTGACTATGGGGTGCTAAAAACGTCGCTAAATCTCTATTTAAGCAATATAAACGTTAAAAGAAATTGTCGTTGAAAAAGAGTTAAAGTCGCTAGATTGGCAACACTGAACAAACCTATACAACATGATCCGCGCATCACATACTTCACCTGTTTATACGATGTTGCCAAATCCTTTTCAGGTGAACTTAGATTGCATTTGAACCTAGGTAATTTGATCGTTTTTTTATTGGGTTATTTTACGACGCTGTATCAACATCTAGGTTATTTAGCGTCTGAATGAAATGAAGGTGATAATGCCGGTGAAATGAGTCCGGGGTCCAGCACCGAAAGTTACCCAGCATTTGCTCGTATTGGGTTGAGGGAAAACCCCGGAAAAAACCTCAACCAGGTAACTTTCCCCGACCGGGATTCGAACCCGGGCCACCTGGTTTCGCGGCCAGACGCGCTGACCGTTACTCCACAGGTGTGGACCCATTTGATTGTAGAAAAGTTTTATTCAATAGAAGAAGTGTCTGAACTCGGTTCACTTTCCGACCTTCGATCAAAGTTGATCTTTAGTTAGGGAGTTTAATACAATTGGGCCTAAATGTTACATTTTTTCATTCAGACCATTTGCTCAACAGGTTCTAAACGTAAACAGACGACGTCAACATGCTACTGTATCTCCGTACAGTCAGAAGGAAAAGAAAAATGATAAACGGAAACTCTTTTTGTTCAAAGTTGTTATAAAACGCAACGAGGCCGCCTGGAGTATTGTAATATTGATCTTTCAAAATTGTGTAACACTGAATCCTTATCAATTTTCTTTGGAATTTGACTGGAGCCTGCTCAACATTTACAGAAAAGGACATCATAAAAATGTTCACAAAGTTCCTATACACTATACAAAAAATACATATGTAGTTAAACGGACAGAAAATCCTTTAACAGTTTAACTTACTAGACCCTAACTATTAATTTAATCATATTGCCCTTAGAGTACTTAATTAGTTGAAATGATATTTATCTCGTCGTAAGAAGACTGCATTTCGACCTTTAGTTTCGTTATCAATGCCTTCCTCTCTTCGCCGATAATATGAGCGTGGGTATCAGAATGTTTAACTTCAAAGTAACGCTTAATGTTGTACGTTTTTGTCTGTACATTGAC
Organism: Periplaneta americana; assembly: GCF_040183065.1. NCBI lineage: Eukaryota > Metazoa > Arthropoda > Insecta > Blattodea > Blattidae > Periplaneta > Periplaneta americana. Next base: position 159,851,117 of record NC_091117.1, read on the forward strand.
ATGACATATTAAACATTGAACATTATTGACGTCAGATTATACAAGATACAAGCCCTTCCAAGAGCGGTTAAATCTTGAACCGACTGTCGACGCACTTCTGTTCATTCTTATTAAAAACAGTTAAGCACAAACGATAGTAGGTACACCATATGGATGAATGAACGAATGACGCATAATCCAGCAATGCCTGCAGAATATCATCGAACAGACGAGTAGAGTTGATGATCGTATGCATTCTTACACCACCACAGCCGCAGCGACAGAGAGGAGTGGGGGTCCGCCCAGGGCAGACACAGGGCAGCGTCAGAGCGCCCTAGCCCTCAAATGCTGTGTTGGAATGATCCCGACATTGGAACGATGGATTACATATACGCATACAGCATGTAAAGAGGAAAGTAAAGGAATAAATAAATGCGGTTAATTTATTACTGAACATTTAAAGTTTCTGTTCTCCGTTGTAAATATCTTCCCCACACACTAATGAAATATGAGTAGGCCTACAGTATTGGAGAAATATGTATTTGTTACAGATCTAATTTCAGGGTCATCTTCTTGGTTTTCTCTGCTGACGGGGCCAATTCGTAACCGAAACGTTGAAATTTTATATATTTATGACACGATGCGGAAACAAAAAATCATCACTATACTTTACATAAGTGTACCTTAACGTACTTCAACGTACTACGTATAAATTAATAATTCTTGATTCTACAGAATGGTACTTCAAAGTAGTTTAATTTGCTCTACGATAAGTCAAAGGGTTAGGTACAGTTTACAGCAGTAAAATTTAGGAAATATTCAACATTTTTTTTCCTCCATTACTCTATCTTCTACAATAATGAAAAATTATATGTGTAAAACACTGTCCTTCTCCTATATATATAAAAAAATATATATTTTTAAGATTAAAAAAAATATATTTATATTTCCTTTTTCAAAATTCATAATGGTGGCAGTTCACTGTGCAGTAATGAAACTTTTTCCTCTTAACTGAAACTTGTTAACTTTTTCATGTTCTCTCTCATTTTATTGCTGAAACTCATGTTTACAATATCATGCTCTTTCAACTACATTCCTTAATAAATGAAATTTTTTAAATTTTGTGATAGAAGAAAATACTGATATTTCACCATTTTTAAAATGAATTTATTTTTTATCAGAAAATCTATCAAGGATAGAGAAGTGATCTTGCATCATATTGTAGATATAATATACATAAGTACACACAAAAAATTTAATCACAGACTGCTGGATAGTTTTTGAGGTATGTGAGAAACGCTTCATCACTTCACAGTGAACTGAATTTTGAAAATAAAAAATGTAATTTTTTTTTAATCTTAAATTTTTTCATATAGCAGAAGGACAGTGTTTTACATATACTAATTTTCATTATTGTACAAGATACTGTGATGGAGGGAAAAAATGCTGAATATTTCCAAAATTTTACTGCTGTAAGCTGTACCTAACCCCTTACTTTACATTAGAGAAATTAATAATTAATACATTGGGTATTTTAATTTATGTTAAATAACTTTAAGGTGTGTATTTTAATTCAGATTATTTACCTATACTTTACTTTTAGTAACTTAAGTAACGCTAGAGTAGTCGACTTTTTTGTTAAGGTAGCTTAGTTTAAGCTCAGATATATTACTTCACATTAGGATGTTATTTTACGTTGGGATGTGTTCTTAAGTTGGGTTAATTTTCAAGTTTAGCTACACTGTCTTAGCTCAGGTCATGTTACTTTACCTTAGGATAGCGTACTTCTTGTATAAGTACAGTGTCTTATTTTATAACAGTATAGCTTTCTTTCCGTTAGGTTAGGGTACTTCACGTTATAATCTTAGGTTGGTTCTTAACTTAAATTATAGTAAGAAATATAGGAAGAATGAAAGAGAAATGTACAGTAGCTCTAAATTGTCTTGCTACAGAAGTAACTCCAGACAATTTTGTTATAGTTACCAGCTTGTCTCAAAGAGAGATAATATATTGGCCGACATGGTAATCTCTGCATAATCTCTTGAAAATATCCATGAATTCATTGTTAAATGTCCTGTAAGGATCGTGCTGACACAGAAGGCATAAAAAATCAGTCTAATCGAAAAAAATGGTGAGGAGATCACAAACGAAGCTGCGTTTGTAACTGCATTCAGAATCAAGTTACATTCAAGCGTAGAGGGCGTCGAACAATCAATCAGATGCTTCGGGATACATTCAGAGCAGCTCTCCGGCCCAGCTATCATTAATGGCTGCCGGCACATCCCGGTCTGTCTGTGCGACAATGAATATTCCACGAGCACGCCGCCATTCAACACGACCATGAAACATGCCTCGAAGCAGACATACAGTGACATCAAAAACTTCTTCCTTACATTTTTACTATACAGTGAATCAATTTAATATTGGGCCAATGTTATCTTTACTATATGTGCAGAATCACATTTTGCATGAAAATATATTTTTTTTATTTCATTGGGTTATTTTACGACGCTTTATCAACATCTAGGTTATTTAGCGTCTGAATGAAATGAAGGTGATTATGCCGGTGAAATGAGTCCAGGGTCCAGCACCGAAAGTTACACAGCATTTGCTCGTATTGGGTTAAAGGAAAACCCCGGAAAAAACCTCAACCAGGTAATTTGCCCCAACCGGGATTCGAACCCGGGCCATCTGGTTTCGCCGCCAGACGCGCTGTCTGTTACTCCACAGGTGTGGACAGCATATTCTAGAGCAAATTTAAAAATTAAAGGTGATAGTTCATCTCCTTGCTTTAGCCCGCAGTGAATTGGAAAAGTATCAGATATAAACTGGTCTATACGGATTCTACTGTAAGTTTCACTGAGACACATTTTAATTGATCGAACTACTTTCTTGGTAATACCAAATTCAATATGAATATTATATAAAACTTCTCTCTTAACCGAGTCATATGCCTTTTTGAACGAATGGCTGATATTCTGTACCCTTATAGGCTACTCCCATTTTTTCTCCAATACGATCGATCTATTACGCCTAAAACCTCACTGATGATCCCCAATAATTTCATCTACATATGGAGTTGGCTAGAATTAGAAATAATTTTATGGAGTAAATAGGTAGGAGATTCCTTTGAACATTGATGTACTATTTATCACATTAAAGCTGAATCTGTTTGCAGATTAAGAATATAGTATATTGCACTGAATTTCTGTGGAAATATTACGAAAAAGAAATTAGGTTTAAACAAAATTAAAACATGATCTACAAGAACACAATTTACTTTAAAAATAATGATAGAAAAACACAAGAAACATGCAAGCCAGGAATAAATTTCAGAAACCACAATATCAAATGAAGGTTACAGGAGAAAAAAATGTACAAATGAGATAATGGTACCACTGCGTACTTCTTTAGTCAGCTGTTTCATCATGTCAGGATATTGTAGGGGAGAACCTACCACTGTCAAAGTTATAGAGCGACAAAGAAAATGCGTACAAGGGAAGAACCAATACAGTCCATTCACCATGTATAAACCAACAGAGTCCAGTAAAAATTATTAGTTCTTTCTGATGACGATTGATCACGAAACTGTTTGATTATGGGACAGTAAGTCTAATGTAGTTATTTTAAATCAGAATTGAGCTTTTTAAAATATTATTCATTTAGGTATGACATTTTTATTTTATACCGAAAATATACTGCTTACCAAAATGTTTCATTCATACAACTACATAATACAAGGACATCTTTTATTTTTACCTACATTTTTAATATTAACCTGGCTATACCTTTGGATTAATGATTGAGAAACGGAAACACCGTTTGCTACCTCCTTCCACGACTGGAGTTCGATGATACTGGCGTAAAATACAAACAAATCACTTTACTAGGTACAAGAGGGAAGAAAAGTAGTTCATCCATTTACGTAAAGTAGGAAATATCGCGATTTTGAGTGTGATAATTTTCATTAGGTTTTGTTTAATTAAAATACAGTACAGTATTAACAATAAGTGTTTTTACTCCCAAACTGAGCTATCCATGCGAACGTATTCATTATGCAGTGTATATTATACTGTCTACAGCACATTAGCGTACGATATTGAGAATGAAGTTAAAATGAAAAATAATCATAATATGGATATTTAAACACATTTTTGAAAATGGTGGTCGTTCATTTCGATACAGGCTTCAGTTCTTTTGTGCCTATTATCGCACTATAGACTATTACATCTAATTCCAATTACCAGTTTTCGTCCTTCATACTTAGTAACTGATATTGAAATAATTATGTACCTACTCTATAAAATAGTACCTTACGTACTGTAAATTCAGTCTTCACCTCTGACCGAGCCGCACAGATAAAATTACTGAGACATGCTATCTACTGTCCGTTCAAGTGGTTATGTCGCAGGATCGTAGAAAGGGGGGGAATCACGTGATAGTTAATTACTTAACAAGGGCCTTTTATTTAAGTTATTTTAAACAGTTGCATAATATTACGTAGACGTCCAATTAATTCCTAACAGAAATTAATGTTTTCAGAAAAGAGCTAAGAAAGCCTAGCCACTAACCTTTATAGTGGAGCGAGCAGAAGCAGGTGGGGGAAATCGGGATGCGACGTAGGCAAACGGACGACAGTACCTGTGCGAAAATATGATTCAATATTGGAAGTTTTCGTCACTGAAAAACGCGAACATATTTCTGAAACGTACTATAATCACTAATTCAGTACTGCGGCCTTGGTTCTGTGTGGAGTACAGTTGGAACTTCTTTAGTAGAAGGGGTGGGAGTGAAGTACATTCAAAAACTCAGGTACAATAAAATTTGAAGTAAAAATAAAATGATGTTCCTGTACATTTTACCTTTGTCATAATATGAGTTTAATTTTCAGAATAATGAGTGGCTAGATTTACATTGAGGAAGTTAGCAATACTAGAACTGAAGGTACTTAGCTATTCTGTGAGGACAGAGCATTGTTTTTACCGTTTTTTGTGTTTAACGTTTAATATGTCAGGTATTATGAGAGATTTAGTTCATTTTGTAACTGAATCTAATTCCGAGAGTGACGAAAAGTCACGGGATGGTTCAAATCGACAAAGAAGCGGAAGATGGTAAGAAGAATGAAGGATGCGTCGAATGTGACCAAACCACATTTAAGCACTCGGGGAAATTCTTGATGCCAAGATACAAGAAATTAATTTCTTCTGTCATGATGGAGAAGAAAAGAAGAGGAAGAGATTTACCAATGTCTAATTATTTCAAACCAAGTAAACTAAGTGAACGAAGACCTGAGGAAGATGACAGGCATCAAAGACGCAGCAATATCAGCCACCTACATCAAATGGAAGTGGGCGGGCCACGTCATGAGGATGGACCACAACAGATGGGCGTACAAAACAATAGCCTGGGACCTAAGAACCGGACAAAGGAGCGTAGGCCGACAGAAAAAAAAGATGGTCGGACGATCTGAAACTTCACTTTGGATCCAACTGGACGACAACAGCCAAGGACCGCCGAGAGTGGAGACTACTGATAGATGCAGCATCAAAAGAATGAGGATCTTTCCCGAACTGGCTACGCGGGAATGCCAGAATAGCCACCTTGCCAGCCAAGAGCCCCTTGCCCTACAGGGATTCTACGGGCTAATTCTAATTCTAAAAAAAGTAAGTGAACTTGAAAGGCTGTCTAATGTTCTCACCAAAGTTTCTGGGGAGAAATATCGTGATTTGGAGGACCGTGTAAGACTCTGAAGAAGAAGACTTCCAGGAATTCTATCGCCAACTTCTTTCTGCACTTGAGGCTGTTGGTCACCAAGAAGATCCAGAACATGATGATTCTGATGGTGATTTTGAAATGGTTAGTAATACGAGTACAGTATTGTCCAGGTCTTCACTCTCTCGTCTCTCACGTCCACCCTACCTTCCTGCCATATCATTGAGTTTTCATTGACTAGGATTAATAATTTCTCTCTCTTTCAGGTGGAAACATTCTCTATGGAAATGTTACCCTTGAAGTAGGAAAGTTGATTTAAGTGAAATGCATTTTATAAAAAAATATATTGGAATTTTGGTATACTGCATTAAAATAATGCACAGTAATCATATCTTTAACAGATAACGTAGCTATATTTAGTATTATTTCATTTAAAAACTTGAGGAATTATGATATACATACTGCAGAGAGTATGTATGTAACCATATTGTTTTGTTTACTGATAAATTAACTATCTTTAATATAGTAATTAAGAGTAATAAAAGTTTGTTTGAAAGTCACGAAATCATTCATTAAGAAAATACATTGCATAAACAAGGGGAAAAATGAACAGAGTGCAATTCATTGATACGTAATTAATTAATAACACTGGAAGTTACTAGTGTCTTTACATTTTATTTATTTTGTCAATCTTTGTTCACGTCATGGCGGATTAGATGTGTTCCAATTCTTAATCCGCCATCGATATACATACTGCAGAGAGTATGTACGAGTACGTAACCATATTGTTTTGTTTACTGATAAATTAACTATCTTTAATATAGTATTTAAGAGTAATAAAAGTTTGTTTGAAAGTTACGAAATCATTCATTAAGAAAATAAATTGCATTAACAAGGGAAAAACCAACAGAGTGCAATTGATTGATACGTAATTAATTTATAACACTGGAAGTTACTAGTGTCTTTACATTATATTTAGTCCACGCCTGTGGAGTAACGGTTAGCACGTCTAGCCACGAAACCAGGTGGCCCGGGTTCGATTCCCGGTCGGGGCAAGTTACCTGGTTGAGGTTTTTTCCGGGGTTTTCCCTCAACCCAATATGAGCAAATGCTGGGTAACTTTCGGTGTCGGACCTCGGACTCATTTCACCGGCATTATCACCTTCATCTCATTCAGACACTAAATAACTAAAGCTGTTGATAAAGCGTCGTAAAATAAACTACTAAAAAATACATTACTGTATATTTATTTATTTTGTCAATATTTGTTCACGTCATGGCGGATTAGATGTGTTCCAATTCCTAATCCGCCATTACTCTCTATATGAATGAATGAATGAATGAATGAATGAATGAATGGTTAGCCATGATGTCCCATGTTGGGCACAGGCCTCCTGTGATGGGGTTAGAATCCCCTCGACATGGATGGCTCAAATGTACTCGCTTGGTGAGCCAATAAGTATTACAAAAAATAATAAATATTGAACCTGTAAGTATCATCAGCCATTCACAATAATAATAATAATAATAATAATAATAATAATAATAATAATAATAATAATAAATATAGCCGCTATATTTGAAACTCTTTAACTTTTTGATTTCTATACTCAAACTCTTAAAAATTATTCTGTTAACTTCATTGACTACTTTTCATAATTTTCTATCGTGTCCGACTAAAGGTACGTTTTCCTCGGTGCGACTATTGCGATGATCGTTCAACGATGATCGTGCAATGATAATCGTTGAGCACTATTTCTTCGTATTTTCTAGTCTCGGCAGTAGCTTGGAGGAAAACAGCTCCATAGAAAATACAAAGAAATAATGCTCAACGATTATCGTTGCACAATCATCGTAGAACGATCATCGCAATAGTCGCACCGAGGAAAACGTACCTTAAACATTTATAATTCCATATTCGTTAGTGCTTTGATTTTCTCTTCCCATCTAATTTTAACTCTAAAAAGAAATTTTCCTAATTTATACAGACTGCTGGCGTTTAGGGGACCATTCATTTTTTTTAAGCTACTATAGCGTTTATTCGTAGATTTACATCATATCATAACAATCTAAGAGATTTTTTTTAATATTAATCGGTTAGGATTAACTTTTGCATCAAAGATACGAGTATAGGCCTATTATTTTTAAAATGAAGTTCCCGAAAAGTTTGTGTACGTAAATGGAATCTGTTGGTTTTTCCTCTGTAGGTACCCTTCAAATTTATCTGTTGCACAACATGCTAAAAGTGTAAAGTAAATGCCTTGCAGGAGTTGATCATCTATTTCTGTACCTATGAAATTATAACTATTTCTCAATTTTGCTGAGACTATTAAACACGTCTTGTTTCGATAAACGACATTGTGTTACACTATGTACAACAATTAAAAGCTGATGTCCCTTCCTTGTAAACGATGTTTCAGATATTCCAGAACCAATGAAACATCAAACTTTCCTTCTATTTTACATGAAGGGACAGTAGAGGAGGACAGCAAATATTTTCATAACATGGTCGACAAACATGACAGGCCTCTTCCTGCAGATCCAACATCGGAGGATATCAAACTTCGCCATACTCGACAAAATTAACCGAACATGGTGTCGGTTATGGAAGTCGATAATGTGCATTATGAAAATGAAATCTTTGTTATTTACTAACAGTTTAGATATTATAAGCTAAAATAATGTGTAGTATGAAATTGAATATATATTTTTTTGTAAACAGGTTGGATATTAGCCTATAAGTTGTAATAATGTTCAGTATTAACATTTAATAATTATTTTCATGGAATTATTAAATTTTTTGTTTTGTATTATGACGTTCTTGTTATTCAACTTCATCATCAGCATAGTCACACATCCAATGCTGCTCAGCAACTGTGATTTATTGAAATATTATGTGAAGAATGTAATTATACTTTCTGTCGATAGTTAGTAAACACCGTCAAGTATTTAAAAACAGATTTTGATTTACTTATATGTATATTCCTGTCCATGTTTAGTCATAATTTTATAATAAAAAATATCTGTACTTACAACTACATAGAACTCTACAAGGTTTGTTCTTAAACATTACGCAGCTAAAACATGAAGGGAGGGAAGATTAGGTGAGGTCAACGAACTCGAGATGGCGAGTTCGGACGAACGTCACGTATCTGATTCCGCATAGCGAACTTAGGTAGAGTTTACGAACGTAGCGCCTGCAGTGGACGACGCTAACTCCGACTCTAACTCCAACTCCAACTGCAACTCCACATAGCTAGGGTTAGTTGCGGTGCGCCAGCTGAAAGAACCATCATGGAATGGAATTGGAAATATAGTCCGACAATGTAAAATCTTCTTTCGTAGAACTATAGCAGTGTCATCAATAACTGATATGAGATTTTACTACTACATCTTAGACAACTACGTACAGCTGTCAAAAAAAAAAGTGGCCGCACTCGTGAACAGCGAATATTTTCAAAGTCCACTTCGGGTCGCGACGATGTTACACGATGCATGTGCTTGTACAAGCAGTTCCGGAACTATGAAAGTTTTCCATATCTGCGCCTCGTAGACCGGCGGTAGAGTGCTTGTTTAATGATTCAAAGGTCGTGGGTTCGGGCCTTCTTCAAGTTTTCATTTTATTTTTAATCGTTCTTTAGCGATGTAAATGATATTCAAATTATCATTTATATCCAGTTATCGTTCTTTATGGATATCACGTTATTTATATTTTGTTATCGTTCTTTAGAGATATGAATAAAATTCAGATCATCATTTGTATTCTGTTATCGTATTATAACGATATGAATAATAATTATTATTGTATCTCCAATGGGGGTTTGCCCTATTTTACATATGTATGTTAGGGCTATAGTTTTATACACAAAAAAGATAAGCATAAAGAGAAATGGAAAAGAAAATTAAATTAGCTTACGCGATGTAAACAAAACATAAGCAATCCGTAAATTAGGCATTGCGATTGCAAAACAAATATCAGGTATCAATTTGAAACATACAAAAACATTAACAACACACATACGTAACAATTCTATAACACAAATATGCAGCTTTTCGTATCATACATCATAAATTAATACACAATAGTCACACAAACACAATCAAACTATAATTACGACATTGCGACGACATCAAGCATCCCATAACTGACTCACATACATGACAAATCAAGCATCCGTTACAACACATACACTTCAACATAGCAACCACACTTTTAAAAGTTACAAATTTGGCTCCAAGAAGAATAAATAGGACACTATTACTAATTACTATTCTTCTACAATTTCTTAAATACATCTGTAATAAATCTGTGAAATTCCGATATGAATAATATTGACGTTTTTTATATTGTTATCGTTCTTTAGCGATTTAAATAATATTCAAGTTATTTATATTGTTTTCCTTCATTAGCATTATAAAACAATATTCAAGTTATTTATATTGTTATTGTTCTTTCGCAATATATTAATTAAACAAACCGATATTTATCTATCATTTATATTCTGTTATCGTTCTTTAGTAATACACTATAAATAATATTCAAGTTATTTATATTGTAATCGTTCTTTAGCGATATAAATAACATAAATTTAATATTAGGTTTGGAAAAATCCAGTTGCATAATACTGGTATTAGTTTTTCTTTTTGTATTATTACATTATACTATCTTGAACCACAATAAAATGAAAAGGAGTAACGAGGAATTGAACCTGAGACGCTGACATCTAAATTCCGACGTTCGTCCGCTGAGCTACGAGAGCAAAAGTGTGGAAACATTTTCGGAAAAATTGGCCCAATCACACTCTAAGATTTTCTGATGATTCGTAGAAGCTAGTCCAGGATGCGGGGGGCAAAGGCTAATTGAGATTTCCCGGTCTCTGACCGGGTCAAACATCCTGATAGAATTAATATTTAACCCTTGCCGTGACTTTCGGTGAAGTCCGGAGGGCTCAATTAGTCAAATCCACTCTCCTCATCTCCACGCTTGGGCCCCCTGGAATTTAATAAGATGCGAAAGAGATAGTGGTGTGCGGAAAGCAACGGGATGTTACCGCATTTAGGCCTATCCTTTCCAAGAAAACTGCAAACATGAACAAAGGAAGCTTTTAATAGAAGAAGAAGGATCTTCTGCGGATTCTGGAAAAAGAACTAAGGAAGAGACTAGTGAAGTGCTTTGTGTGGAGTGTGGCATTGTATGGGGAAAGAACATGGACATTACGACGAAATGAAGAGAAACGAATTGAAGCATTTGAAATGTGGATGTGGAGAAGAACGGAGCGTATGAAGTGGACAGACAGAATAAGAAATAAAATTGTGTTTGAAAAAGTGAGTGAAGAAAGAATGATGCTGAAACTGAATAGAAAGAGAAAAAGGAATTGGTTGGGTCTCTGGTTGAAAACAATAATAGACGACATTAGGATATGTGGATCATATGCGGAGACTAAGAGGAAGGCAGAAAATAGGAAAGATTGGAGATTGCTGTGTTTGCAATGAAAGACCTGCCCATGGACAGAACATTTATGTGTGTATGTTCAGAATGCCTGGAATATCGTGTCTAAGAACAGTCGCTATTTGCGAAGACTAGTCAATTCCATGCCCACTCGACTGCAAGATGATCGAGATAAGAGGAAGATAGACTAAATATTAATTGTGGCTTTTTGTTTTGTTTTTTGAACGCTTAATTGTTTGAATGTTTTAAAGCCGACGCCAGTAAATTTGTTATGTTTATGCCACGAAAGATATTTTATTGAGAATAAAATCTTTTTTCTTTCCATTTGCAGCCACAATATCATAATGATAATGATAAAGTCATGGCATAATATATTAATGAACCTGATGTTAATTACTAAAATAATCATAAAAGACAAAGGAGCCATTATATCTAGTTTGTCTCTCTCAAAAACAGAACAAAAAAGGACATAAAAAGCACGAGGTTGTAGTCGAACGCAGGACCTCATGAATAAGAGGCCTGAACGCTACCATTATGCTATCGAATAACACACAGTATACTTCAATTATAAGTGTAGATATCAGGGAACGTGGTCCAACAACATGTAACATCGCCTGGCTCCGAATTGTAGCGAAGATACCCGAAGGGAACTTTGTTTGAGGAGAACGGCCACTTTTTCTTTTGACAGCTGTACATATGTCGTCCTGGCTCCGTCTAGAAGATCGTAGGAAAATCCACTGTCTTTCCCTTCTCTTTCACATATTGCATTTCTCCACTCCTGTCTATCTTGCGTCTCGTTTTCAAAATTTATCCTCCCATCATAACCTAGATACACGATCACAACACTCCTCAATTTCATCCATTCCCTCCCACCGAACATCCTCATATACATCTTTTTTCACTGTGACTATTCCTCGGCTTTGGAATTCCCTACCGAGTAATGTCAGGGACTGTCAGACATCAAACCAATTTAAGAATAGACTAACGAAATATTTTTCTAACAATTCTTGTTAACAGTAATAGCTGTTCCAGGTTTCTCAATGTTTAATGGTTATATATATATCACAGATAAATATCTAAATTATATCATTATTATTATTATTATTATTATTATTATTATTATAACTATTTCTTACCAATGTTTATTATTGTCACGCTAACATTACTTATCCAACTTTCATTATTTACTTTCCTGTTGTTTTATGGTCTAGATATTAATGTAATAACTATGTAAGCAATTGTATTCAATTAGAATTAGAGTCTGGCTGGGCGGAAGAGAAGGCCTACTGGCCTTAGCTCTGCCAGATTAAATAAATAAATTATTAAATTATTATTATTAAAATTATTATTATTATTATTATTATTATTATTATTATTATTATTATTATTATTATTATTATTATTATTATATAGACGAAAGAGCAAGTTTTCTCCCAGAGTTATTGACAGCGGAACCTACGTAACATCCACGTACACAAATAGTCCAGAGAGGTTTCATCGTAAATATAATCCACAATTCTACAGCTGTCACACCTTGTCCTCCACATCCTACATAATATTCAAACAAAAACTAATTTCAAATATCCAATAAAAGAAGACAGCAAAACACTCGGAAAGTTATTCCTCATACCTTTGTAAATACAGCATACCACGACCACAAAAGTAACAACATCCATCTGTTGAAGTAGACTACCTTAAAATCCAGGATTATCGTTTTCAAGCACGCACATTAAATTAAAGACATTTTATAGAAAACCTAACTTTGACAGAAGAATAATATCAACTAGTTATAAATAGTAAAACATGTAACAACTTCAAGATTTTTGGGAGACGAAGCTGTCAAACTCTCCTGAGTAACGCTAATAGGCTATGTAGAATGAAGTAGTGCGCGCAATCGCTGTGTATTTTCCAGTTAATACGTTGTGCAGTCCTGCCTAAATCTCATTCGCAGCAGTAGTCGTTTTAATCTGATTGTGCGGAATTGTGACTTGCGGTGAGATAATCTACGGCGAATCCTCGGCTTCATCTCTCTATCACCAATTCTATCACCGTTTATATAGCCTAGTAGTTAACACAATGTCGTTAAATAAGCAACTAAAACTATATTTAAAAAATAAATCCAAAATGATGACCGACTGAATTGTGTGAGCTAACAAATAAAGAAATCAAGGGAACTTTTATTCTAACGAATTTTCTGTACATTTAATGACAAAAGGATAAAATACGAATTCAAATGCCTTAATTATTATGTAGTCTTCCCCAATTTTGTTACGTTTATATAACAATTACCTTGATTTGAAATATCTACAATTAATACAGACTTTTTAAGAATCTACGAAATAATGTGATGATGGAATTGAATCAGTGGTAACTTTAAAAAAAAAATCTTTCTGGTAAGAAAAGGGCAGACAGATATACATAGGACAGACACAAATAACTGGCTGACTGATACACTGACAGGACTGGCGGGACTGACTGATAGACTGACTGATGAGACTGATAGGACTGATTGACTGGCTGACTGGTAGACTGATTGACCGAGTTACAGGAGCAGACAGAAGCGGCTGGCCTATAAACTGACAGGATTGATGAACTGAATGATGACAGTACTGATAGACTGGCTGACCATACTGATAGACTGACTGAGAGACAGACTGACTGTACTGATAGACTGACCAACTGACAGACCGACTGACTGCACTGACAGACCGACTGACTGTACTGACTGACTGACTGAACTGACAGAACTGGTAGACTGACCGACCGACTGACAGAACTGATAGACTGACCGACAGAACTGATAGACTGACCGACAGAACTGATAGACTGACCGACAGAACTGATAGACTGACCGACAGAACTGATAGACTGACCGACAGAACTGATAGAATGACCGACAGAACTGATAGACTGACCGACAGAACTGGTAGACTGACCGACAGAACTGATAGACTGACCGATAGAACTGCTTGACTGACCGACAGAACTGATAGACTGACCGACAGAACTGATAGACTGTCCGACAGAACTGATAGACTGTCCGACAGAACTGATAGACTGACTGATTGACTTACAGGACTGACTGACAGGACTGACTGATTGACTTATAGGACTGACTGATAGACTGACAGGACTAATTATTGACTGATAAACTAACAAGATAGATTGACTGATTGACAGACTAGCTGATTGACAGAACTGACTGTTAAGACTGCCTGACTGTCGAGACTGTCTTATTGATGAAACCGGTTGAATATCGAGACTGACTGACTGACTGACTGATTTTCAATACCGCCTGACTGTCAAGACTGGTTGAATATTAAGGTCGGCTGATTGACAAGACCGACTGTCTAACAGACTGTTAAGACTGATAAGACTCACGAAACTTACTGTATTGAGTTAATCCTGACCCCACTTGTTTGCATGTACGAGAAGGAATTGTCAAAAGACAATAAAAATGTGACAAAAATAAATCGCCGTTTTTCCATCAAACTCAGAATGTCACAAAGCTAAATTCAGAATCTTTATCTAAAAAACACACCCTATTGTTCATCTATAAGAGATATAGAAGGGGGAAGAGAAGATAACTGTATTGTAAGAGGGAGTGAGTTTCACAACAAAAAATAGGGTGGAAGATCTATCATGTAGGAGAGGGTGAGTTCTGTACCTTTCAACCCCTGCAGCTGCATCTGCCATAGTTCCCAGTGGACGAAGGTTTCGTGGGGATGCATGCACAGAGAGGATATTGAGTACTCTGTGAGTCACTTCATTTATTGTTTGCCTATATCTCCAATATCACCCCTTACCCCTCCACTCGACTGGGTGGTTGACTGCCAGAATATCGACCCACTCCTTCTGTTGCTGTTCCCTCTTATGGCCAATAAACGAGGGATGGGGAGGGAGAAAAAGACGAAAAAGAAAAAGTGTGTTCGACGGTTTAAACAACTGCATTGAACTGAAGAGTATTTTGTGGGCAATGATCACTCCTCATCCACCCCTTCCCGAAAGATACAAGAAAAGTGATCGCAGAGAGGGATTACAGAAAGCAGGCTCTAGCAAATACCCCATAATGTGTTAATGGGTGGGCGCTTATGGCTCAAGTGGAATATTCAGACCTATGGAACTGAGGGGCTAGAGTTCAATTCCCCATAAGGAATTGAAGAATTCTATAACTCTCATTAATAGGTAGTATTGTGCGTTTTTATTAAACAATAAAATCAACGTTTGCCAAGAGAAATCCGAATTATCTCAAATATAGTTTCTGATAAAATATATTTGTTAAAAGATCTACATTGTTGCATTTTCTAAATTGTGAAATAACGCGACACTTTGGCATATCATCACAGTCGACTATATACAGTCACGAAGCTTGAGTTTTGAGGGTGCTAGAAACAATAGACTGTGACGGTACTATTTTGCATTGCCTGTAATGAGGCGATATTAACGATCCTAGTGGTGAGCAACTATCTAATGTTTGCATATTTACTACATATTGAGCTTCGCGACTGTATATAGTAGACTGTGACATCAACTTATCAAGAACGCCTGCCCATAATTTGATTGAGAATCGGTGCTGATGCCTTGTTTCTTCAACTGCATGGGGATTTTCATCAGCCCACACATGCTGATTACGAAAATTCACAACACCATCTCTGCTGAACTCCACTCATATCTGCAACCAGACTTTTGTTTTCAGTATTCCTTCCTACGTATCATTATTCCATGCCAGGGGTGTCAACTACGGTATGATTATCTGGTAGTCTGCTGTATTGTAAGGCAGAGAAATGCATTGCCATGAATGGACGTCACATTGAGCACCTCCTATGAACAAGTGTTCAGATCTCAGAAAGTATGTGTTGTAGGATCCATGTTTATTAGACATTATTTTCTTGTTTTGATGCATATTATCCACTTCCTAAAATATTTTTAACACCCAGTATAAAATTTATTGGAATGCTATTTTGATGACGAAACATTGTTTACATGAAATATAAGAGACATTCATAAGCATAATAATATTATTCCGTAAAATTCACAACTACGTCCAATGGAAAGGACAAAAGGTAGATTACACTGTATATCGTAGCCTAGAACAAACTTGGATTAGCTTAGTAGTCTTTTCTTAATAGATATTAATGTGATTAATGATGATGATTATTTGATGGTGACGACGACGATGATGATGATGATGATGGTGATGGTTTTTTTTATTTTATTGGGTTATTTTACGACGCTGTATCAACATCTAGGTTATTTAGCGTCTGAATGAAATGAAGGTGATAATGCCGGTGAAATGAGTCCGGGGTCCAGCACTGAAAGTTACCCAGCATTTGCTCGTATTGGATTGAGGGAAAACCCCGGAAAAAACCTCAACCAGGTAACTTGCCCCGACCGGGAATCGAACCCGGGCCACCTGGTTCCGCGGCCAGACGCGCTGACCGTTACTCCACAGGTGTGGTGATGGTGATGGTGATGGTGATGGTGATGGTGATGGTGATGATGATGGTGATGACAGTAAAAGCCGACATAATGTCCACGTGGAATTTTGCTAACCTAGGTAGTGTGATTTAATAATTTCATGGTACGGTATAGTATTAAATGTACAGTAGTGGCAAAAAAAACCGGACCGACCTTTGTAGCTGATTTCAGAGTCACAGATTCAAATTTTGCTAGTCAGAAAACACATCCATCTTGTATAATTAATTGTAACAATGTAATTTATTGCATTTGTTCGATTTTTACCGTCTTTTGTTTCCTTTAGTGCCTCAAACTTACAGACGAAGAATCTCTGCAAGTTTTATTTTCATCTGGCATCAATATTACATTTCTACCTCTATTCGACAAAGATAGCTGCGTATTTTTACATTAAATAGCAGTACATACCTCTGGTTTTGACACACTACACAACACAGGATTCTTTTATATCAGCTACAAGGATCGGTCCGGTTTTTTTTTTGCCACTACTGTACTTTCAATTTTTTTTTTCTTTTTCTGTATCAATTATATCTGCGATGTGGCGCAAAACCCCAAAAATTTTGACAAACATAGGTTGCAAAGAGTTACTGCATTTCCCCCTGCAATAATTTCTCAAAAATTTAGTTAATGAATAGGCCTAGTAACATCTTTGTCAATGAGTGTAGAAAAAAGAAAAAATCTACATACAAACTCCACGTAAATCATAAAACAAATGTTGTGATAAGTAAAAAACCATGAAAATTGTTACAGAGTTGATGCCTACAGCCGAGTACATCACACAAGTAAGTATGCAGCGCACGTTTGTAAAATTTACGATATGTCACATATCTGAAGTAGATTTCAGTTGAATCTAGAAAGAAGGTCGGTCGGCTACAGATACTAACCATTTAAATTTATAATTTACTCCAATTAGTAAAGGAGAATACTAAAACATTCTAAACTGCAGTATACATAATGAAACTGTATAATTCTAGTTCTCTCTCTTGGTAGAATTTTATTATGAAAAAAGATTAGTGTAATGGTAGGGTGGAAAGTAGGAGATACAGAAGAAATCTGTCTAAACACCGTCTTCTTTTGTCAGTCATTCAACTGCGCGATGTAATAATTATGCAGTTATGCAGCGTCGATGGAATTTATAACGAGGTAAAATTTTGGTCATTGAATTACCTTAAATTTACTTTATAGTTTCTACTAAAAGTTTAAGGATATTCACAATATTACTGTAAAATCTTTTATTAATGTATGTAATTTTTTTCTCGCAATAAATCGTCAGAATTGTCCTTCAAAAGAGATGTTTCATATTTGTCCTTGTAATTATGCCAAAATCAAAAAATGAAGTTTTTTTTACTGGAAACCCAATTTCTCCATCTCTAAAACTATGGATTTTATATAACAACTTTTCTGTTATGAAAACTTATTGAAAAATCACGTTTTGTATAGGAAAAAATTAATTATTCCAGAATGGGTTTAGGTAGGCTACTTAGATTAATGAATTTTGGGATAGAGTTAGATGTTATCTCCAGTCATTCTTCCACAGCTCAATAATCTGCCACTTCACATTGACTCTCACTGAATTTCGACTCATTTTCAGTTTTTCAAGGAAGAAATCTAACCTTCCCACTTGTAACAAACTACACAGCTGACTACTAAAAATGAAAGGAATAAGCTGATTGATCAATGTTAACAACTCCCAATGTTATGATGGAAGTGGCAGTGGCGGTCCTGGGTCAATTTGTCACGAATTTCAAACAAAAGAATTTTAGAAAATGAGGATTTTTCATAAGGTAAAAAGAAGAAAAATGTGGATTTAATGCATGAACGAGCTGTCACAATTTGTTTAAATAAAAAGTAATAACTGCACAAGAAACCTTCGAGATATGTCTAACTCTATCCCAAAATTCATTGATCTAAGTAAACTCATTCCGGAGTAATTAATTTTGTTCCAAAAAAATAATTTTTCAATAAGTTTTCGTAAGAGAAAAAATGTTATATAATCCACTGTTTTAAAGATAGAGAGATTGGGTTTGCAATATAAAAACTTCATTTTTCACAGGTATTTGATCCCTGTATAAAAGTCAGAAGGTTTCACACAAGTACCGGGACATCATTTTATTTTTACTAACATTTCTAATATTAACCTGGCTATACTTTGGATTAACGGCTGAGAACCGGAAACACTGTTTGCTATCCCCTTCCACGACTGGAGTTCGTTGATACTGGCATAAAATACAAACAAATCACTTTACTAGGTATAGGAAGGAAGAAAAGTAGTTCATCCATTTAAGTAAATTAGGAAATATCACGATTTTTGTTTCATAATTTTCATTAGGTTTTTGTTTAATCAAAATACAGTACAGTATTAACAATAAGTGTTTTTACTCCCAAACTGAGCTATCCATGCGGACGTATTCATTATGCAGTGTATATTATACTGTCTACAGCACATTATCGTACAATATAGAGAGTGCAGTTAAAGAGAAAAATAATCATAACGTGGATATTTAAACACATTTTTTAAAATGTGTCACCATAATTCCAATTACCAGTTTCGTCCTTCATACTAGTAACTCATGTTGAAATTATTCTGTACTTAGGCCTACTCTATAAAAGAGTACCTTACGTACTGTAAATTCAATCTTCACTTCTGCCCGGTCCGTAAAGACAAAATTAGTCAGACATGCTATCTACTGTCCGTCCAAGTGGTTTTTTTGTCTCAGGGTCGTAGAAAGGGGGGAAATCATGCGACAGTTAATTATTACTTAACGTGGCCCTTTTATTTAAGTTATTTTAAACAGTTATATAATATTACGTAGACGTCCAATTCCTAACATAAATTAATGTTTTCAGAAAAGAGCTAAGACAGCCCAGCTACTGGCCTTTACAGAGGGGCGAGCAGAAGTGACTGGGAAAATCGGGATACGACGTAACCAAACGGACACAGTATCTGTGCGAAAATATGATTCAATATTGAAAGCTCTTCGTCACTGGAAAACGCAAACATATTTCTGGAACGTACTATACTCACTAACTCAGTACTGTTTACTATGACCGTAAGGTAAGGCGACTTTGACTGCATATGCGGCTTTGGTTCTATGTGGAGGACGATTGAAACTTCGTTAGTATAAGGGGGTGGGAGTGAAGTACAGTCAAAATCTTAGGTACAATAAAAATTGGAGTAAAAATAAAAAGGATGTCCGTGTATAAAGACAGGAATGAAACGTCACTTCTGAAGAGTGTCCTCAAACTTTCGGTGGAAACTGTACGGTTGGGGAAAACACCGGTAAGTCCCAACAAGATAATCAGTCTAAACGAGAATGCAGCACCCTCGGGAGAAACTCTGTGATACGAGCTCCGCTCGTTAAAATCCAGACCAGACCTGCGGGAACATTATCTTTGTCAATATAAGTTTCAATGATGTTCGATACAATTTGAACCAGGAACTCCGAAATTGAAAGCTGTTGTTCTAGCAGCTCCCGCAATATTGCTACAATACAACTTACTGCATTTTTGCAGTATATAAACCAAACTCAGCAGTTGATTAAGCATTGCGAAGCTAAAAGAAAGCAGCACAGCAGATAATCACATTAATAGAGAACTTAATGTACTGGAAAAATTAAGTAAATTGGAATTGTTGGAAATGAGAGGGGAACGCAAACAAATGTGAGACCTGTGTACGTGGAATAAGTGATGAGAATTCAGCGTTTTAGGGGGTTGAGTATTGCACATAACTTCGTCTCTTCGTTGCACATAGCCAAGCAATTAGCAGGTAAGGTAAATTCAAGAGAAATCCTCCCTCCCTCGAGTTTGTTAACATTAGAAGGGGTTGCAACTACGAGCGTAGAAATTAAGGTTGGAAAGATTCATGTAATTGAAAAGAGAGGGTGAAACAGGGATAAGAGGGAGGGAGAGTTGGTCAGCATGATTCACATATTCTTCAGGGACTTCAGCCACTTGATTAAAGTTCCGGGAGAACAAAATGAAAGGGTGCAGAAAATCGTAGAATATTATCTGGGCGTTAAATTACAAGAACATCCCATACTCAGGTCTATGTGTATATTCATGGCTATAAAATGTTTAAACCCTGCGTCGAAATTGCTGAAGGAGGTTTCCATCCCTATACGCAAATAAGGGGTGATTAAAATTCTGAGTATAATGACAGGAAGAGAAGAAGTCGGGTTTTGTTTAAAACACTCCGAAAACGGCTAAAAATGTTCTACGTAAGTGAATTATATTTTCTCTGTATTTGGAACGAACTTTTGCGTCAATTTGAAGAAGGAAAAGAAACCAAAAAAGCCAAACTTCACAACTGTGATGTCTGTGCCAAGTAATGCAAGATTTTGTGGTGATCCTTTTTCAGAGATCAAAATGTTAATTAAAATTGGCGACTTCTTTAATGTTATTCAAGAAAAGAATGAATGACTTCCAGATCTGATTCACATTTTCTGAAGCTACTCGAGCAGGTAGAATACTAATGCAGGTGATATACAAATTTCATTTAACGAATCTACATTCCTTTCCAGATTTAAAACCCGAATAAATTTGAAGTAGTTCTACGAACGAGAGTAAAATAAAACAAGAGAGATAGAGAGCGAGTACAGACACCGGGACCAATCTGTACGCTTAGCATACGTCAGAATTACGTCACAACTTCGTATTCGTACTGGCAGGCTTGTCTGAACTGAAAACGTAGGTCGTGAGTTAGCTTCTCTGTTACATGTTGATCCGTCTCGGCATGCGGCAGTGTTTTTCAGCACACTAAGCCTACCTACTCGCAGCCCCCTTGCCTCACTCCACCCCTCGCACAAGCATTGTTAACGGTCGTTCAACGGTCGCCAAGCAGAGATTAGTCCCGATATCTGTGCACTGTCGATATATTGAGGAAGAATGAGAATGTAACATTTGAATGGGACTTCTTGTGCAAAATTCCGTTTCCTAGTGACAAATAGGCAACATGTTCTTAGGAGACAATATACAAAATTTATCAGAGTTAAACGACGGTTTGTGAACCAGCAATAAGCTTGCGTATTAACTATTCTATTGATATTACCATTAAAAATTATATAAATCTTTCGTAATACTTGAATTTCAAACATATTGATGACAACGATAATATGTACAGGCACTATGTAATGTGAAAACTATGTAATGTAAAAAGTTGGGGCACCAAAACATTGTCTGGATGTGGCTACAGTTTTAAACCCACTGGCTATAGGATGACGTTAGCTGTATAGGTACCAAGCGCTCTAAACACTGAGCTACGCCGAAGTTCAATCCACAGCACCGGATCGAATCCCACTCCTCCAGTGTTTTTCCCTTTGTGGCCTTACTCCATGTTCGACATATATGTTGACATATATTAAGTCAACTGCCATTATACAAGGAGCGCACTCAATTGAGTGACTTGGTGGCCGGGATTCCACAATACGTATATATGCACTGTTGGGCGAATAATCTGCGTAAAGATTAATTTTTAGTCCTACAGAATTTATCTGTTATGGTAACAATGATTACTCCGGCGTTGGGGCGAGTTTTTCTCCTATAATAATAACCACTGTCCCTAAGGGGAGTTTTCCAGTCATGTAAAGACGGAAGCCTGGAAAGTGTCCGAAACGTATGAATAAATTTTTATATTGTGTTCTATATAATATGAATTTAGTGTATATTTGTGACAGAATTAATGAACAGAGGTGCATTCTGTTATGTTGTAGGTTATAAATAACTTCTGTGCTGTGAAGGTAGTGATAATGGTGGTGTAAGTTAGAGTTGCCAGATGTCCCGATATGGCGGGTCATACCAGATTTACAGGAATGTCCCGCTTTTAAAGATATTACCCATTCCTAAGCTGAATTGAAATTCGCAAAACGACGAAGAACAAATTTAATGCACCACGCATCCTGTTCAGACTTGAGGGGTATCTAGATATAAGAGAATACTCTCCTACCATTTTAAGTTTGTACTTTGATGTTTATGTAAATCTAAATGTTACTTAACGAAAACGTATTTTTGTTTTTTTTATAGTGATAATTAAAGTGTCACATTAAACGACACAATATTATAAGTTAAATTAGAGAAAATGTAATGATAAATATTCGGAATATGTATGATAAGACTTTCTTGTGTTAAATTCTAACGTTCTTTGTTCACATGTTTCGACCTATTTATGGATCTAGTTCTCCAATATTTATCCTGTACATTCATAAGCTGCACTGTATTAATACATTATTATTATTACTATGATTATTGTTATTATTATTATTATTATTATTATTATTATTATTATTATTATTATTAAGTCGCTTGCATATAAACTGCAGTAAAATGTCCCTCTTTGATATTTTGGTCAATATACAGTATCCACCAGCCACTGAACGAATATTGCACACATTTATCACTGCCAATGTGGCGCTATAAATCAATTTTCAATACTTTTATCATAACCACAACACATTTCAATTATCATTGTATTATATAATTATTACGAATTACGAGATTTAATATGTCACAAAATACACTGAAAGAACTAAATGTAATTATTATGAAAGTAGCCATCAGCTTATTCCGAATCTCACTGGTCCGGTGGCATCAATGACGTCACGTTGCAGCGAAATAAGGAACAAAACTGCTGGAAGGATCGATGCTGTCATGGCGACTGTACAAGTTGTTTTCTGTGCTACGCTAGCAAAAATTTTCGAAATTTTCGTACTCCCATCTCGTTCAAAGAAAATATAGCATAAACAATTTATTTCTTGAACCAGTAGTAATAACTGGTCCGTTGACATGTTCGCTCATAAGCCATTAACATATTGTTTTTACGTTGTGCTCATTACAAACAATACAGCAGAACACACCGCCATGACACAATAGTGCACGATGTTATTCGTCTGCTAATTCCCGCCCTATACAAAAACCAATCAGATTCACTGATGGCGGCTGATGAAGACTGCCACCACCTCTGCAAGTTGATGGCACCGGTGCGACACCGGTGGAGCATCAATGACGTCATCGGTGGAATTCGGAACACCGTGATGCCATCGGATTGCTCACCGGTGAGATTCGGAATACGCTCCATGTTTCCTTTCTCGAATTACGATCTGCATCCACTAGATGGCTACCGACAAGAGAAGCAGGGCCGACAATATATGCAAACAAAATTATACTAAATGTGAGGAATGTTACTATAGGTGTGTAGTATTATGTGACCGGTTAGGTTAGGTTAGGTTAGGTGTGTATTGTATGACAGGTTAGGTTATGTTAGATTTGATTAGATGTGTAGTATTATTACTATTTTGGCAACACTGAAACCCACTGTTACATTAAAGAACTATGGCCGAATTCTTCATTCACGCGCGACGATTTTCGTATATAAGTAAGGTACGTATTTGAGGGGGGGGAGGTTGGATGGGCTTACAGCTCTCCCAGTGATCACATCAATTTGTACTAATCAATACTATAAATTCCAGGCATTTTCAAGGTATTTTATCAAGTTCCTATAGTGGCTGGGACATAAGTAATATTCACCAAATTATATTTCGTTAACAAATTTACAATACGAATTTCGATATTATTATTTGCTTTCTGTAAATGAAAAAATGTTCCAATCTGCTCAAATAATTAATTAATACACTAAGACGATATAAAGCCCACATAGGGATACTCACCACGAGTGTATGGGTGTATGTAATTTCCCCGCTGCCTTAAAGGAATGGTAGAGTCGAAGTCACAGAATGCACTTTGAGTAGAAATTCAGCTAAATAATCACTGTAGTGAATCTTCTTTCTATCGTAACGATGTATCTTGCAAAGAACCACTCTCCACGCTCGCTAACTTCTTCCGAATGTGTTCTCTCATATCGAAGTCTACACGTACTGTACATAGAGTGACTGACTGTAAGATATACGAATCCTACCAATCCTACCTCTTGTGACTACTGTATGATTTTCAGCAGTTGATTAGTACTGTTGCACCACTTAAATGACTGTACTATATTGACAAAATATAACAACGTTTCACTGTTTCTCTTTGTAAATGGTAACAAAAATACATTGATTTTCAAGTTCGAGGCACACAAATAACTTTGTCTTAGTTTTCGATCACATTTTACAAACTTTTGTCTCATCTATTTAAACTACTTTCTATATTTTCACTGACTCTTCTTTTATTTGTTCAAGATCAGAATGTACGCACTTCCTTACAGAACGAACAACTATTATTTCACTAATTTCCAGTTCTCTGCATTAATAATAATGCTTAGGCCGATCTCCTGTTCAGCCAAAACACGTACGTATAACAAACATATTTATTTATCCCTTCGGAGCACGGGCATTTACAAAGAAAGAGTTGTGAAATACAAATACACAGTTATCATTATACTGTTATGGTTTTATGACACCTAAATACGTTCTTGTTTCAGTTTACATAAACAATAGTTCCGTATTTATTATGTACATAACTATTTTAAAGTACTCTGTGATTAATTAAAAGAGCCTTAGGATAACTGTTCCTTGTCACTCGCTATTTGAATGATCTCCACCTCACCACACTGCAACCACCACAAAAATATTATAAACAACACAGTTTTTACTAAACTACTCACTTCCACCACATCCCGAACTCAACTGGTTACTTTTGCTTATGACAAAAAATATAGACAACCGTTGAGTTAAATCACCTGATACGTCATGATTGATGTTGAAAAGGGCAAGTTACGCCATCTATATTCATAACAACGATACATGTCTAGCATTAAGGAATATTTTAATATATATTTTTTTAACTTCTCCGTAGTGTAATGGATTAGTTATTGGTCTGACAATGAAAGGATCCATGGATCGAATCCTTTTGCTTACCACGTAAGTCAAACGTGTTATATATCAAGTACAAATAAAACACTATTAAAAAAAAGAAGTAACCTACCTTGGATAGTCTTTTTTAAGTACTCAGATTTTCTCTGTCATTGTCATTTCTCCATTGATTCTCGAAGACTTGTCATCTTACCAGCCCTTTACAGGCCTGCCAAGTGTCAGCTTTTACGGCTGACATCAGCGTTTTTTTATGCTTGTCAGCGTGTCAGCGCGCCATAAATATATCTCAGATGTTTTTAGAAATTCAAATAAGATGTACGTCAATCTTTTTTTTTTATATTAACGTACTACAACAGTCTGGTATATTATACAGTCACGAAGCTCAATACGTAGGAAATATGCATCCATAGATACTTGCTAACCACTAGGATCGCTACTATCGCCTCATCACACACAATGCGAAATAGTACCTGCACAGTCTATTGTTCCTACTGTCAGTGACTCAGGAGAAGACGAGAGCGGACTAAGGAGGAAGGGATGTGAACAGATAACGTACGACAACACGTGCAATATTTGTACTGCAGTAAGCGGAAACATTAGGTCTCCTTCTGTTCAACTTAGCTTTAATTTCCATACGCATCGTTACTCATGTTTCCTGCACGAGTAATAACCTGGCTACTGGGATGCTTATCTGAGCGATGCTTATAACAATCAACAGCGATAGTCAAGAAGGTCACATTCCTTCCGCTCTTCTTCTCCTGAGTAACGGACAGTAGTAGCCTCACAACTCACGTGTCGTGACTGTATATACTAGACTGTGGTACTACCTTCCTTCCCAAAGTTTTTGACGCCAAGACCTTGTTTTGAACAACAGAGGACACTACTGCCTCCAAATGTTCAGTTGGCATTGGTTGAAGTGGTGCACTTAATCGTCGTTAGAGTGCACTAGAAAACGGAATCCAACATATACGATGAATTTATGCAATTCAAATAGACAACTTGCTGAGAATTTTGTTGATTCTGGGGTAGTTTGGAACAATCTGTATAATGAACCTGACTACATTGGTTTAAAAAATGTGAAAAACTGTTCTGGGTTGTACAAATTGTTTCAACTTTGCTCCACAGCAATGCAACAGAGGAAAGAGTATTCAGTCTTATCCGAAAAAAAAAAAAAACACAGTTCCGTTGCAGCATGAAAACGGATAGAACACTCTCTTCTCTTATATGTTGCAAGATGAATAATGAGGGGAAATGTTAGGAACAGGAATTTGATGAAAAATTCTTACAGAAAGCTAAGTGTGTCACTGACAACTACAATAAAAGTAAATCTCACAAGTATACCCATTACTTTAAATAAAAATTAAGTTTAATGTCAGCCTTTTTTATCATTTTTTGTCAGCTTCTGTAGATGCCGATATCAGCTTTTTATACATTTGAAACTTGGCAAGCCTGCCTTTATAACTTTTATGATTCAATATCTCCTTAGAGAGTTGCCCTATGTAGTTCCGTAAGAGAGTGCCTGAATAACTTAAACAGCCAACACTCTACTCAATAAGATACGACAAAATGATGGAAGCTTACTTTGAGTGTAGCTATAGTGAGATACGCAACATTACACGTCGGGAAGGGGTGTTTCTTATAGTAGTTTAGAGGGGAATTAAAGGGGTAACTTTATCGGCATGAGTCATGGCTTTAGAGCTTCTCATATTCTAAGACCGAGCTCTTATCTAATATTACACTCTTCTCTATTACACATAACTGACATGTCCCCTTTTCGTTATAAAACTACTACATTTAATTTCTAAATTTAATATTGATCTCACGTATAGTATAATTCACCCCTATCCAGAGACGGATCTGAAGCTTGCAGAATAATACGCAAAAAAACATATTACGATGTTCCTCAGGATATGAAATATTTTACATCCTTCAATTGACATTCCAGTAAACTAAGTATTTATTTCACAGGATGTACAATTACATCAATGAATCTAATTTTCCTATATTTGTCAGTATGATATTAATTCATAATAAAGGAATAATTGTGATTTTGAAGATAAGCCACATTTAATTACATTTTTAAAACACACACACTCACACACTGATATGAATGTTTAGTCAACAGGAGACTGGTTGAAACCTCATAAGCAGACATCGAGATTTTGGACCCGATAGAATAAGTTTACTACGTCCGTACTGTAAGCAGCTTTTTCATTGTGTTGGAGTCGGCAGAAGAAGAGACATGTGTACACGAAACCAAGTTCAGTCCAGTCTGCTGGTACTGTACAGTGACGTTCCAAAAAAAAGGCAACTAATTTATCAAACATTAAAATAAAATGATTGTTAGAGGAGAAAAATTCTATAGGACCAAAAAATTAATCTTTACATAGATTAAAATAAAAAACCTATCATGCGAAATTTTCAAAATTAATTAATATGCATTTCCTTTCGGCTTCTATCATAAGCACAAGTGCAATACTTACTCAACATATATAATAATTCTACACAACATACACAACTTATGAAATACAATACATGGCACTGTTACAATGTAACCTACTACAACACACATTCTGAAGGTCTCAAAACTAAACTTTCTTCGGCAGTCGGCAAGACAAAGTTTATATTGGGAGAAGCTCCGCTCTACATCACATGATGTAATGGATTTATTTTAGTAGGTTATTTTACAACGCTTTATCAACATCTTACGTGATTTAGCGTGTGAATGAGATGAAGATGATAATGCCAGTGAAATAAGTCCGACCGGGAATCGAACCCGGGCCACCTGGTTTCGCGGCCAGACGCGCTAACCGTTACTCCACAGGTGGGGATGATGTAATGAATGCAAAACGAAAAAACACTAAGTCATTGAAATCTATCTTTGCTACCCCAGCAGTGTCCGTAGACTTCTTCCCTGCTAGCATGTCTTTTATGTCACAGAATATCGCATACATTCTTAGACTATTCACATAGATAACCACATGCACAGATCAAAACTAGACTACTAGCTATCTTCTGTCCTCTCTTCTGATAAAGTGAACTAGGTGTACGGGACTGTTTTTATTATCAGAACAGTACCTCCTCTCTCTGCCTTACGAGTATGATTGAGTAAATAAAGCACGTGGGACGACAGATAGGTCGCTACCATCACTGCCCCCTCCCACTACAGTCCAGCTATTCAACTTGAAATCGCACTGTTTTCATCTATCGGGTCTAAAGTCTCTAAGCCTGCTCATAAGTCATCGGTGGCCAAAATGAAACATCTCCAATTTAATCGAACGCAATCCGTAAAGAATGAGAGTGTGGTCACAGTCTAGGATATACAGTCACGAAGCTTGAGTTTTGAGGGTACTAGGAACAATAGACTGTGCAGGTACTATTTCGCATTGTCTGTAATGAGGCGATAGTAGCGATCCTAGTGGTTAGCAACTATCTATGGATGCATATTAACTACATATTGAGCTTCGTGACTGTATATACTAGACTGTGGTGTGTTGATCAAGGAGAGAAGATATACAAAGTTACAAACAGGAATGTTCTCTGTCAGTGGCGGATTTTTTAATTTTCCGTAACTATAATACACGTAGGGTATTCTTGTAGGTATGTACAACATGTTACAAATTAGTCAGTGTAAAAAAAATTAAAATGTTATGTTTCATTTAACGACGCTCGCAACTGCAGAGGTTATATCAACGTCGCCGGATGTACCGGAATTTTGTCGCGCAGGAGTTCTTTTACATGCCAATAAATCTACATGCCTGTCGCATTTAAGCACACTTAAATGCCATCGACCTGGCCAGGGGATCGAACCCGCAACCTTGGGCATTGAAGGCCAGCGCTATACCAACTCACCAACCAGGTCGACTAGTCAGTGTATACAGCTGTTCAAGCTATTCTCTAAATCAACTTAACTAAATGACATTAATAAATTTGTTGTACAGTACATATTGTATTAGTATTTCTCATATTACGATCATATTAATATGCTTTCATCATACGCGATAAAACATTAATGTATATTAATGTATTTTAGTATCTCAGAATAAGTGACTGAAAATCTACTGCCAGCTGCAGTTCATAAAAAATATGATTGCTTCTTAGTCAGGATGTACATCTGGATTTTACATGACTTCATTACACTAAATAGTTTCTCACAAACATACTGTACGTGGTAGCGAAAATAGCTCCAATGGAATAGGTAAAAAAGAAAACGAACCTTTTGATGTTTTTTCTACACAAATTATTGAAATCCTGTTAATTTCCCTAAATATAGTTTCAGTGATAACATCATATTGTAAATCAGTAAATTCTCTTTGAAGATTTATTTTATCTCTCTTTTTTAGATCTACCGACAAATGATCAACTTACAAACAAATGTCGTGCTCCAGAAGTCTTAGGCAGGAAATCTGTCTTCACAAAATTTATCTTTTAAAATTATAAGGATACCAACATAATTATTCAGTTTATTATAAAGCATGTTAGAAAGGGAATTTAAGCATGGAAAATAGTGCAATTGCGTATTTTAATTGCTCCAACAAGAGAATAAATTTGATTATGAATGCCTGAATTGTATCATACATTTCGACAATTTTTGCTGGCGGCCTTGCAGCCTAACATTTAATTGGTTCAAAAAAAAAAAAAAAAAAAAAACATAGAAAACTGATACTATAACCATACAAAAAATAATATCTCGTGAATTAATAATAATAATGATGATGATGATGACAAATGACAATAATAACAATAATAATAATAATAATAATAATAATAATAATAATAATAATAATAATAGGCCAAATTTCAACAACACGCCTGGTAATTTCTCTTACTTGACATAAATTTTAATGACGTTTTATATTACGGCGTAACGTTCTAAGTAACACTTTTGAGCAAGTTAGACACTTTAAGTTTTCGTCATATTCAGAACGAAAAAAAAAACTCTTGCTCCCACTCTTCATGAATTTTCGCTTTTTAGAAGTAGGTAATAGTGTTGTGCAATGTTCGAACATGTGAGGGGATGTCAAGATACTATAAACTTCGCCGTACTCCATAGGCATCCCAACAGTACGTGGAAGTGAAGTATGTAAACTAAAATAACCGAATCCATTGAAAACCGGTAAGAGGACTTTATGTTCGGTTCATGTTTACTGAGTCTCTGTAGAAGCGAAGCTCCCTTTGCGTTTGTTCAATCTTTCCCTTTTCTTACATAGCCTACTATATGTTCGGTGCCTTTCTCCTTAGGTCCTCTTCTCCCTTCGTAGTTCTGTAAAAGGGCCTGATTGTAGACGATCTTAAAAAAGCAGCATGCAAAAAATTTCTAGATCGCCTAAGATAAATATGAACATTAGGGCCTACCCTCTTTCTGTCGGATCGCCATAGAGGAATTAGGAAATTGATAAGGACCAAATATGAATGGAAGGACCATCAATTTGATATTTGGCACATGGCAAGAAGCTTATCTAAAAACCTTAAAGCCGCCGCAAAAACGTATGAGAAAATACAAATGTTGAAAGACAGCATCATGGTGTCACGTGCTACATATGAAGGTGATTCTGACGATTTAGAAGACAGATTTATTTCTGTATTAAATCGTGTTTGCAATATACACGAATGGAGATGAACACAGACATACTTATTTACATATTGTACTGCTTAAATATCGTCGCGATAATATTACCTATAATTTGACAGAGCTGGAACTGGCGAAGGACTCGAGGCTCGAGCTTTTCTCCTTACAATAGAGCCGCCTCTGCTCATACTGATAAATCCGTCACGCAAAATACTTTCTCTCCCTTGAATCCAAGCCAGAGTTTATATTCCTTGCATCAAACCTAAAACGCATTCATCCTATCTTTTGTTACGAAATCCTCTATAGGGCTCCAAATAATAAAAGATTAGAACTCTCACACCGTAGGGAGAGAAAGAGAAAGGGAGAGAGAATGCAACAAATTTTCTCTTGTACTCTTCCAATCATCCCTAATACAAAATTCCTCCCCTTTTGCAGCTCATTGTGATGTGCTGTGATGTGTGGTTTACTTCTACCATTGTCAAACACCCCCTTCACTTCTGTGGGTGCAGGGATTGGGAGATGCGTTGGGGGTGCTAACTGAACAATGAGCCCGCCACGTGTAAGGGCTAGACTGCTTTAATTCATATCCTAGTGACAATATGGTATCAAAACCCGGCCACGCGTCTCTTTCGGGTTACGTCCCGATGTTATCCACACCTTCAAACTCTACAGCCAGAGTTAATAGACTCGAAGATATAGTACAATGTTCTTTTGAAATGGGGGTACCGGCGGTAGTATTTTGTTCTTTTTGTCTCGAATCAAAACACGAGGCCTTTCTATGGATGAATGGGTCTTTTCATTTGCATGTTGCCGCCTGAGTGTAAAAGGGGGCATAATTCAATTTGTTGCAAACACAAGAAAAAGTCTTTCTCTACTCTTCTGCAGAAAGGCTTTTGAGTCAAAATGTCTGTGGACGTTATTTCTAAGAAATAGTGTGCGTTGACTCTACAGTATTCAAGCTACTACAATTATTACCTGTAATGGAATTCTAATGAGCTGTAATAATGCTCTATTTAATTCGCCTTTAAAACTACAGAGGCTATTCCTGGATGATAAGATGATAATATAGTGATAATGTAATGTAATCCTTGATGAGACAACCCATGAAGAACCAACACCCCGACCAGTCGTTTGCTGATCTTATGTCTACATGCCTTAGCAGAGATGAACGATCATCATCCAGCCAGAATAGGGTTAACATGTGACCAGCACGACGATCCTGCAGAAAAGTATATTCTATTATCCATATGCTAAAAAGGATAATGTTCATCTTCCCTTTTACTTAAAAAAATCCCATGTGTAGTCGCTTATATTGCCCTATTTTGACTATGCCGACATTTTACTGACTGACCTTTCCAACGCCAACAAAACTAAACTTCAACGCGCTCATAATTTGTGTGTACGGTTTTGTGAACAATGTTCACAAATATGATCATATTATCCCATCCCTGGAAGTAATAGGTTGGCTTAAACTAGATAAGAAAAGAAATTTACATTCACTTGTCCTTCGTTTCGAAATATTGAACTCTTCTATTCCTTCGTACCTGTCGTCTCACTTCACTTACCTTTCTTCCCACCATAATCTGAACACACGCTCTCGTCATGAACCAATACTAACAATACCATCCCATCGCACCTCCTAATACTCATCCTCTTTCACAATAGCCCTGCCAAGAATCTGGAATTCGCTATCTGCTAGCATCAGGGACTGTCGAAATAAAATTGAATTCAAACGCAAATTTACTAGGGTCAGTAATTGAGACTCTTTCAGACATGTTTTCTTGTAAATAGTTCTCTTATTCTAGCACAAAATATTTCAGTATCCAGTAATTTCATCAGTATATAATTTTATTCTAGGTTTAATTTTCACTTAAGTAAAAAAAAAAATCTTTCTTTGTTCTTAACTCCTACAATAAACTGTCTAGCCTTTATTAATCAGTTAATCTTTTAATATTTTGATTTTTATTGTAATTGTAAATTTAATATTAATTTTAATTGTATTCTTAATATTGTAGTTGTAACCCCCTAGTAGAGGGAAGAGAAGGCCTGATGGCTTTATCTCTACCAGGTTAAATAAATATATATAGGCTACTGTATATACTATACTATACGATCCCCTCCTCCCGCCAGCCGTTATAGCTGATTTTCTAAACCGGATTTCGCTGATGGCCTACGGAATGACAAAGGAAGCTTTTAATAGAAAAACGAGCATATTGTGCGGGCCTCTGGAAAAATAAATAAGGAAGATATTAGTGAAGTGCTTTGTGTGGAGTGTGGCATTGTATGAGAGCCGACATTACGACGAAGTGAAGAAAAACGACTAGAAGCATTTGAAATGTGGCTATGGCGAAGAATGGAGCATGTGAAATGGAGGGACAGAATAAGAAATGAAGCTGTGCTAGGAAAAACAGATGAAGAAAGAATAATTCTGAAATGTATTAAGAAGAGGAAAAGGAATTCGCTGGGCCACTGGCTGAGAAGAAACTGCCTATTGAAAGATGCAATGGAAGGAATGGTCAATGGGAGAAAAGTTTCTGAGCAGTAGTAATATCAGATGATAGACAACATTAAGGTATATGGATCGTATGCGGAGGCTAAAGGGAAGGCAGGAAATACGAGAGATTAGAGAATGCTGGGTTTGCAGTGAAAGACCTGACCTTGAACAGAAAACTATGAATGAAAGAATTAATGTAACTACTTTGTAAACTAGATTGAGGAAAATATGTTATTTAGGACGAAAATTATTAATTATGTTTAAAATGTTTAAATGTTTAAAATGGTGTCACTTGTGACGTTCAAACTGGTCTTCGGAGAGATGACTAAAAAGAATGCTTTTGGCCATTAATCCTCTTTCGTGTTTAGATTTATTTGATATTTATTTATACTAAATTAATTATACAACACATAAAAAATCAGGAACACCCGAATGAGCAACGCTCGTGTTCGAGTGTAGATCCATTATAATACGGAAATACAAAAATTAATGCGCACAAATAATATTATATATATATATTAATTAATTAATTTTCTTTTTCATGCATTTAAATTTTCTGTGATTAGATATTGTATTTATTATATATAAGCTACATGAAAATTCACAAGTCTGGTAGAAAAGTTATCAAGCGCTTTATGTCCTAATGCAATATACTGTATAAACATACTGTAATTTCGACAAACATTTCAGTTGGAAAAGCTGTTGTTAGTCAATTTCCCTCTGAGTATTTCTCTGTTTCATTCCATCATTGCTCCATTACCAACATAACGCCACATAACAGATTCTGAATAACCACTGCACATTCTAAGTTCCGTGAAACATCTAATACACTCTATTATATTGTACAAAATCAATACACGGTTTTTTATATCTCTGGGTTGTCTTTGTTTGCAGAACAGTCGCGATCAAATCGCTGAGGTAAACAAGTAATCGGAATGTTTGCTGTAGACCTTCCTTGGTAATTAGGTTTGTCATGTTTTAACAAATTACTCTGGAATAGGAAGGGTAGCACCGCTATATATAGACCCCTTCAGCTGTAAAAAGTAATTGAATACAAGTCCACTTGCATCTAAGGGAAGTTGTATACACTAGCAATGAACTGTAATGCTTTTTTTTTAAAATGGTTTAAAAACTAGATAAATTAATTTAAATACTGAGTTAAAAGTTCTCAGAAAAGGGTAGCTAATGTGATAGAGCGCGTTGTTCTTCACTTACTTGTAATACTGCTTCAAGTGCATGCAATATATTTACTTATTACCTCCAAAGTGTTAAGTCAGATAATAGAATTTCCTGTTCCTAAATAGTTAGTCAAGCTCTCCTACAATTAATTGATTTAGGCTTAAGTAACTTATATTACATCTTATGTTATGTTTTATGTTATGTTTTAGGTTATATCACATCACAGTATCATATCATAATGTAACGTAAAGCCTTGGTTTTCCTGGACCGACGCATGCGACGTGCGAGGTGGGAGTTCCGTCTCGCACAAATCCGGACTACACGAGAGATAGTGAGTGGTTTCTATAACTGCGAGATGAGCAGACCTCGCATCTCGCAGCTATAGAAACCACTCACTATCTCTCGTGTAGTCCGGATTTGTGCGAGGCGGGTCTCGCACGTCGCATGCGTCGGTTCAAGAAAACCAAGGCTTTACGTTACAAGTCATCCCTATCACAAGACATGAAGGCCCACAGAGTAGTTTGAGGATATTACAAACATGTGAAGTTAATATACCTTACATTGAGAGTACCTGCCAGATAGTGGAATGATGGCTTATTAATATGTTATATTCACCTCCACATTTTTTCAAAGGCTTTTTTTTTACCGAAGGACTAGCTGCTATTTCTGCTATGTTATGCAATATCAACTTCCGACTGTACACGATACTGCACTTCAAGTGTTCAATTTTATTCTTAACCTGAAAGACAAAACACTTGATTTAGAATTGTTACAACACGATAAGAAACGACGGCATTTCTTACTCCTAACCGTGAGTTAAAGTTTGAACTGAAGGATTCAGAACCATAGTGGGCCAAGCGCCATTTATTAAAAACGGAGAAAGCAAGAGTTAAAGTTAAGTGGATACCATAGTTTAATGAAGATTGACATATCGTTTGGTTAGAATGTGTATACTTTATATTACTTGCTATATATGTTTTCATTTAATTATGGTAATAACTTCATTTTAACCCTTGTTTTCTACGGTTTCAGTAAATGGCGCTTGGCCCACGATGGTTCTGAACCCTTCAATTTACAGACTAAACAACGCGTCAAAATTGCAGTGATATACAGAAAGATATCAGAGGTCACAGATAGCTTCTACTCCACTCCACTCGAATCCCCTGCGATAGCTGAGTGGTCAGACCTTCAACTTGTTTTTTTTTATTATTTTTTACTTGGTTATTTAAAGACGCTGTATCAACTACTAAGTTATTTAGCGCCGATGAGATTGGTGATAGAGAGATGATATTTGGCGAGATGAGGCCGAGGACTCGCCATAGATTACCTGACATTTGCATTACGGTTGGGGAAAACATCGGAAAAAATCCAACTAGGTAATCAGCTCAAGCGGGAATCGAACCCGCGCCCGAGCGCAACTCCGGATCGTCAGGCAAGCACCTTAGCCGACAGAGCTACGCCGGTGGCTTTCAGTCTGTTACGCAGGCGGTTCGGGTTCGAGTCCCGGCCAGGCCTGAGATTTTTCATTGAAAAATCTATAGTGACACTTGTGGCGGACAAGGTCGTAGTTGGGGTTCTTCTCAGAGTTCTCCCGTTTCACCATGTTAAGCATCTACATCATTCCTTCAACATTTCTCCATTTCGTCATCATTCCATAGGCCCTAACGCCAGCTAGCGACGAACGGAGTGGCCTGCTCGAAACCTGGGTACGCAGCGAACTTTAGTGTAGTCAGCCGGTGTGGGTTTGGGAATACGCCTAGCGTGAGGGTTAACACAATAGATCGTAAAAAGTGCTGGGTCATAGTGCCCTCTCCCGAAAATTCCATTCCATTCCAACTCACTCGATATTCATCGAAGCAGGAGCGCATTGTGTTTTGCAACTGTCTTCTGCTCTGAAATAAAGCCTACCAGTAACTTATTTTAAAACATTATTTCCATTTGCATTTCCCCTTTCTGTAATAATACGTAGGCCTATAAGTTTTCAAGTGAAATACGTGGAAACAGACATGGAAATAAATATGCGCCTTGAACGAAAACAGTATCTTATTATAAACCTACACTTTTACGCTCCAAGTTTTAAATTTTATTATTATGTTTCATTTAACGACGCTCGCAACTACCGGTGTGCTGGAATTTTATCTCGCAAGAGTTCTTTTACATGCCTGTAAATGTATTGACATGAGCCTGTTGCATTTAATCACACTTAAATGTCATCGACTTGGGCCGGGATCGAACCAGCACCCTCGGCCACAGAAGGCTAGCACTATACTGACTGTGTCACCCAGGGCGACACGCTCCAAGTTACCAAGTTGTCCGCAGAAATAATTTTACCAATGACAAGGGATTAGATACTGAGACGGTTCTTCGTATAGGATAAGGAGGTTTTTCATTAGATTAGTATTTCGTGTTAATATTCTTATATGGATAGGAAGCGTGGACGTGTAAGAAAGGTCCAGAATGTGAGGCTGAAGTAACAGGTGGGCAGGAAGGCCGAAGCGACGCTACGCGGACAGGAAACATGTGTCCAGGCGTGGAGTTGACCGATGAGGGAATGTGTGGACTTTGCCTGCGGGTGGTCAGCAAGATGACGCCAAGCCAGGTTCGAAAAAGAGGTGATCTGGTATATGTCAGAGAATTGTCAGGAAACACCGGAAGTAGGGGAGAATCTAGTAACGAGCAATTTTTGAAGAGCGCGTCTTAAGTGACGTAAGAGTAATCATGGCCAATCAGGATGCATAATAGAGACACGTGATTTATAGATAGAAGGGCGAAATTGTATGTTTGGTGGTTGCAAGTAGAGGATAGATTTGGCAGATAGACAGAGGGCCTATAGAAAGCGTACGGAGAGGACGCACTCTACATATTCTCGGCGAACCTAACTCGGAAGGATAACAATTTACGGACTTAGAATTTTTTAGTGGGTTCAGTAAGAAGTCGTGTGTTGTATCATTATTATAAGTCTGAATTCTTTTCTCGTCATTATTATTACAATTGGAATAAATTGTCATCAAGTTATCAACTCTCCGTTATATTACTGGTGTTTTATAGTACAAAACATATAATTACGTGAACTCAGAAATTAGTCTACCAACTTGTAGGAAGTGAGAGCAGTATATTATACACTTGGACGCGCATTTCTGCTAATCTGAAACGAACACTTAATAATAATAATAAACGTTCTCATAGTTCTTACCAACAACTTCTGGTGTGCGCCTACATCATTTCAACCTACGAGCACGTCTCCCAAACCCCATGTCCCAACCGTTTTGCAGCTGACCTGGGAAATCTCATACTCTACCGGAGTAATCTCGAGGAGGCTGGCGCCCAAATTAATTAGTGTACATCTTTAATTATTGGCATCAACGTGCCTCCTTGAGCTACTTTCCATATACGACGGAACTGGCAGCCGAGGGCAAGGAAAGGCGTCGTGGGCGACCGCAACGACGACCGACGACCGCCGCAGATTCTGGCGCCCCAACGTGGCTCGACCGCCGCAATACACATGCATTTGTTAACAATAGTGAACAGATTTTAGTGTGTCCTTGTTATGTGGAGTCTATAATCCGACTGCCAGAAATCTCGCTGATGTGTAGTGGAAAATCGTTGAACGATAAACTGCTAGTCAGTTTTCCGGACACAAGAACTGTACACTAACTTACCTTCACTTGCAGTTGGAGCTCAAAGTGACAACCACATCCCTGGACGTTTGCCTCTCAGCTTCAAAAAGAAAATGATCAGGCTTCGGTCCTGGGCACAGAAACGCATGAAGTTCAGAACGCACGACGATAGTGTTGTGTTGGTCGAGTGGACTCGGAGATGGAGCGCGCCGTTACTTCGTGTCTCAACATGTAAACAATCCGTCACAGTACGGCACAAAATATATTTCACCCTGTACAGATGCAGTATATACAGTACATTCCTAGTGTAGATAATAAATGTTTACCATTAAAGTATTAACGTGAGTTGTAACCTTCAATCGGGTGTCCCTACGCCGAAGCCTGTTACACGTACCGCAGCCAAGCAGCAATAGGCCTACACACAACGGTAATGCACATTACGGACCCACCTGTGCTGTTGCAGTCACCCTTCCACACGGGTTATGACGTCATTTATACTCTGTGTACTCTAACCTCATACTGGTTACTCTGTGTCCCTAGGCCGAAGCCTGCTTATGATCGGCATTTCAACAAGAGTAGTTTTTTTATTCACCTAACGTATGAGGAATGCACATCTTCTTCTTCCTCACTGATTGTGCCCAAAAGCCTGTTTCGTTCTCATGTGAATGTATCTTGTGCTGATTTGTTTTCGGTCTGCCTACATTTCTATACTCTCCGGGTCTGTAGATCTATTAATATTTTCGGTAGACGTGAGATTGTTGCAGCATTTCGCATAACAACGCTGTTTGGCAGAACACCTACACCGGATGAAAATATTAGCCTCTCCAAATTTCATGCTCTGTAATGAAGATGTCCTAAAGAACTGGGACTATCTTAGAACGTGTGGTGCAATTCAGGTCTACTGAACAAGATGAGACGGAAAACTTCATTGGGAGGCCAGAAGACTAATGGCTTTGTACCAAACGTCTAGAGCATTAGATTAAATAAATTAACGTTCTTTACTCATTCTTAGCATATATTGAAATCAGTTTATATTTTCTTCCGCAATTCTTGTGTTAAATCTGTATATATTTATTCAGAGTTTAAGCTAGAAAATAAATAATTGTAGCAAAAATGCACAAATGAAAAATTATATTTGTGCAAATTTCGAAATGCTTGGGCAATATTATAAATAAATGTGCAGAACTATAAAATTAATGAAGTATGCAGAAACGAAAAGTTATGTAATTTGTTTCTTGAAGTTTTATGACTTTCAATCCATCTTATCACATTCTATGTAAGTCTCAATTACTGCTGAATTTACATCACATTAAAATATATTATTTTATGGGAACTCTAAACATGAAATTCTTGACTAGTAGGCTCTTCAAGATTTATTGTTAGCAGAGTGCTAACTCTCTTGCTGAAAGGTGGTTTCTAATTCCAGTTTTTACAAGATTCATGCAACTAAATCCTCGCTCACAATTTACAGTATGCGATGGAATTATATAAATCAATTAGAAGAAACTGCTCACTTAACTTACATGAATTGCACAAACTCTTTGAAATCAATTCCTGAACATCTATTGCTCAATGCCTTTTTGAACATTGCCCATGTCATTACCATTTCATTTAAATTCAGATTAGTTCAAACACATCTCTGATTTCATTTTCTCCATTACCATTTTCGTTTCCGAAGTCCAATGTGGTTGTCGCATTTTTACACATTTACATTCAAAGTCTGTTGCATTTTTAGAAGTCGAGTAGCAAAATGCGACAAGTGCGACTGTGGCTTAAACCTGTTTATTTCCTTGTACTTTTCTATGCTTCTTTCTTGATCCAAGAGGGTAAATCCAGGTACAAACCTCGAGAACCTCATTTCAGCAGATCCTATTTTCATTTTAATAGTTTCATTCAAAGCCCAATTAAATTAGCCTATTTCATTGTTAGTAAGTTTATAAATATCTAACATCGTTTGCGATTTTTGCTCCTAAATATTATGAATTTTTTTTAGCAGTTGAAAAATCTTAAAATTAAATGTTTCCATTACTTTTTTATATAGTTGGCTGCACTTTCAATGCTGTATTTGTTTAAAAAAATACATAGTCACTTGCAAATAATGATTGTTTTTTAAAATTCCTTCTTTAGAATAATTTTTCCACTGTTCACAGATCTGGTGACAATGGATATCTCTGTTTGTCACCTTGGTTTGTTTTTTCTAACTTCTTTCCTTATCTCACATCTCGATCTCCGGTCTCTGAGAGCAGATCGAAAGACCAATGAATTCGATTTCACATCTGCTATCAACGAAGCTCTTACGTCGCTCCGTACCGTAACTTTTATTATATCAAATTATATATGAAATAATATGAAAATAAGAATGTTAGCGACATAAAATTTTTTTTAAGTTGAGGGAAATGAGGGAAGTCCAAGAAAAACTCGAATCCTCCGATCTTTTATACTGCAAGTATCACTTCCGTCAACGTCGAGGATCGAACCAGAGTTTGCGAAATAATAAAGTCGCAACAGAACTGAGCTGCAAGTCAACCTTCATTTGAATGCATGTGGCAGGCAAGCAAACCAATCTGAGGACGCAATGGAATTCCGTGATAAAGGCAACATAAACAATAAACACTCGCGACAATCAATAATTCAGCTGCTAAGTTAACCCTTCCATGAGTCACATGTCGAAATATTTCTATTGTATAACTATACCTGCTAAATAAACACAATACCGCAACGATTAGAAAAGAAATCAAATAATGGGACGCGTTTACTAGAGAAGTTCTCATTGAAAACACAAGTGGGTTCATATTTTAACAAGTTCAGTTCTTTACACAAAGAGAAAAGTTATCTTTATATAAAATATTAACATTTTCACACTTCTGTACATGAATACTTTCACTAAAATTTCTGTTACAGTATTATTTCACATATACACAAAGATCAGAAAATGTTGTCAAAAATAGCTGTACGATAGATACACATACAGTTTTGATGTTTTTTGTCATTTTGCCAGGTGGATCACAGTAAAATTATATCGAAATTGTAATAGCAGCCTACAATGAAATGGAGATACACTGGATAGTATTTCAGAATATCGATAAACTCTTTGGATATCAGCAAGTATTACATGGTGCAATTCAAAATGCAGTTAACATATATAAAATACATCTTAATTCATACTTGATTATACAGAAGTTTGGGTCACACTGAGAAATCCAGCGACTAATGCAATGCAAATGTCTCATTCCTTCTGCGATGTATTTAATGGTCAAGCCCGTGCCTTTGGACGCTGAGTAAAAAATATCTGTCTTGTAGTCTATTTACAAATATAGAAGGTAACAGTTTACTTTTCGTAATATAGCGTGGGCGGAGAATTTGAATTGCATCGGTCGGTGAATTGCTCGACAATATCTGTATAAGTATACTTGTTGTTATTATCCTTTGCTGTATTTAAGATAGTTTATGAAATAAGTTACTTATTACAAAGTGTCCACTCTAATTAAAATCTGTTTGTAAGAGATTGTCCATAAATGATTTGAGCGATTATTAAAAAAATATGATATGAAAATTATTGTTAATGACACAATTTATCAGGTCAGCCCCGTTTGAAAGAGCTGTTCATCGGATTTTATTTTACGAACGAAGAAAAAAATTAGCCTATTATAGTTTAAGAAAGAAAAATTTTGTGTTCTGGAGTTTCAGTTGAGAATGTTAAACAACGGTTAGAAAGGAGAAAAATTCCCTCCGGCACCGGAACTCGAACTCGTGTTTTCAGATCTACATGCTGACAGTTTATCTACTAAGCCACACCGGATTCCAGTTCCAATGCCAGATTGACTTCTTCTCAGTTTAAGTTCTACCTCTCTGTTCCCCTTTGGTGGCCTAAACTCATGTACTGTGTCACAGAATATGTGACAGTGACACAATGCCCAACACACGTATGTACAGAGGTGCATTCATTACGAGTATTCCGAATCTCACCGGACCGGTGGACAACAATGACGTCACGAAGCAGCGAAATAGGAACAAAACTGAGGATTCGATGGCTATCGTGGCGGCTGTGCAAGTTGTCTGTGCTATGCTAGGAAGATTTTGATAAATTTCCGTACTGTCATCTCATTCAAAGAAAAGAGAGCATAAGCAATTTATTTCTTGAACCAGTAGTAATAATTGGTCCATGTTCGCTCAAAAGACATTAAAATATTGTTTTTACGTTGTGCTCATTACAAACAATACAGCAGAACTAAAGCAGAACACACCGCCATGACACAACAGTGCACGCTATATAAGGACCAATCAGATTCACTGATGGTGGCTGATGGCTGCCACCACCTCTGCAAGCTGATGGAGGATCAGTGACGTCATCGTTGAAATTCGGATGCCATCAGATTGCTCAGCGCTGAGATTCGGAATATGCTCTAAATGGTCGGAGTCCGACGGAACAAGGGCCCGTCTTCAATCACAAAGTGATTATTTACGCTTAGCATATTACGCCTTGTTCCTTCAAATAAATATGTACCTAATATTAAAAATAATACTAAAACAATAAATTCTAGACTTAACAGTGTAATATGTAAATGTTTACGATTAGAAGAAAAAATCAAACACCACAAAAAAAATATAATAGAAAAAAATAGTCGGACCCCGGCCACTTAGTCACTCGTAATGAGTGCACCTCTGTATATAATATTGTTGGACATTGTGCCACTGTCACATATTCTGTGACACAGTACATGAAGGTAGGTCACAAAAGGGGGACAGAGAGGTAAAACTTAAACTGATAAGGATTCAATCCGGCATCGGAACTGGAATCCGGTGTGGCTTAGTGGATAAAGCGTCAGCACGTAGAGCTGAAAACTCGGGCTCAAGTCCCGGTGCTGGAGAGAATTTGTCTCCGTACTATCCATCTCCACCATGTGGTAATAGAGAATTCCTGCACGGAAACATCATATGTACTTCGGTACATTATAGTAATAAGAATGTTACTAACAAATTTGCACATAAAAATAGCACGAAGGTTTCTTCAACGTTGTCACATCAGAAAATTAAATTTGTAAATAGTATCAATAATTTATTGATACGGAATATGTATTTGAAAGGAAAGCTGTGGCAGACAAAGCACCGCTCAGGGAGCTGTTCGTGGTATTCAGCAAATTTGCCAGAAAAGCTCAATGAAATATGACTGGCTATTTGGAAATTGAATGCGCCTTACAAAACTATTTATATAATTATTCGTAATAATATTACATGATGTCTTTATTGTCCTCAATTGCTT
Organism: Periplaneta americana; assembly: GCF_040183065.1. NCBI lineage: Eukaryota > Metazoa > Arthropoda > Insecta > Blattodea > Blattidae > Periplaneta > Periplaneta americana. The sequence continues at coordinate 159,894,652 of NC_091117.1, forward strand.
CAACATATGAAACATGAACTACATCAAAATGTTATTAGAAATCTCTAAATTTCATCAATAAAGTCTACATGTTGTACTCTAGAATTCTTTCAGCGATGAGTCACATTTCCGGCAAGATTAACAGGTACAATAATACACCGTGTCCCGCTTGGAGGGATCGAAAAATAAGTGATCATTTCAAGTGTACATAATGGTTTATTAATAGGGTGGTTGCACCAATGAATGACCGGATCCAGTAAATGACCATCTTGTAAAAAAATCTGTTTAAAACAGGAGTTAGGGCTGCATAAACCAATCTGGAACTCCTAATTACAGAAGATTAACTTTGTTTTGAAATATTCTCTCTCAGTGGTCACTCAGAATCACGTAACTGTGTACAAAATATGACAGTTTTCTTCAGTTGTGCATCAAATGTGCATTCTGCTTGCTTCCTAATATGGTAAGACTAATGACAACTATTCATATAGCAGCCTTTTAATACAATTATTTGTTATTTTTCGTGGATATTAAGCAAGGAATTACTTATATAGGTATTTAAATAATGATTCCAGTAAAAAAGTTAATTCTAACAAAAAAAAGCTGCGTAAATAACGTGGGTGGTCATTCACTGGATCTGAATAATGGGTCTTCCCCAATGAATGACTACTTTGGTCATTTACAGGTGATATCGTCATATGCGTTATTTTTATTTCTGAGCACGAAATTCAAAATCTGTGAATGTTGTTTCATATGTATGTGGTAGTGAATGACCGAAAAACGAACTTGTACCAGTAAATGACCATGGTCCAAAGTTGAGTGGTCATTCACTGGAGGCTAGAGACATTTATTGGTCCATATTCAAATGAGTTTAAATTAACAATTAAAATCCTTTAAATTTATTTTTCTGCAAATCAGCTCAAAATGGCGCATGAAGGAAATAAAAAGAAGAAACATAGGGATGTTTTCAATATAGCGAAGGAGATTTCTATGCAGCTTTAGAAGCAACACGTAGAAATCAAATCAGTACCAAAACGGCTAGCAAAGAATATAACAATTCCAAAAGGTACTTTAATAAATAAATTACATGGAAAAATACCATTGAAGCGAAAAATGGGTCCCACAGCTATATTAATGAAAGAAGAGGAAGGCCGGTTCGAAAATTGGATTACTGCTGAAGCCAAATTGGGGTTCCCATGCATCCCAACGAAGTTAAAGTCTCAGTTCAAAAATTTATGAAAGACATTAAACGAAATAATCCATTTAATGGTGATCGCCCAGGGCAAAAATAGCTGGAATTTTTTCTAAAAACACATCCTTTTGTGACAATAAAGAATACAGAAGTTGTATTCAGAGCTTTGGATATCATCCAGAGCAATCCTCTGGTTCCAAATAATCATAGATTTGTAAATATTCAGAGAAATGTTGCAATAGTAGAATATACTCATGCCAATTTTTTGGTTCCTAATAATAGTGAATCTGTAGATTCTCATAGAAATGCTGTAATGAATTTTGAAGAAAGTTGTGATAGAAATAATGTGGATAATGGATGTGTTGAAACTAATAGGATTACTGGAAATGGAATCCAGAGTGTTATTCCAAGTGATAACCTCGACAAAGAAGTATTATTAATGATATGATTGTTTCAGAACCATATGAGATTGGAAGTATTGAAAGTAATATGGAGATTGGAAATGGGATCCAAAGTATCAGTCCAAGCAATGATGTTGATGGAAGTTGTATTAACGAACTAAATGCTACAGGACCATCAAATAATGTGACACCAGAAACTGTCTGAAAAAGTAATTTGCATTGACCAAAGATAGAAGAAAATAACGATAATGAAATAATATAAAAAGAACTCCTCCTGATGTTCCATTTGCTGTAACTTTTAAGGAGTGGAAAGAATATCATGATAAAAGAAAAATAAAAGAAGAGAAGTAAAACGTGAAGAAACAACGTAAAGAAGATATATACGCAAAGAAAAAAAGAGAAAGACACTGCAAAGAAGAGAACTCTGAGACAAACAAAAAAGAAAAAAACTATCTGAGAGCGAAACAGAAATTGACTCAGGTGTAATATCACTTGTATCTGACACTGATTCAGGAAACATTGACTTTTTGAAAGTAATGTACAGTATAGGCCTAGTTCTTAACCTAGTGCTATCACTATCTTAGAATAAGTTATCTATCGCAAAAACTAGTACGTTATTGTGAAATATAAAGAAACATATTTTTCAGGGATAGTGATGAAAACTGATAAAACAGAATCAGAAGTGAAAGTTGTGGAAAGATGTGCACTGGATACTTGGAAGTGGCCAAATGAAATTGACCAAATATTGTAGAAACATCGTAACATTGTCGCAAAAATTCTACGATTACATTAGCATAAAATATATATTATTTATTCAGTGCTTGAAATAAATTTATAAATTAAAACTAGACCTAATTGACCAGTTTAATTTTGATATAGGCAGCCTATCGAAAGCAATTATTTGGATACATTTTACTACATTATTCTTACAATGTAGCCTTTTGCGAGTAATTATAAAACAAATTTGTACCGGTAATGGAAAATCAAACCGGTAAAAAGGCCTAGTTATATATTTATATAAAATATTCTTGAATATTAAACAATTTCTCAAGAAATTTACATTTTTATTCCAGTTCTTAAATTTAATATTATTGGACCGAAAACCATAACAGTAACCACGTAATATATAGTACACAATGATATATCATTGCATATAGAGCCCCAAAACACAGTCTCTTTCAATTATTCATCATTTGCCATTTGCGGTCATTCACTAGTGCTCATCTGGTCAACTACTAGAACAATATGGTCATTCACTAGTGATTTTTAAATCATAAAAATATGATGTCATAAATTTAACCAATATGAGAGAAAAATTAAAATTCACTCATTAAATGAGTAGTGCGAATCTTCAGGATTCAGCGAAGCAAATTAGTTTTATAACTGGTTATATTCAAATATTCTTATCAATGTGCTTAATTGGTCATTCACTAGTGCAACTACCCTATATCTTTTTACATAACTTGATGTAAGAACTCTCAGAGTTTGGTAGAATGCTCAATGCAACTCGATGTGTGCGCCTTGAGTTGCTCTGCAGACATCTACACGGTAGTCTATTCAACCTCCCTCCAAGTGTTCTGTAGCAATTATGGAGTCACTAGCGCAGCTGTATTTTTCATGCGCTGTCTCAGTTCCTTCAATGTGTTAGTTCTACCTTTTTGGTACGCAGCATCCTTCACAAAGCCCCAGAAAAAAAACAGTCCAAGGGGTCAGATCGGGTGATCTGGGTGGCCAGGCAAAGGGTCGTCTTCCGATCCACCTATCGGAGAATTTTTCATCCAAGAACTCACGCATCCGTTGATGATAATAGGGTGGGGCTCCATCCTTCTGAAAAACCGATCCTGGGGAAAGTTGGCCAACAACAAAGTTCTGCAACATGTCCAGATACACATTTCCTGTGCTTGTAGTGTCTACGAAGGAGAATGGTCCTATGACGGAGTTTCTCGTCAATTCACACCAAACATTCAGTGCTAGCCATAGCACGCACTGAACATGTTTACTATAGCGTGTTCTCCTACAAAATGGCGCCAGGCTTATTTTAGTGTCCTAGCAACAAACAAACGAAAGTTGTAGCTGTTTTCAGACTTTGTTGCATAAACTTGGATTGTTGCTCTATCTTGTCAGATGTTAATCACAACGATATCTTTATCTGATATTAATTGGTGAGCATTTATTTTTCGATCCCTCTAAACGGTACACGGTGTGTTGTAAACGTATGGAAGAATGAACAGACCCATGCCAAGGCCTAACGTAGTGTGGCATTCCATAAGTATTTTGTATTTTGATCAGTAACAGAGTTTATATATATATATATATTTTTTTTTCACAAAAAAGTGAGAGTAATAATTTACATATGTTAGTATTATCATGACCTACGAAATTTTATTTTTTCCCCTCCACATACATACACGTTGTTAAGTCATCACATTCATAAATTAGTGATTTACTAACCGTTTAATAGGTAAGGAGGCTTCCATTTCCAGAGAACCACAATCTTCATATCTAAAGATTTTACTTATTACAGAGAGAGTGTGTAAAGATTGAAATTTGTAACATTTTCCCGCAGAGCAAAATTTTGAAGAAAAGCATCCGGAGAACGATATTCAAGAGCGATCAACATATGTTACGGGATAAACAAAATACTGATTAGATGTCTGCGGAAAAATAAATATGTCACATGTTGAGCTTTGGTATGTGTAGTAACTGTCTGAGATGTTCTTTACTGTCTTCACCACTTATGAGTAACTATCAGCGCGTCTAGCCGCGAAACCAGGTGGCCCGGGTTCGATTTCCAGTCAGAACAAGTTACCTGGTTGAGGTTTTTTCCGGGGTGTTCCCTCAACCCAAAATGAGCAAATGCTGGGTAACTTTCGGTGTTGGACCCCGAACTCATTTCACCGGCATTATCACCTTCATCTCATTCAGACGCTAAATAACCTATGATTTTGATAAAGCGTCGTAAAATAACCTACTAAAATATCTTTATTAAGCTCAGTTTCAATATGTCGCAATAGATATTTTTATCAATACATTGTTATAATTTGTCAAATCATTTATAGGCGCACTGTATATGCAGATATATATTTAGGTAAATAAGTTGTAATAGAAACACTACATTTATCGGAACAACTATTCCATAGAGAATATTAAAAATATTACAATGAGAAACACTTACATGCGATTTCAAGCATAGTTTATTTAACAAAACAAGTTTATAAATTGAATTAGACCTGCAAGTCCTTATAGAGTGGATATTCTGTTACAAGTAATTTCAGGAATAATTTATCAATGTTTTCTAAACATTTTTAAACATTAAATTTTATATATTTAAAAAAAATTAAAATTATTTATGTGCCAAAATATTATTTTATTAGATCTTTCATATTTGGAAGTAAACTGCGAACACACTTGATTTAAAACATATTTCCAAACCTATATTTAACATCCCATACTAAAAATGACAAAGAGATTTGTTTGTATTAAATGTAGGCCTAATTATTTTCCAAATTTTATGTGGTAAATGACTAATCATCAAAGAGATGTGAAGCATGGCTAAATAGACTTTTTGTATGTCAGAACATTAATAAACTTATTTTTTCAATCTTCGCTTCCACTGATATTACTATCTTTGTTGGTAGTAGGTCATGTGGACAGTTCATCTCAAATTGAAAAAAGAAAGATTAAAAATAAAAGTTCTTGAAGGTATTTTTACGTATTTTATATTTCTTACGTTAATTACCCACTATTTACGCGTATTTTACTGTAATGTAAATAATATTTTTTTTTTCAAAACGTATTATGTGTATATCACGTGTTAAATTTTATGTTACCCTGTTAACATGTTTCGGCCTGCTATTGGCCATCATCAAAACTGGTTGTTGCTGGTCTTGGCGCCTTTTGTTTTGTTTCCTGTGGGGGTGTGTTTGTGTAGTGTAATGTGGAGTAAAAGAGTATGTGTGTTCTGAAATTGAGTTGTGTGTTGAGAATTTCATTTCGCTGTGTTTTTGTGTGTTTGTATATTTCGTATTGTTCTAGCCTGTTTAGTTTCTGGTTTTTTGGTTGGATGTGTAGAATTTCCATGTCTGTGTTGATGTCTCTGTATGTGTGGTTAGCATTTGTGATGTGTTCTGCATATGTGGAAGTGTTTTATAATTTTGTTATGGCTGTGATGTGTTCTTTGTAACGTGTTTCAAATGACCTGCCTGTCTGTCCTATGTAGAAGTTGTTGCATGTGTTGCAATTGAGTTTGTATACGCCTGTGTGGTTGTATTTGTTTGTTTGTGTTGTTTGTGAGTTGAGATGTTTTTTTAGAGTATTATTTGTTCTGTATGCGAAGTTGTAATTTAATTTCTTGAATGAGGTTGCAATCTTGTGTGTTGTTTTGTTTCCGTATGTATACAAACTTAAAACCTTCTAGATGACAATAGAGTATCAGTGGTAGTAAACTTAGGTAACGGCATTTTACCAACGACACCGGGGTTCGACCCGGGGTTATTATGATAGATTTATAGTGGGTAAAACGGATCCTTGGCAAGATTTCTCAAAGGTCCAGCCTCTTGTCTTTTGTTCACAGACCTGATTCTCGCTTTAATATAAAAAATAACAAAAATGAGATACTTCAGGCCGACAAAAGATTATACACTGCCACACTCAGTTACAGGCTTAAGTCAGGATATAAGAAAATGAGTAGAAGCAGATTCAGAACAACATGGGACAAATGACACAAACATAACATACAGATAATGGCCAATGAAATAAAATGAAAACCAATACAATACAACTCATTAAAATACGGAAATACTTAAAGACCAAGAGAGATCTTGCGAGAGATAGAACAAGTGAATTCTTAAATAATGTAGTAAAGAAATACGAATGCATCAGAAAAATAAATGTCAGTGAAGTCACTTGCAAAAATTTTTACGATGTTCACAGAGTGTTTAGAAAGGATTAAACTTTTACTAATGGTTTCAAAATAGAAGGAACCACCGGAGGTTTCACCTTCGGACTAAAACTCAAATATATCTGCCTCATTTGGGCTATGCTCCACTGTTTTCCAAGCAGAGCCTATGTAATTCAAACCTGCGCCTTAAAATTCCGAGAACTTATAGAAAAAGTTGTAGGCCTATATATTTTTGCTGGAAGTAATTTACTTTCAGTGCTGTAACATTTTGAATCATCTGCAGCCTGGCTGAAAAACGACACACTAACCCAGTCTACAGGGAATAATAAAATCTACACCGATTAAATCCCTTTACAAACTGATGCCGCAAACAGCAAGGGGCTGTCGCTTTGGTCAAGAAGGGAATCTTCAATCTTTGTTGAATCAGATAATTATACTGGACTTTCCGCAAGTGCTGGACTCAGAGAATACAAAGAATTAAAAAAAAAAAATTTAGAAAAGCTTGCAGTGAAGCTTCAGATACGAAGCAGATCACATTTCTTAAGGAGCACATAAGCCCAGAATCTTCACTTACTAAATGAAATAGTTATGAATAAGTGACAGCAATACAGATTGTTGTCATCTGAAGAGACACCTACAAGACATGCTTCATACTATATCCTGCTCCGATGTCCTGCACTATGTTGATTCAGCCATATGCAAAAATCTTGTATTTGTAATCGGCTCCTAAAAATTTTAAGAGAATTAAACCAATACATATTTGCAAGTTTATCTTTCTTTCTATTTGCAGCCATAATGTCATAATAAATAATGATAAAATCATGGAATAATACATTCATGAACCTGATGTTAATTACTAAAACAGTTATAAAAGAGGCAGGAGCAATTATATTTTCTCTCTCTTAAAAACAAAAAAAAAAAAAACATAGAAAGTACTGGGTTGTGTTTGAACGCATGACCTCACAAATACCAGTCTTAAACGCTACCATTACGCTACAACAGTAACACGGAGAACACTTTAATTATAACTGTAGATATCAGGCAACGTGGTCCAACAACACATAACATCGCTCGTTTCCGGATTGTAGCGGAGATACTCGAAGGGAACTTAGTTTCTAGAGAGCAGCCACTTTTTCTTTTGACAGGCGTACCTCATAATAATCAAGTAAATGACCTTATGCTAAAAAGTACTGTAATTTTAGACTCTCCTGGAGTAGGAGGAATATAATAAAATTAAAATTTTATTACACACTGTTATATTAAGAATATTTTATTAAATTTTAGTTTTCCAGTTTTAATAACCTTCTTTGCCTCATGTGAACACCTTGTGAACATCATAGACTTATCCAAGTGACACCGCTGAATTCAGTTCACAGTTTTTCAACTATCGTTTAAGTAACTGAAACAAAAAAGGCATTTATTTGTAATCAATAGTTCATTTATCTAATCTTCAATAACTTCTAATATTTTCATCTTTATAGCAAAGTTATTTTAAATAATGTTCTTTAATTTTTGTAAACTTTATACATTGAATTGTACATAAATAATATCTGAAATGGTCCCACTTAAGATATATGTCCATAAATATATATCCAAATGCTTATATAAATTAATAGCTCCCATCAGATTATATTGTTCGTAGAATTATTTGGCTCATATTTTTTTTTATCAAGACGTATAAAAATGCAATTCAAATGTTGGATTACGTGAAATGCACAATAATAATATTGTTCAAATAAAGTGGGCTACGATTTCTCACGTCCTTCGCAAACGCTGTTTCTCTAATTGGATATTCTTCAGATTGCGAAGACGCTTGAGGTTCGCCCTGGTAACATCGTCTCCTGGCAAAAGGTTCAGCGCTTCTTGGTAGCGAATCTCTGCCTCATCCAGTCTGCCTGTGAGATGATACAGGGCTCCAAGATTTGCTATGCTTGACGCCTCCTGAAATTATTGAAAAACATAAATAACTTTATATATTGTACGTTCGCTCGGAGAAAAATCAGGGGGTGGGGGCTGAATGCAGAAGGCCATACAAGTTACTGCTGTTTCCTTCGTTCCGCGCTGAGGTAAACACCACATAGTTGCCAGTTCTGTAACGACTTGGAGTGTACGTAGTTTGTATCGTGGTGGGAATATAATGGTGAAGCAGTGCGCAGTCTCGCCCATTCTCGTACTACGTGATGACGTCACGCGGGAAGCATTGCGAACGCTCTCGCAGCTTGCTAGCTTAGCTCAGTTCAACTCCGTAAGATTTTGGAAGTGGAGAAGATTAATTGATTATGAATACCAAGAAATCAGAACCAAATATGGCATTTTATATTACTTGTTACTAATTAACTATACTAACTTTTATTAATTCTCTATGTTTAAAACATAAAACAATTTTAAGCACAACAGGTGGATACAGTCACCACATTCGGAATTTAAAATAATAACACGCGTCGAAAAAGAATCTGAATCTAAATTTAAAAAATAATAAACAAGTTCACCAAAATTCAGATGTAACAATTCTTCAGTTCGTCTACAATAGACCTACATATTATAATTATTTAACAGAAAATAATTCAATTATTGAAACAGCAGTATAATTTATGAGATAAAAATAACTATAAAGCTACCTACTAAAATTAATTTTACATTGCACATTCAGTTTATGAAAATGGGCTGGTTTCACCAACCTTCACTAAGGTTTTAATGATTCTTTAATTTATTTACTGGTTCATTAAATCATTTTTATATCTCACCAACAATCTTTAACCTAACGAACCAGTAAAACTATCATTAACTTTAGTGACAGAAATTTCCTTCTTTAAATTTTTAATGGTTCATTAGTTGCAATATAAAATGGCGGAACGTTTCAACGCAGAATTGTTAGGCCTATATCGGGAACCGCTCGAAAATTAAGAGTAAGATGAAGATTATGTTAACCATTCAAGAAACGATCATTTTGAAATTTTGAATGACACAAAAAATACACGGAAGATACCGCGTCATGAAGGTCGTGGTACTCAAAATTTTAGAAGAAATTGATCATAGGTTAGAATGTCATAAAAACAGCTGAGACAAAGCTGAAACTAGTCAACTAAGTAACATACAAGTGAGTTTTTATTTTAACACATGAAAGTGGTTATTATAACTATACCCAAGAAATATTAGTAAATTAATATATAATATGCATTCAACCATAACAAAACTTAATTGGTATATTAACTTTCATTTATTAGAATTATATTATAGCTAGCGATAAGATATGTTTGCACTGGCTTTAAAATAGAAGCGAAAGAACTGGATTCATGGAATTTATATATCATCAAAGGAAATTTCATTTCCAGCAGGATAACCAGCCCGCGCACATCGCCATAAATGTTCAAAGACGGTTCACGGAAAGGTATGAAAAAGAGAAGGATTGACAAATATCGAGACAACCCACCTCAAAATCCAGATCAGTTGTGGGATCAAGTTCTGGCTACCTGGGAAGATCTCGCTGAGGACCAGAACTATTTCCGCGATCTGATGGACTCAATGCCCCGAAGATGCCAGGCAGTGATAGACGCCAGTGGCATGTGGACAAAGTATTAGATCCGCATGTGTATTTTTTTTCTTTAATTTGTTTGTTTATCTTTGTTGTATTTCGGGAAGAAAATTGATCTCCCAAGAGTTTTCTTAATTCTCCTAGTGGAGCCAGAGTTGCGAAATAATTCGTTTCACTATAAAAAAAATTGAAAATAAACAAAGGTAACATGCATAAAAATTAGTTACGTTAATAAAAAATAGTTCTTACCGAGGGTCGAACTCGGGTCCCACGGTTGACAAGCCACCATACTAATGACTGCTCCGCCAAAGAGCCGAGACGTAATAAGCGTTACGAGACATATAATAGGTGCTCGGCTTGAAGTCTAGGGAGACAGCGCATATAAACTTACTCGTGTAAATCGCGGCCAAAATTTCACTATTTCCACTACCAAGAGACATAACAAAGCTGTTTTCTAATACTGTATACGATTTGCGATATAGTAGACTGTGGTTTCGTATAAAGACGTTCTGATATAGTTATGAAAAATTCATAGATCGCATTTAGTTATCCTTAATGAGCCATTATTTACTGTTCATTAAATGTTAAGAAAATTTGGTTGGTGAGCAGCTCGCATTTTAGTGAATCGTTAAATATTTTAATGTTCAGTAGTAAATGTTTCATTTGAACTGATTTACTGAAGGTTGGTGAAACCGGCCCATAGACGTAGTTTTGCTAAATGTACTGTGGTAATGCTCAAATGTCACTGTGTGATGTGAGTTATTCCAAGTACATCATCGATTTAAAAATGTGTCACATTAATAGCATTACTAATACAAGAATAATATTCAATATATATATATATATATATATATATATAAACAAATAATTAACACCGTGCGCGAATTAGCGCGCCGCTGCTGCTTCCCAAGTGACGACATGCGCAGTAGAAAACGAGTTTGAGTCAACCGTCTGCTACACCATTATATTCCCACCACGGTTTGTATTATCTGTTTAGTTTTCTTAGTGTACATTAAAATTAGTGAAATATGTGGCGACCATGGGAGTCTGTTGAAGAAAGTGCATAACATAGTGATGACGACAATAATTGTAATGTTCGTACTTCTCCTGCCGGAAGAGATCATTTATTAGAGAGAGACAAGCTGCATTTATTATAAAAAATGTATACCATTTTTCAGTGAAGAACTGTTTCAAGATCATTAGTGAAGAAAATAATTTCTATCAATATAACCGAGTATAATACTCCTAAAAAGAAAACTCAGATTCTATTACAAACAGTTATGAAATTCAAGAAAGTTGATGATTTCGAACGTGATATAATACGACGCACCATTTATGAATGTTACAACAACCACATATCCCAGACATTGGACATAATTTTAAGTTACTATTACTATAATGTATCGAAGTACATATCATATTTCCATGCAGGAATTCTGCGGTACCATATGGTTAAGTATGGGAAGAACGGGAAAAAATTCTTTCCGGCACCGTGACCCTAATTCGGGTTTTCAGCTCTAAGTGCTGACGCTTTATCCACCAAGTCACATCGGATTCTAGTCCCGATGCCGGATTGAATCCTTCTAACCAACCTAAGGTAGGCAGAGAGAATAATATAGAGATGGATTAATGAGTGGACGAACGGTTGGACTGACAATGAGACTGCATTGAATAGTTCCAATTTTCATGACACCGTAAGGGCCATAAGGTAGATTTAACCTCGATTTCTGCTGCTTCTGTTGATGCTAATGAAAGCAGTGGGAAGGGGAGGGAAGAGAGAAGAAGAGAATCGAGAAGAGGGAAGAAGGGAGAAGAAAATGGGAAGAGAGAAGTTGGAAGGGGAAATGCAGAAGGGGAAAGGAGGAAGTAAGAAGGAGAAAGGGGATAGCTGGAGAGAGAGGGAAGGCAAGGGGGAAAAGAGGGAAAGAGGAAGTGGGAAAGGGGTAAAGGCAGAATGGGGAAAGGGAAGCGAAATAAAGGACGAAGAGAAGGGGAAGGGAGAGGGAGAGGAAGGGAAGTGGAAGAAAAGGAAGGGAAGGGGACGGGAGGAGAGGAGAGAGGAGGGCAGGGGAAGAGAGGGGAATAGAGAGGAGGGGACCAGGCGAGAGAAAGAGACAGTAGAGGGAAGGGGAAAGAGAAGGAGCAGAAGGAGGGGGAGAAGGATGAGAGAGAGGAGATTAGAAAAGAGAAGAAAGGAGAGAAAAGGAGACCTGAGAAATGGAAGGTATGGGAGAGGTGGAGAGATGGAGAGGAGTGAGGGAAGAGATGGGAAGGGCTTGAAATAAATGTTTCAATTGTTATTACTCGTAATTATTATGCAATACCGGTACTTAAGCTTCAAAAAATAGACACAATTATGTTAGCTATTTGATTTGTCTACTCATACATTTTCCAAGTTTGAGAAAATAGTATTAAATCTTCTAACAAGAATTTGAGACAAAGTCGTCATGAATGTGGTAGGAACTGCAGTGTTGGATTAAGATTTCGGATAAAAATGCATATGCGGACGATATTTGACAGCATAGAAAGAAACGAAAACATTCCGTTATCCAATACCAGGTCACATTGTAAGCTTCTTGGAAGCGGAACAGCTTTGGAATAAAGCTAAAAACAGAAAAAGGATACGACTTTCCGGACATCGGAAAAGGGATGAAGTAAAATATTTACAACTGCGTTACTTAGAAAGAAGCATTCCAACATTGCCAGCGATCAGAACGAATCCGTATCTCATACTAAGTTCTGATACACGCTAAGGAAGGTATTACAAAAGATTGCAGTAAAATGTAAGATGTAGAATGTAAGATACCATATTATACGCTACAGATCTAATTTTTATCACAATATCAGTTCCCATGTTTTACGCCCGAGTCCCTCACTTTATGCTGCGATTTCTTTCAAGTCCACTTCTCCTAATAACACGACTATGATGAATTTATGGATACAAATACTAATGAATGAAGACACAATAGTGGAAGTACGATTACTCAAATTGGTAATAGCATATCTATGTTGGTACGGGATATCTGAAAGATCGAATAAATAAACACAATAAAATTAATTGCTGAGAAACATACAAAGTGACACTTTTAAAATTCGCAGTAATGTCCCTAGGGAAAATGAAATACTTTTAAAAGATAACTTCGTCTGAGTTCAAATAGACAAATAATAATGGGCTACTATCTCGTTGCTTTTAAATGCCTCCCTACTACTTTTAACTGTAATTTATCTATACTAATAATAAATCTGTAGCCGAAATTTTTCTGGTAATTTTCGATTTTCCAAAAATAATTGGCCCTAACATATATAATTAACCACCCTGAAACCGAAAATCGCTTTTTTGAAATTTTTGTTTTTATGTCTGTCTGGCTGTCTGTCTGTCTGTATGTTTGTTACCTTTTCACGCGATAATGGCTGAACCGATTTCGATAAAATTGGAATATAAATTAAGTTCGTTGTAACTTAGATTATAGGCTATATGGCATTCAAAATACGTTATTTAAAAGGGGGGTTATAAGGGGGCCTGAATTAAATAAATCGAAATATCTCGCTTATTATTGATTTTTGTGAAATATGTTACATAACAAAAGTTTCTTTAAAAATGATTTCTGATAAGTTTTATTCTCTGAAAAATTTTGATAGGACTGATATTTAATGAAATAAATGAGTTTTAAAATTAAAATAACTGCCATCTAAGGAGGTGTATTGAAATAAAAAACAAATGACTTCGTCTATAAGGGGCCTTGGACACAACAATCGAAAGCTATGAAACATAGCCTACAGACAATGTTTCTGTGTTGAATGGTAATATCGGAAGCTAAATTAACCGATTTGTATAATTAATTATTATTTCATTATTGGAAAGTGTAGTTTCTCTGGATGGACATAATGCTATAATGTTAAATATACAGTAACTTGTGAGTGAATTGAGGACAGGTAAGATTAAAATAGCTTCTTATGCACAGAAAACGTGATAGGTTATTCTGTATATTCATTTCCTGTATTTCTTATAATAATGTTTATGAACATATTCATTTTTATCTCAGAGTATTAACGAACAACGAGAGTGTATTGATTTAGTATGCAGTAATAGTACGTTAGCTTAGTAATCCATTATTTTATAATTCAAATTTTAACTATGCTCAATTGAATCGTGTTAAAATATATAAAATACATATGCAATAAATGCAATGCAAAAAAATTGGGTAATGAGCCAAGCAGATTTTGTTGTAAAAGTTGTTCCTCCTGAGATTCAAGAGTTCCCACAACAAATTAAAAACTTTCTAATTCGAGTACATCCGTTATCAACACACTTTTTCATAATATAATATAATATAAACATAATAATAAATCTGTAGCCAAAATTTTTCTGTTAATTTTCGCTTTTCCAAAAATAATTGGTAATAACAATTAAGAAACATGTTAAAGGAATTGTCATTTCACCAAATGAGTGCTCTCTGGATGAAAATGATCGCATTTTAATATTTTAAATACAATTTAAATTAAGTAACATATTAAACGATTTATCCTTCTATCAAACACGAATGTTCCCTGGATCAAATGTCCCATTTTAATTATGTAATTACTTTATATTTATTTCTAACGGGTGCAGCGGAGCGCACGGGTACGGCTAGTATACAGACGTGGACAAATTATTAGCAAAATTGAAGATTTTTATTATATATTTTTACAAAATATGATTCTTCAATTTAGACTACAGTTGACATTTTTGCGTATTTCCAAATTATTAGCAAAATTGAAGATTTGTATTGTATAGCTTTAGAAAATTTAACTCTTCAATTTGGACTACATTTGATATTTTTGCATATTTACAAATTATTAGCAAAACTGAAGGTTTTTATTATATATTTTTACAAAATTCGACTCTTCAATTTGGAATACAGTTGACATTTGGGATATTTCCAAATTATTAGCAAAACTGAAGATTTTTATTTTATAGTTTTACAAAATTTGTCTCTTCAATTTAGACTGTAGTTGAAATTTTTGCTAATTTACAAATTATTAAGAAAATTGAAGATTTTTGTTATATATTTTTACAAAATTTAACTCTTCAATTTAAACTACAGTTGACATTTTTGCGTATTTTGTCTATTGTAATGATAGATATATGCAAAATTGTCAACTGTAGTCTAAACTGAAAAGTCAAATTTTGTAAACAGAATTATCATAAAAATGGTCAATTTTGTTAATAATTTGTCCACGTCTGTAATATAAATTTATACGACAATAAGCGATATGCTGAACAGAATTTTTCACCCTCAGATACTGTGCAAATAGTCACAAGTCTATGAAAACGGGAAGAGAGATTTTGTTTAACATATTTCATGAGTTTATATTTTTCCTGTGGCTCAGTTGAATTGATATTTGGCCCTGGACTCAGTCGATGTGTATTCGGGACTGTTCGTATTCTTGGAACATGGGACTGAGTTGAGGTGTACAGTTTCCAACTGCTGGCTCTGTGACGTCACACGTCTGTGCTCTCGTGATCCTTGAGAGGGAAGCATAGAGCGTATTCCGAATCTCACCGGTGAGCAATCCGATAGCATTACGGTGTTCCGAATTCCACCGATGACGTCATTGATGTTCCACCGGTGTCGCACCGGTGCCATCAACTTGCAGAGGTGGTGGCAGTCTCCATCAGCCGCCTTCAGTGAATCTGATTGGTTCTTGTAAAGGGCGGGAATTATTAGACGAATAACATCGTGCACTGTTGTGTCATGGCGGTGTGTTCTGCTTTAGTTCTGCTGTATTGTTTGTAATGAGCACAACGTAAAAACAATATGTTAATGGCTTATGAGCGAACATGTCAACGGACCAGTTATTACTACCGGTTCAAGAAATGAATTGTTTATGCTATCTTTTCTTTGAACGAGATTGGAGTACGAAAATTTCGCAAAATTTTGCTAGCGTAGCACAGACAACAACTTGTACAGTCGCCATGACAGACATCGATCCTTCCAGCAGTTTTGTTCCTTATTTCGCTGCAACGTGACGTCATTGATGCCACCTTATCGGTGAGATTCGGAATACGCTGATAGATAAAAGAGCAAAGTATGGGGAGGGCAGTGGGAGATGTGGAGATGTTTAAGTAGTGGAGACACAACATTACCCTCCGTCACATACTCTATCAGTTCTGCTCCGAGAGGGAAATGCGTTCCGACGTCATAGGTTGACCAGTTGGAAATTACGGTGTAGAACAACTCTTTAACAAGAACCGATGTCCGTCTCAGCCAACATACGAAACCACAGGACCTTCGAGGTGGTCGTCCGAATACAAGAAACTATACTGTTAGCCTTCTGTAGGTTTAAGTACAATAATATTAAAGGTAAAGGTATCCCCGTAACATGCCATGAAGGCACTTAGGGGACATGGAGGTAGAGCCCCATGCTTTCCATGACCTCGGCACTAGAATGAGGTGGTGTGGTCGGATTACTCTCAAGAATTCTGACATGTTAAATTCATGCCTATTATTATTATTATTATTATTATTATTATTATTATTATTATTATTATTATTATTACTGTTATGGTTACTATTTTATAGGTTCTAATTGAGTACTTATACAGAGTGTCTCTAAATTAGAGCAACAAAATTAGGGAGCAGGTAGATAATCTTCGTGGAAGCATATCTTGTTAAGGAACCGATGGCTGCGACGCTTCGTTTCAGTGCAAGAAGGAATTACAGGTCGGGATAAAGTAAGTAGGTATGTGCAAATAACAAGCGATTCTGTGTCACATGATTCTGTGCGTTAATCCAAACAAAGAAAAAATACGTACAGAAAAACGAAACCAATGACGCATTAAACTGTACTGAACATTACAACAGAATGAGTGCAGTACAAGTACTAAACTACGTAGACGAATAACACGGATAATAAGAGGTCGTACCAGTGGAAGTAAACAAACGTGCTGTAATCGATACCAAATGATACTGGGCTCCGGACGTAAACAAACCGAGTGATAGTAGTAATGACACACCCCTCTTGGACTGAAAAGAGTGATTATCTGTTCCCGCCTTCTTGCAATGAAACGAAGTGTTGCAGCCCATGAGTTCCTTAACAAAATATTCTTCGACGAAGGTTATCTATCTGCTCCCTAATTTTGTCGGTCTAATTTAGAGACACTCTGTATATGTTTTAAGTACGGTAGGCCTATGTGATTTCTTTGACACAAATTTAGAGAATATGTTCAAAGAGGAGTTCTCCAATGCCAATGCAGACATTTTATCGACGAATAAAACTTCGAAGCACCCTTTCGAAGATCCTGAGTGTTTCGAAAACCATGTTAGCTGTAGCAAGTAGCCTATCCTGGCCAATAGCTCGTTGGATCATCCTCAAAAGTTCCATAGAAGTCACATGACCTCGGATGAAATAATCTAGAGATGTCAATTCAAGGAAACAGCTTGGCAATACAATAACGTTCCCTTTCTTATCTTATAGTCAAGAAAAGCACCATCCGAAGTTCTGACGCGCTGCAATACTAGTAAAGTGTACCGGATTTCCATCGTGTTGAATCCACACTGTCCGCATACAATGATTGGCACGAATTAGCAGTTCTTCGTCCAGAAGCACACATAATTGTATCCATTTTGTCGCGTTGGTAGTATGTAAGGTCCAATCAAGTGATCAAAGTGCCAACGCATACATTAACGGAAAATTGTCCCTGATAGAAGCAATTGCAGTAACGTTTCAATACTTGAACCAGCCATTCCCGATAAACTTGCTTCGCCTGTGAACAACACAAGGTTCAGAAAGCGTGTATGATGTATACAGCAGTTCATTATCCATTGACAATATAGGATCCATGATGCAGAGTCAGCAGGAACTAAGCCTTGTAGCTATTGTGGAAACACTAATTGATTCTTGTTCAGTGTCTCTCATAGCTCAACCAACGCATCAGCCGAAGTGAGTTCTTGTGTTTAGAAGTAACGCCCCTGTTTTTAATTTGCGGATATAGGTTCCAATTAAAAGTTGTTCTACCGAGTCCCTTTGATTCTCTCCTAAAGTGTAGGTTAAATCTTTTGAGACAATCTGTATAACGCAACTGTAGTCGTAAGTGCATGCCTAGAGAAACTAAGAAAATTCACTAGAAAAACCTCCCTCTTAATATTTTTCCGTAATGTAACCATTGGTATTGATGCCTTTCGTAAGATAACTGAGCTCTGAATGAGTTCAGAAAAATTAGGAGTAATTTGTTTATTGCATCCCGTAAAGCCATACTAATTCATATAAACTACTATTTGTATACTCAACATTTTAGGAGAAAAATTCGCTCCGGCGCCGGGGATCGAACTCGGGTCCTTGGTTCTACGTACCAAGCGCTCTGGCCACTGAGCTACGCCGAATTCAATCCACAACACCGGATCGAACTTTCCTCCTTCGATGTTTTCCTTTGTGGCCTGACTCCAAGTTAGGCATATATGTGTTGACGTGTATCCAATGTCAACTGCCATTATACTAGGAGCACACTCAGCTGAGTGACTTGTTGGCCGGGAATCCGCAGTTATTATGCACTGCTAACTGAGAGAATATTATAGACATATTAATTTGTCCTACAGAATTTATCTGTAATATTGATACACTTAATATTTTAGGAGAAAAATTCGCTCCGGCGCCGGGGATCGAACGGTGCTGTGGATTGAATTCGGCGTAGCTCAGTGGTCATAGCGCTTGGTATGTAGAACCAAGGAGCCGGGTTCGATCCCCGGCGCCGGAGCGAATTTTTCTCTTAAAATATTAAGTGTCAATATTACAGATAAATTCTGTAGGGCAAATTAATATATCTATAATATACTATTTGCATAGTTCTTTCAATTTCCTCGAGTGGAGTTTCAAAGAAAAGACTTTGGCCACTGACCTTCTATTGCCTTCTACAATTTGGTTTCATAAATAAATGTATTTATTCATTGCGACAGAATCTTGTCTTCGCCTGTTAATAACCAATCATAACCCTCGTTTAGAAAAACTGATCTATTCCCACGTGTAGGCAGAGTTATCACATCTATGAATGAACTGAAGTAGCAGTCATTGAGCAGTCGAAGGTCGCTAGAAATGTGGCAACTGAGCAGCATGTGAATGGAAATGGTGAGAGTTCTTTGTATAGGAAGTCGTAGATCTGTTAAGTGGGCGTACAAAGAAGTCATCGAACTGCAAACGAGGAAACTGAACAGACTTCATTGATCGTAAGTAACATAGTTTCGTCAATCTATTTACAAAGTAGTTACATTCATTCTTTCATTCAAAGTTTTCTGCCAAGGGCAGATCTTTCACTGCAAACCCAGCATTCTCTAATCTTTCCTATTTCCTGCCTTCTTTTTCGCCTCCACATACCCACAACATATACATAATACACATTTACAGTTCAATACTCAAACATTATTCGACAACATAATACATGACACACAAACAACCACCCCCATCATAAGAGCAAGACAACTGACAAACGCAAACGCCGGAAATCAAGATCAGCTGGAACACTGAAGATGACGCCGGTGCGGCGTCGAAACGGAGACCCGTCTGTCTAAGGTACATAACCTGTTTAAATTATAACACTTCTAACGGCTCAACTAATAAAGTTTCAAGTTTTAAACAAGTGTTAACGGGAACAAGAAACAATGAATATTATTATTATTATTATTATTATTATTATTATTATTATTATTATTATTATTATTATTATTATTATTAAAAGGCACAAGCTACTCCTTAAAGTGTTCGTCGAGATTTTTAGATAATAGTAGCAAATAAGTTAAATGTTATGTTTTATTTAACGACACTCGCAACTGCCGAGGTTATATCAACGTCGCCGGTGT
Organism: Periplaneta americana; assembly: GCF_040183065.1. Classification (NCBI taxonomy): domain Eukaryota; kingdom Metazoa; phylum Arthropoda; class Insecta; order Blattodea; family Blattidae; genus Periplaneta; species Periplaneta americana. The sequence continues at coordinate 159,914,483 of NC_091117.1, forward strand.
GCCGGAATTTTGTCCCGCAGGAGTTCTTTTACATGCCAGTAAATCTACTGACATGAACCTGTCGCATTTAAGCACACTTAAATGCCATCGACCTAGACCGAGATCGAACCCACAACCTCAGGCACAGAAGATCAGCGCCACCCAGGTCGACAGCATTTAAGTCCACATCGAGAAATCTTTATGTGGTTGAGGTGGTGAAAAGTTGTCTTTCGGAAATCAAGATTATCACAAGACAACACAACCACACTCTATGGCAGGAAGATAAATGTTTGCTTCTTTGTCGGAAATCTAATCCGAGTCGTATTGGTTTGTAAAGAGACACGCTAATACCACAGTCTAGTACATACGTACAGTCACGAAGCTTGAGTTGTGAGGATGCTAGGAACAATAGACTGTGCTGGTACTATTTCGCATTGTCTGTAATGAGGCGATATTAGCGATCCTAGTGGTTAGCAACTATCTGTGGATGCATATTTACTACGTATTGAGCATCGTGACTGTATATACTAGATTGTGCTAATACTCAAGTCACAGCAGAAGACTTGATACAAGTATTATTAAAAACTTCCGAGAAGAACCACACGCAGGAAATTTTTACCACAGGACAGTCTTAATACTATTAGTATCATGACATTCAGTCAAATTGTCAGATACAGACTTGTACGAGGAAATCGCCTCAATACTCTGCTAACCTGAGGACGCAAAGAAATAGCGAGCTTGTAGTAGTTCTCGGCGCCTTTGAAGTCTCCCGCCAGGCGCAAGCTCGTAGCGGTGCTCACCACGTCCTCAAACTCGGGCGTCGCGGATAATGCCACAGCGTGCTCCAGTTTGACGGCAGCCTCCGCGTACCGCTTCTGCGACAGCAGGAACTGACCTGTAAAACAAAACTTCTACAGTAGGTTTGTTGTAACTAGGCCACTGTTACCTGCGCAGCATCTGAAAAATTACTACAGTATTATATAATATAGCTACAAAACCTATTATTGTAGAAAAAATTAAGTATATAGCTAGAAAAACTGCTAGTTAGCACACATTCACAAGTTTACTACAGTAGGTTTGTTGTAACAAGAGCACCGCATTTAAAAGTTTTTTCACAGTGATGTGCTCTAGTTTCCGGGAATATGGTCTTATTATTACGAAAATAAATCTTCTGCTTATGTAGACAGCTACAGTGACGTAACAGAAGAGGGGACAGGAGTAAGAGTTCTGACGAGATCGGGTTACATTATCAGTCGGTAGTGTCGCTGCTGTGGTAGGCAGAATCGTTTCTTGCTGTTTTAATTATATCAAGCTGCCCTTTGCATTCTCTAATAAATCATCAGACTTCTAGTAAAATTATGTTACAGTAGAGCGTCTCGTTTAGGCACAGTGAAAACGGAAACAAGTGCTGGTAACGTGTGAGGGGAGGACGAGCCATAACATAAACACAAGGGATGCACAAGGGTTTAGTTACAACATTAATTTATGGCGGAGCATTAATTGAAATTATATTTTCCAAAAACACACAAAACAAAAGAACACAAATTGTATAACGTTATCATATACATATTTTAACAGACAAGCAATTGAGGGGTTTTTCCGGAAAAAGGGCGTATACGTCAATATGACGAATTGAGATACATGCAATCTAAGATTTTAAAACGCACCTGAATAAAATGTTACACACGCACGCAGCCCTGTCCTGCAGGTATGTACAGTACAATTAAAACAAAATTTCGCCACTATAATTATTCATTACATTTTAAACCGTTTTCCCGAAGAAGGGCGTATAGATCTATCCGCCTTTCTTCCGGCAAAGCCCTCAATTGTAACGTTGAAATAATTCAATATAACAAATCAAATTTTGGCTACATATATGATGTTGCTTTCAAGTAGCATTTTTTACGGTCATGAATTGCATTCTTTGTATGACTAACATAATATCACCGTCTTCTGTGGCCAAATTAACAAAACTACAGTATATTGGTCTACCTGAAGAAATTGAACTTTGAGAAGGGATCATTATGCTTAGAAAATAGTGTTGTCACTTCAGACCAATTGCAAAAGGTTCTCTTAGCTACAATAATGGGTATGTTCTTCCAGCATGACGGAGCAATTGTACATTTTAGTCGTCGGGTTACACAATATCATTATCATCTAAATATGATATTCCCCGAATTATGTATCAGTCGCTGGGATCACGTGCATTAGCCACCAAGCTCCCCAGACTTTACTCCTGTCAATTTTTTGTCTGTGTGGGTGGATGAAAGGGTAAGTGAACGAAAACAAAGTAAACCAACGGACCAATTGTGGCTTGCATTATGAATAGTGCTGCCCTCATAAAAGAACAAGGCAACCTCAGAAGAGCAACATTTCTTCTTGTCAACAGAGAGAAAATGCTTCGAAATGTTGAAATGTATTCATGGATTTACCATATAAATAAGCAATAATTGTAGCAATTAAGTAATGACTTTTTCCTTCTTACCACTTTTAACACTTGTTATGCGTAAAATTTTATCTTCACAACCAGTGATGGTTGGACATTCGTTTACATTGAACTTTTTCTTTAACTCAGATTATTCCATACTATCACTGACTAAAACAGCCTATTTACTATTCCTCCTGAATCATTTCTGTAAGTTATAGAAAGTGCAAACTACTGTATGTATACATTATACTCAGTATAACCCTTTCCAATAGCTCGTTTCTGGGGCGCGGGAATGCCGTTTTGTGAATACACATTCGATCCCAAGCGTTGACGAGGTTGATACTGTGAATAATATCATTGGATGAGATCTTTTCCGAAGTTTACCGTCCGTATGGCGTACGAAGTTCGGTGCTGTCGGATGGAGATAGCTAATTCTTTATGAACATCCGACGACGATGCACGATGTATTTATTATTTATGTATCTATTTATCTATCTATTTATTTATTTATTTATTCATTCATTCATTTATTCATTCATTTATTTATTTAGCTAATAATAGTTGTAACATAAAATATAACATAAACAGAAAAAACTTTAGCTCATCCTTGAAAGAGTCGTAGGCCTACTCGTGCTCAGGGGCGGATTCCTGAATTGAAAATTAAGAAGTGGCCTATAAATACAATTTGTCTTATGTCTACTACGAAATAAGAATATATAAATTTAAATTTACAATTTTTCATTATATATAAAACCCATACATAACATTTTTAATTTAATACTAAGTGAATGAGATGAAAAAAAAAACTTGTGGCACAATCGAGATGGAAATAGGGGTAACTTTTCTCGGTGGCACCTGTACCTTTTTATCAGAGATCTGATCCCTCACTCTCGCATGCCGAAGGTAACTCTTCCGAGCTGCAGAGAAAGTCGTCTAGTGCCCCTCAGGTCTTTAAGCCAATAAATATATAGCTGGGAGGGGAATAAAAAAATTAAAGGCATAAATAAAAAACCAACAAAATCAATCAAAACCAAACTCTCGATCCCGTTGAATCATCAGGGTTATCGAAGGTCCTATCACTCTTCCACGGAAAGGACGGAAACAATCGGTCTACGACAATCTGAACTACAAATGTAACATAAGTAAACAATAAATATAAACAAACGCTTTACAAGGAAACCCAAATCCTAAAATTTGCAATGAACATGGTTAACCAAGAGTGTGTGGTATGGAGAACTCTTTGGTTTTGAAACACGTCAACAGCAAATCGCGAACAGCTACAGCTCATCCATTTTGTCAAGAGCTGCGCACGAGATCGGATGAGTCTACTTACGAATTATAGGAGATTGGGTTAGCCTTTGCCTTGAACTCGGTAGACACACGCCCGACCTTCCCTTCTACTCCTACCCCCTCTACAGAAACGTTGTTACATTTACTGAACATCGCGAGTGTCTTGACAAAATGCATGAGCTGTACTATACGTCAATAGATCTTAGAACTTATAGAAAATTAATTTTGAAAATTAATTTCTGATTATAAAACTTGTAATTGTAAAGAGCCTCCATTCATACTCTTCCTTTTCTTGTAGTGGTATGAGAAATACTTCAGACTTGTGTCAGTCATTGTCGTTGTATTCTCTCTCAATACGTTAGCCTTCAAAGGTGTTTCCTTGGCAGGAAAGGTAATTATAAATGTATTAGGTAAATTGGTGATTACGTTAATGTTCCGCAACCTCTGACGCTGAAATGCAGCGGAAATAGATTTTTATATTACCACAAAGCAATAAAGAGTCACAAAGAACGTAACGTTTCATGACGGAATGCCCTTTTGTTTTCCATTTGTTGTGATGAAAGTAGGCTAGTCCTAATCCATCAAGGAAAAGCCGTTGACAAGGAAACAAAGATGGATTAATGAGGATTGGTCACGTTATTGTTACGGGACTTCATAAATTTTTATTTCTGTATGTCTACCGCTCCGTTCTTGAAAGTTTCCACATACTAGCATTGCATATTGTGTTTAATACGTCACAATGGATGAACCGACAATCAATAACTCACACCGTACTTTAGTCAGGTGACGACTTCTCACTAAAGGTACACGAGCTCTATTCCGAGCGGATCCTTTGAGATTTATGGTGGACATACTGGTCATTGACGAATTTTTCTTCGGGTAATTCGACTTCCCTTGTCGTCAATCCGCTGGTTCTTCATTATCACCATATCATGCCACTGAATAGCATTTCCTTTGAAAAGGAACACTAATTAAGAAACTTCAATTAGCAAAGAATTCTGTTTTCAATCTGGGACATATTCTACGTTAATTTTCCCCAACACAGAAGTCGTGGGGTAAGTTTTATTCCAAAACTTTGGTATCTGTGATCTCATTCTAACAATATTAGGCTATATTGTCATCGTTACATCGTATGATAATGAATATAAGCTGTAATTGGGAAGAAAATGTTACATACAAAATTACCAACACTGGAAACCTTGGGGAAAAATTAGTAAGTTTAAGAGGCACTATACTGAAATTTCGAAGTTCCATATTTTTAAGGGCTCTCTATAGTGAAGTCAATGACTACCACACTTATAAAGCTAGATTCACCAATTTTGATCACTGGTATATCTGGTTAATAATGACAAATGCATACAATTCCATCCGCCTATAAGTGGTTTGCAATTTATTAATATATTTTATGCTCGACCATGCCGAAATGTAGTAATTATACACCTGGTAGCAGCCCTTTAATGGACCTCATTAAAGTACACCTATTCATTAAAGTTCAGGTGTTCCACCAATCAGAAAACAGCAATATGAAAGCGCAAGTATCGATTATTCTTGGATATGCAATCGAAAGACAACTAGCGAAACGTCACGGAGGCTGGAAATCCAATACTGTCGCAGAAGGTTATGTTCTGTTACTATAATAATTAGCGTTAATTGTAAATAATATTCAAATAAATTCAATTTGTCATCCCGTTTTTCAATGTCTAAATGAATTTCAAAGTTATATCAAGATTAATGTTTATTTTACTCTCTAGATTATATCAAGGTCAATGACATTTGCTTCTCGGAAAAATCAATACTTTCACGTCTGCGCACATCTCACAATTTACGAGATATTGCATAAGGTCAGTTCCGCTCCCAGTCAGATAAGAAGAACATGAATACTTATGAATAATTTCAAGTTAGAAATATGGTCGAGCATAAAAAGTCGTATGAAACTTGCCTATAATGGTAATTAAGACGCTCGTATGAAAATTATGAAACTCGCTTGCGCTCGTTTCATAAACATACTCGCGTCTTAATTACTACCATTATAGGCTCGTTGCATAATGTACTATTATTAAAATATTGAATCCCTTTATATAAAAAGTTACTTCCGCAACAATTTACATTATTCTTACTTGATATTCGCTTATATGGCTCCTTACACACTGCTACACTCCACACAAAACACTTCGCTAACGAAGAGACTAGTGAAGTGCTTTGTGTGGAGTGTAGGATTGTATGGGGCAGAAACATGGACAATACGACGACGTGAAGAGAATCGAATAGAAGCATTTGGAATGTGGATATGGAGAAGGATGGAACGTGTGAAATGAACAGAGTAAGAAACGAAGATGTGTTGGAAAGAGTGAATGAAGAAAGAATGATGCTCTAACTGATCAGAAAGAGGAATAGGAATTGGCTGGGTCACTGGTTGAGAAGAAACTGCCTACTGAAGGATGCACTGGAAGGAATGGTGAACGGGAGAAGAGTTCGTGGCAGAAGAAGATATCAGATGATAGACGACATTAAGATATAATGGAACATATGGAGAGGCAAAGAGGAAGGCAGAAAATAGGAAAGACTAGAGAATGCTGGTTTGCAGTGAAAGACCTGCCCTTGGGCAGAACCATAGCCCTCTCTAGTCACGGCCCTGCCCTGGTAATTGTGGCAACGTCGCAGCCCGTCCTATCAGCTCAGCAATGTGCCATGTGTTTCAGTGTAAGACGCTCTCCTCGCTTGTGCATTTGCGCCTATATTTCCATTGTTATGTCGTCTGTGATAACATAAGTTTTTCATAACCATGTCAGATAGATGTATGTGTAATGAGGGGCTGCTTAGGTAACTACAATAAGACAATAAAAGCAGAAGGATAATATTATAAGTTGTTTTCGGTTTCCTAAAGATCCCGAACTACGCACTAAATGGATTCGTTGGGTTTCACGGGGAGACTGGTCACCAATCAACACATCTGTGGCATGAAAGGAATATTTTCATAAAAACTGACTTGAGCTTTAAGAAATACACCGGCAAGGACGAAAAGACGAGGTTTCGTAAACGCGGTCACCCAGTTTTGTGTGAAGGTGCAATTTCGAATGCGTTTCCAAATTTTCCTTCATATCTAAGCAGTGTGACTGAAACTAAATGAACAAATCCGCAACAGAGGAGAGAAGAAATTGACAATCACCTTAAAAACCGAAAAGAAAGAGGCAGACGAAGAAAACAGTGTGTAGCATTTTCCTAATTGTTTGGAAAATATATCAAAGAAACTGTCTAAAAAAGACGAGTCACCATTTAAAAACGAATCTTGTTGAATAGTGTATGAACTAAACGTAACTAATGCTCCTAAAATAGCTGTTAGCATTAGAATAAACAGGGATTTTAGTGTGCAAATGCACATGAATGGTGGACGTCTACCGAATGAAGTTTTAATATGGACAGCCTCTAACTTGCTAATAGCTGTAGAAATTCTTTGCTCAGAGAATGAATTCGCCGATATGCCGCAATTTTGTCCCGCAGGAGTTCTTTTACATGCCAGTAAATCTAATAACATAAGCCTGTCGCATTTAAGCACGCTTATATGCCATCGACCTAGGCCGGGATCGAACCCGCAACCTGGAGCACAGAAGACTGGTACTATACCGACTACGTCACCCAGGGCGACAGTACGATGTATCCTCAATAATTTATAAACTCATTTTTAATTTATATCCAGAATGCCAAGTGTTAGGATATGATTATATTGAACAACATCTTGTCATTACCTCACTCTCGATAGCCTATCTAAGAAAACTTCCCTCGTTGTTTAAAGTATCCCCTTCTTCAATATCTGAGACTAGATAGTTCTTGTAGCATGTTAGGCAGTATTCAGAGAGTGAAAAAATTGTGAAGATTCAAGTAGATTAAATTCAAGTATAAGGAACTGTAGACTACGAAAATGGACGATTGTTTGGGGTTGCTGCAAATAAAAGAGATGATCTCGCGAAAAGTATTATATTGATAACTTTTTTAATTAGTGCTGCATTTTGGTAATTTTGAAAAGGTGATAAGTGATAAGACTTGTTTTGGTTAAACAACTTACAGGGGCCAAGTTCAGCATAAATACAATATGTTAAGATATTTTACAACAAATACATGTATGTGGATTGCAAAACATTGTACGTCAGAACTGACACTAATAGGGTGATCTATAATGTTTAGTGAATTTACCGAAGACTTAGGAAGTCATTACTTTTCCTTTGAAATAGAAAAACGATGTATCCTACTGCTTTTCTCGCATTTAACAGTTACGCAACAGCATAGGACAGCAACTAACGTGCTGTCCGACGTTGCCACGTAGTGTGGGCCGGGCCATGACTAGAGAGGGCTATGGCAGAACACTATGAATGAATGAATATAAGCTACATGGGATCAAAACTGAACTTACTATGAGGTTTTGCTGGAAAATTAATCAGTAAAATATTAGAACTTTTTATTATGAAATAATAAAAATAAAAATGATAATGATCATAAAAAATTCCTAGTAATTTACCGATTCACTGTACAGAAAAACTCAATAGTAATATCTGTTCCAATGTATATAAAGAATCATATAAGTGAATAACAATTAAAAGTAATGTAAATTAAGGCGCAAAGGACTTTTCATATAAAGCGATACAGTATTTTATTAAGATATTAATAAAATTCAAACCACTTATCATAGAAGGGATGAAATACTGTACTTGTGTTATTATTAACCAGATACACCAGTAATAAAAGTTTTGTGAATTTAGCTTCAAAAACATGGAAGTTAGTAATTTTAGACTAGTGTCCCCTTAAACAGTTTTGTTTAATGGTAACTATTCTGACGAGTAGATGAGAATAATTACGGTCATAATGATTATTGTAAAGCAGTAGATGAGAATAATGGCAACAATGATAATGCTTTTGATGCACGAGATGAGAACAATGATGGTTATAATGATGACTATAAAGAAGTAGATGAGAAAATGATAGTATTGATAGCGACTGCGGTGGAGTAGATGAGACCAACAAAATTATAGTAATAGCACAGTCTAGTATATACAGTCACGAAGCGTGAGTTGTGAGGGTCCTAGAAACAGTAGACTGTGCATGTACTATTTCGCATTGTCTATAATGAGGCGATATTAGCGATCCTAGTGGTTAGCAACTATCTATGGATGCATATTTACTACGTATTGAGCTTCGTGACTGTATATACTAGACTGTGGCAATAGCCTAATGATTACTGTGCAAGAGCAACAGCAATAATAATGATTGCAAAGAAGTATAATGACAATGATAATGATTGTAATGGAATAGATGAGAATAATTATTATAGTAATAATGATGACTGTGAAGGGGAATATTAATAATCAGAATAATTTTACTAATTATATTGGAGATGATCAGAACAAGGAAATTATTAATGATCACGATCAGAATAAATATTATATTAGTGATCTTGATACTAGTGACTATGATGACCAGACTAATGATAATAAACTTATTATTGTGATGAGAACGATAAGAATAAAAATATAGTTTGAGATTATTCCGAGAATGACGGTGATAATGGTGATAGTGACGAAGACCAGATTGATTGTGGTAATGCTGCTAATTACGATTACGGTGATATGATGACCATTGTGTAATTATCATTAAAGTTGTAATGGCTATAAACCACTTGTGATGTTTATAACGATAATCATGTAGGTCAGCGTTTCTCAAACTATGGTCCACGGACCATCTGTGGTCCTCAAGGTCTGTCCTTGTGGTCCTTCAAAAAAAAGGCAAAAGAAAAAAAAATTCTAACGAATTGCGTATCACTTTATTGCTGAAAATCTCAGAGTTTGGAAATGACACATGGCAATCGTCTTTCACTTTTTCTCTCAATACTGATACTTTATGAAATTTATTACCCTATCCGTCTACTGATTCTCACTCTATTCTCTACAACAAAAGAGGGATTTAAAGCACTATGAACGTGGTGTTTCTCGCCATCTTTTCCCTGCACATCTGGCGCCACCCTTGAAATCCAGCCAGGGACTACCAAATTCGTAACAGAGGATCGAACCTTTTCATGTATTTATGACTTTCTTTATAGTTTTGACGAAACCCAGTCTGCACATTGAAATGGTCACGTACTGTACATTGTACACCAATAATACAACTCTGAGCTCACAATTATAAACTTATTTCCTAAGTAAATATGAAGAATTTTCATGGTTTCGTGATCACTTTCATTGCGATATTGAAACTAACAAGATTTCATTGAGTGAAAGAGAACAGTTAATTGAACTCTCGAATAAGACCGGACTTAAAATTAAATTCCAAGCGGAAGGTATGGTTAATTTCTGGATCACATCACAAATGAAAAGAGAATACAGTTAACTGTACAATGGTGCTTTAGAGATTATAAGTCAGTTTGCTTCTACTATTTGTGTGAGAAACGGTTTTCATCACTAACTCTAATAAAAACAAAGTAGGCTACCGAAATCGACTCGATGTATGTGACAATCTCCGACTTAAGCTTAGCAGCATACATCCAAATATAGAACAACTGTGCAAGAATCGGCAGGCTCATTCATCTCCTTAATGTGAGTACCAACATTTATTTTTTTTTAGTTAATAAGTTAAATGCTATCCAAATATTAAAAAAATAAAAATGAATTTTCTTCTATTAGCATTATCTTAATTACTTAATATTAATATAAAATTAATTTAATTTTATTAATTTTAATTAATTAATTCTATTTTATAATATAAGTATGATATTAAAATATACTACAAAAATGATAAATTTGCTTTCGAAGGGAACAAGAATAAGGTGGTTCGCGGAATTGTTCTCATTTAAAAAGTGGTTCCTACTTCAAAAAAGTTTGAGAAACGCTGATGTAGGTTATAATATTATGGCGATAATGATAAAGTTTATAATGTCGATAGAGAACTCATAACATTATAACAGGTGAAAGAGTGCCCAATACACTTGAATGCTCTGGGAATTAAACACGAATCCCCACTATGAAAAAACGATAACAGCAGCTTTTTGACAAATGATCGGCTAGAACTAATGTTTGAAATCGCATAGCAGAAATTTGAGAGTAGATGGAGTTACGATGCTTATTTCACAGATGGTAATTAAGTAAGTAGGGATGACGTGATCTTCTTAAATCCCTGCTTTAACACCGCCGTCATCCCTATGGACCATACGGGCCTAGCACCACGCCCCACAGCCCTGCTCGCCCCTCAGAGCCGCTGTCCTCGGGGATGTCATATTAATTCCTGTAATAACTATGCGGAACAAATAAACCTTGCACACGTGGCCGAGCCCCTTCCCTGCTGACTCCCTGTGAGCTAATAACACCGACATTTTCTTCCTTCTGGATGCCAATCTGCTCCCCGCATTACCGGCATAAGTGTTCTGTTAATCTAGCCACGATCCATCGTACACTGTTCCGAGATATAAATGCGTTATTAAAGTTAAGGTGAAGAATGGAGTTTCATGTGAGTCCTATATGAGAGAACGAAGTAACCTCAGTGCATCTTCGACTGCCAGCAAAATAATATGAGTTTAAATTTCGTTCACAACAACTTTTTAATACATATTAATATATGTATAGATCAATTTAATCAGATACGTTTCCAATTCACTCTGGGCTAAAGCAAGGAGATGCACTATCACCTTTACTTTTTAACTTTGCTCTAGAGTATGCCATTAGGAAAGTCCAGGATAACAGAGAGGGTTTGGAATTGAACGGGTTACATCAGCTGCTTGTCTATGCGGATGACGTGAATATATTAGGAGAAAATCAACAAACGATTAGGGAAAATACGGGAATTTTACTTGAAGCAAGTAAAGAAATAGGTTTGGAAGTAAATCCCGAAAAGACAAAGTATATGATTATGTCCCGTGACCAGAATATTGTACGAAATGGAAATATAAAAATTGGAAATTTATCCTTTGAATAGATGGAAAAATTCAAATACCTGGGAGCAATACTAACAAATATAAATGACACTCGGGAGGAAATTAAACGCAGAATAAATATGGAAAATGCCTGTTATTATTCAGTTGAGAAACTTTTATTATCCAGTCTGTTGTCAAAAAATCTGAAAGTTAAAATTTATAAAACATTATATTACCGGTTGTTCTTTATGGTTGTGAAACTTGGACTCTCACTCTGAGAGAGGAACATAGATTAAGGGTGTTTGAGAATAAGGTGCTTACGAAAATATTTGGGGCTAAGAGGGATGAGGGTACAGGAGAATGGAGAAAGTTACACAACACAGAACTGCACGCATTTTATTCTTCACCTGACATAATTAGGAACATTAAATCCAGACCTTTTAGATGGGCAGGGCATGTAGCACGTATGGGCGAATCCAGAAATGCATATAGAATGTTAGTTGGGAGGCCGGAGGGAAAAAGACCTTTGGGGAGGCCGAGACGTAGATGGGAAGATAATATGAAAATGGATTTGAGGGAGGTGGAATATGATGATAGAGACTGGATTGATCTTGCTCAAGATAGGAACCGATGGCAGGCTTATGTGAGGGCGGCAATGAACCTCCGGGTTCCTTAAAAGCCAGTAAGTAAGTATGAATATGATATGTTTCTGCAAAATCTTATTGTTATGTTGCTTCTCTCTATAGATCATCACCTCTCATCTCCCATCACAAAATATTTCACACAAATAAGCTGATTTTATAGAACATATGTAAATGTAGTCTCTCTCTCTCTCTCTCTCTTTTTTTTTTTTTTTTTTTTTTACTGACTTTTCCACATGACAGTGGCTTACCATCGTACCCACCGGCCTCAGTTTTGCCGGAGTGCACTGCTCTGTCGGACCAGCGCAGGCCTATCTCGGGGAAAAGATAGATGATAGATCGGAAGTTATGACGAAGGGGTAATTAGGATTGGAAAAGAATCGCGTCGTGACCTTAGAAATAGGTATCACAATCATCAGTTCGACCTTCTAATGAAAAAAATAAACGAGAAGATAATGGAGTTTGATAATTTTATCAGTACTAAATTATTTAAGATTCAATTTTTCTCTTTTATAACGTACATATCGTGTTTGCATACATAGACATTCTATACAAATGACAATACATTACATACATACATACTCACGAATTCAACATACGTATAATATACAGTAACAATACAATACATGCAATACAATGCAGTATATGCTTATACAACAATATATTCATACAATGCAATACATGCATACAATACAAAAATATAAAATACAATAAATATGTAGGGCTACAATACACACACGCATTCACGCACACACACAGTGTCTCAAATTGATCTATACATATTTTGAAACACTATTTCTCAGTAACGAGATGAGACAGAAATACGATTTTTGGGGTTTTGTATTCCTTAAGCCCGTACATATTCAAAATGGCCCCTTTTCGCCACAGTATACTCCCAACAACGACGTACAACAGAGCGACACACCAACTGAATTGTTGCTAATGGAATACAATTACAGGTATGTTCAATCTGAACTCTCACTTCCTCCAGTGTTTGTGGTTTTGTAGCGCACACTGTGTCCTTTAGAGCTCCCCATAGGTAAAAGTCTGGAGGAGTTAAATCCGGAGATCCAGGCGGGAACTCCGCAGCACTTCCTCTTCGTCCTATCCATCTCTGGGTCGTCCTCATTTAGTGCGTGGACAAGTCTCGGAATGTAAGGCTTCCATTTTTGAGCTCACAAAATTCGATGAACACTGGATACGCTGATACCAATCTCACGAGACCATTGCTTCATTGACTTCTTTGGAGATTGACAAAAGCCTGCACGACTGCATCAACACTCTCGCTATTGGTGAAACTTTTATTTCTTCCGCACCGCCCTTTCAACATATCTTGCACCGTTCCGTCGACTTCAAACTTGTCTCGGACTCCTGTGGTAGTTAACCTTGTTGGTGGTTTGTTCCAAATTCAACCCTCCAACGTCGTTGAACCTCAACAACATTCTCCACTTTCCAATAACATCTCAGAATCCAATTACGTTCATCGGACAATAATTTATTGCACCGTAATGTTTGCTTATAAACAGATGAACATGTTTCCATGCTTTCCACTGACTTCTGAATCATAAACCGCAAAAATCGTATTTCTATCTCATTTCTTTGCTGTGAAATACTATTTCAAAGAGGTTATACATCAATTTGGGACACATACATACATACATACATACATAAATACATACATACATACATACATACACACACATACATACATTACATACATACATAACATACATACATACATACATACATACATACATACATACATACATACATACATACATACATACATACATACATACATACATACATACATACATACATACATACATACATACATACATACATACATACATACATAGTGAAAAGTTATATAAAACATTTTATAAAGTTTGCAAATAGTATAGACTTTGAACAACTGCAGTAGGCTGGCTAGTATACAAGGATAAGTTATTTCGGAAGATAAAGAGGTTAAAAGTCAGAATTAAGTGATAAGGGTCCAAAATAGGTTACTTATATTTCTGCAAATAAGCTAGAATATTAGAGGATATAATTTATCTGAAAATAGGCTCGTCAAAAAGATAGTAAATATGTAAATACTGTAAATATTTAAATGCTAGAGTATGTAAATAGATTCTTGTACTTCGTAGGTTAGGAATAGGAAAATAAGTTAGACTAAGAAGTACCAATATTATCTTGGCAGTTACACACAGTAGATGAACTACACTAATCCATATTTAATCTAGAACGGCAACATAATATATAAGTAAATGGATTATATACTTGAAGGTAAACCTAGGCAAGTAGTATTACTCCTCATTTGTAATGGAACATGCTGCTCAAAAAAGGTACATACATACATACATACATACATACATACATACATACAAACAAACAAACAAACAAACAAACAAACAAACAAACAAACAAACAAACAAACAAACAATACAATACAATACAATACAATACAATACCATACATACATACATACATACATACATACATACATACATACATACATACATACATACATACATACATACATACATACATACATACATACATACAGAGAAAATGGAATAACGAAGAACATAATACTGAGAGTATTTACGGGATTTCCATCATCTCTAACAGCCATATATAACAAATGCTTAAGCCAAGGATGCTTTCCCAAAATATGGAAAACATCACAGATCATACCCGTGATTAAACCAGGGAAGGAGGAGAGTCGTGACGTTGCAAGGTTCCGACCAATAAGTCTCCTAAACATCGAGGGCAAAATCCTAGAAAAGCTGATGATTGATAGGATAAATCACCATTTATATTCCAACTACCTGCTCAGCACGAACCAATACGGATTCATCCCTCAGAAAAGTACCATAGACGCAGCGTTAACTGCCAAAAAGTTCATAAAAGACAACCTAGTTCAGAAAAGGAGTTTAATAATAACCAGCTTGGATGTAAAGGGAGCATTCGACGCTGCCTGGTGGCCCGGCATCCTCTACAACTTAAGGGAACTACAATGCCCAAAAAATTTATATCATTTAGTTAGACATTACTTCAGTGACAGAATCGCTACACTTTCCATCAATCACAGCCGAGTGGAAAAGGAAGCAACGAAAGGTTGCCCTCAGGGGTCATGTTGCGGCCCAGGACTATGGAATGTCCTCTATAACTCTTTTCTAACCCAACATTACACACAACGAAGTAAATTAATAGCTTTTGCAGATGATCTGTTACTGATGACGGCAGGGAAAACCAAGGAAGTGGCAGAAATGTACGCGAATACCGACTTGAAACTAATAGAAGACTGGTCAAACCTATATAAGCTACAATTCAATAACAGTAAATCAAAAACGTTACTGATATCGAGGAAAAGGAAAGAAGGAAAAAGCAAAATAAGTGTATTCATAAACAACAGAGAAATAGAGCAGATACAGCAATTGAAGTATCTAGGTATAATCTTTGACAACAAGATGAATTTCGACATGCACATAAAACAAGCCTCAGAGAAATGCATCAAGCTCATAAACTCACTTGCGAAATCAGCTAAGATGAACTGGGGATTAGGACAGCGAGCCTTACTGACTATTTACAAAGGCGCTATACTGCCTATACTGCTATATGGAGTACAAGTGTGGGAAGAAGCTATCTTCAAAAGAAAGAACATGCTTAAATATCATAGAGTGCAAAGGTTGATGAATATTAAAATAACGAAAGCTTATCGCACAGTGTCATATGAAGCATCTTGTGTTCTGGCAGCAGTTAAGCCAATAAACATAAAAATTCAAGAAATACTGGAGATATATAAAGGTACACAAATCGCCAGCGAAAATGGTACACTGACACCACCTGAAGACACCCCGAAACTAAACGAGTGGCCCCACCCAGCAGTCAGACCAAGAGTCCAAGAGGCACAAGAAAACCTACAATACAACTTAGAAATATACACCGACGGGAGTAAGATAAATGGGAAAGTCGGAGCAGCAGCAGTTATCATCCAAAAAGGGGAAGTGATTAAGAAATTGAAGTACAAACTAAGCCCGCACTGCTCAAACAACCAAGCGGAACAGATAGCGATTCTGCAGGCACTGAAGGAAATAGAAGTCAACAGGGAACTACAGATCGGAGAAAAATTAGGTGTCGTCAACACAGATAGCCAGATCACAGTAGCACTACTCAAGAATAGTCAAATCCGCAACACAACAATAGAAGAAATAAAGTCTAAAATCAAACGTCTGCAGGACAATGGTTGGACTATACACATAAACTGGGTGAAGGCACACGTGGGACTATACGGAAACGAAATGGCGGACCAGCTGGCGAAGGAAGCTGCACAGGAAGACAGTGGGGAGGTAATATATAATAAAATACCTAGAACTCACATCATTCGGGAAGCAGAGGAGAAAGGACTACGCAGGTGGCAGGACCAATGGGAGAAGACAACCAAAGGGAATTCCAGCAGAGGGTTTTTCCCGGTAGTGCAGGATCGACTAAAACAGAGGATCCCACTTAACGGCCAAATAACAGCCATCCTATCCGGTCACGGTAAGACTAGGGATTACTATTGCAGATTCAAAATTGCTGAAAGTGCAAGGTGCAAGTGCGGTCAACAAGAACAGACAGTGGATCATTTGATATATGAGTGTTCCTTACTCAACAGTGAAAGGGATGCATTAAAACTAAACACTAGACTAAAAGGAGGTCAGTGGCCGATAAGTAACTGTGACCTCGTCAAGGTCTACTTGAAAGAATTTATAACATTTGTTACCAGAATCGACTTTGACAAACTTTAAGGCAAAATGACAATATTGGTTCTCATTATAACTAGAGGAATTGTAATGATAATTGTAATCCAAATAGTTAATACGTAATCCTAATCCAAATTGTAATTTAAAGAGTTTAAAGTAGTTAAAGAATTGTATGTAGTGTTACTATGTAACGGAGCATACAGTATAATTAAAAAAAAATACATACATACATACATACATACATACATACATACATACATACATACATACATACATACATACATACAGTATGTACATGTAGATACATAGAGATATACACACACAATTAGGGCCTACATACATTAGAATCTAAGAGTATTAAGAGTTCTGACTTAAATTTCCAGAGTCCTCAACTTCATTTTACTTTAATTAATTTAAAATGTCGTTCTATTATTATTCCCCTCGACAACAGTCTTTTGTTCAGACGTAGACTGTTTGTGTAGTTTTCAATTCAGTGCATCGTTCGTTCAAAGGAAATAATATTCTTCCTTTCCTTGTGTCCAGCTTCATCCTCTCTTTCACTACTAAAGGGAAGGGTTTTTAGAAATGTATTCGTCATCCACGTAATGAGTTCCCTGAGATATGCCAATTTAAATGGGCAGTGCGAACTTTCAAAGTCTGGTGATGAAAGCAAAGGTCTTTCCTTCCCTCAAGGACTTACGTCTTCTATTAAACTTGATTTATATGTTCCATGACTACATACGCAGAAGATACATGACCTTTGACATATATTTTATATTACAAAATTTCCAAAAGCTTCGAGACACCTAACAGAGCGTGCATATAGCACAGATAGAGGTAAGTCAATACCCGTGCCGAGTACTTTTATACTGAAGTCAAACCTGTAAAAAGGAGAATGCTAGAATTTGAATGAATATTACAAAATGAAAGTTGTATGAACTTCAGTATGAATGTTATATATTACAACTTGTATTTCTTTGTTCTTAACTACCACAATAAATTGTCTCTCCTTTATTAATCAGGTAATCGTTTTGTACTTTGATTTGTATTGTAATTGTAAGTTTAATTATTGTATTCTTCGTATTGTAGTTGTAATCCCCTAGTAGAGGGGAAGGGAAGACCTGATGGCCTTATCTCTACCAGGTTAAATAAATAAATAAATAAATAAATATCAAATACATCTTGATTACACAACTTTTAACTCTATATCACTTCGGAATACGAGTATGTATTATATGTCTTTCTTGTGTTAAATTTTATCGTACCTGGTTAACAACATCGCACACAGAACAAATAATGCTCTACAAAAACATCTCAACACACAAACAACACAAACAAACAAATACAACCACAACACCTGCAACAACGTCTACATAGGACAAACAGGCAGATAATTTCAAACACGTTACAAAGAACACATCACAGCCATAATAAAATTACAAAACATTTCCACATATGCAGAACACATCACAAATGCTAACCACATCTACAGAGACGTCAACACATACATGGAAATTCTACACATCCAACCAAAAAGCCAGAAACTAAACACACTAGAACAATAAGAAATATATAGACACACAAAAACATATCCAAATGAAATTCTCAACACGCAACTCAATTTCAGAATACACACACTCTTTGACTCCACATTATACTGCACAAACACACCCTCACAGGAAACAAAACAAAAGCGCCAAGACCAGCAACAATCAGTTCTGAAGATGGCCAATAGCAGGCCGAAACATGTTAACCAGGTACGATAAAATTTAACACGAGAAAGACATATAATACATATTCCGAAATATTAAATATTAAAAAATACAAATAACCTAAAATAACTGATAAATCAATAATATTCACCTCAAGTTAGTAGTATTCTTCGACATTTGGTTTTCACTCATGATAATTATTGTGAACAAACATTTGCTATTCAGATTCAGCAAGACTACGAGATCATGTAACCAGTACAATCTATGACCGCTTCTAATAGAACATAGGAAAAGGACAAAGGGATAAACCAGAGGCGTGGCGTGCCCTTCATGTGGCAATAAGTAATCGTGTAAGTAACCCGAATTACAACAATTGCACGCCCTTCAAAGTAAAATCTTGAAACTAGTTCAACCAAATCTACGATTAAAGCGCTTGCTCTTCGGTGATCAATATAAACCATTAGCTATAGCCTAGAAATCTTCCCTGAACTTCAGCTTATTAACATAGCGTAACGATGGTGTGTAAAATTTTGACTTGTGAAATACACTGTATTAAGTAATTTTCTATCTCATTGAATAGACTTGTGGAAATGGTCGAGCTCTGAAAATTGATGTAAAACTCCTCATCAAAGCCCTTCAATAATTTAACTCGTTTAACAAGTTCCCATCACTCACAAAATCGACTGACTCATTATCACGGTACGAAAGTTAATTTTCTCCCAAAAAAAAGTCTCTCCAATGAGACGGCTAATAACAATAATTATTGTTGCGCAGAGTTCCTTACGTTTTTCTTCGTTAATTGTACTGCTGGTAAAATTCATGTTCTGGGAATAATAAGTTAATTAAGTAGTAAAATATCGCTGCAATCGAAAAATATTGGGAATAAATTTGAATAAGAAACAAAAAAAAGTTTCCTTCCCAGGCAGGTCGAACTACGAAAGTCTTAGTTACCAGTCTATCGTGCTCTGGAGTGAACAAGGCTCTGAAATCAGCTACAAGGGTCGGTCCGGTTTCTTTTTTGCCACTACTGTACATTACATTTGAACATGCTTATTTCTTAATGCGCAGTTACATTTATGTACCATAAAATAATCTTACAACATGGGTGTAATAAATTCTTAGGGTAAAACAGTTAAAATTCATTTAAAAGCAAACTAATGCGGATTTTGTTCTGAAATTGTAAAGAGAAAATATTCGAATACTTCGTTTATAAAAGCAGTATTGTGACTGAAGCTGCACTGTACAGTCAAATATGATAATAAGAGCTGAAGCCACGAGGGGCTGATTACAAAGATCTACAATATTAAGTTATTTTCTCCTACCTCTGAATGTGAGGGCTACAGTTTAAATTTGCTGAATATTCCCGCACATCTAAAAATTGAACGCTGAGTATAGATAACACTCAATTCTAAAATAAATACTTCGATAATTAGTAGCATAGATCAATTCATTAGCTTAGTAATAGTAAACCCACCTCCGGTTGAAGAGAAAGGTATTTATCAGAAATTCTCTCGCATAACGATGAAAACATACACTGGTATATACATGGCACAGTTTCGTCATAGATCTTTGTTTTCCCATAAACGGAAATTCGCTATTTACGCCGCTTCTTCTTGGTGCTATAATCTCACTGTCATAGAAATGTACAGGTCTGAATGATCAAAACGGCTTTAGCGGGAATCACTTCTCCGTATCTATGTTCGCTAGTAGAACAATGGGTCCGCACCGCGTTTATAACGAAGTTCCAGGGTGAAGTCTTCGGGGTAATGCGGGTCTCCGATGCTGATATAGAAAGGGCTTCGGACCCCGCATTCTAGGGTTGATCATGTACTCGTCTGATGATAGGATCTGACTCAATCAGAGCTGAAGCCCGCCTGTCAGCATCGAATTCAGGAATGCCACTCAGATTACATGTTGGACAGGAAAAATCATAGCATATAGGGTACAAAATGGGCCAATGTAAGCCTTAAGCCTAGTTTTTTTCTGAACCGACGCATGTGACGTGCGAGGTGCGAGGTCCGCCACGCACAAATCCGGACTACATTAGAGATAGTGAGTGGTTTCTATGGCTGCGCTGTGCGCAGACCTCGCATCTCGCAGTTATAGAAACCACTCGCTATCTCTCGTGTAGTCCGGATTTGTGCGTGGCGGACCTCGCACCTCGCACGTTACATGCGTCGGTTTAGAAAAACCAAGGCTTTAGTGTACAGATCTGGGGTTTGGTCTTCGGAAAGCGAACCATGTGATCTACTAACTGTGACTGCAGGTGTCTCGCTTTCCACTTTTCGCCTCTCCTTTTGACATTATTTGTAGGATAATTTTGTGGAGTGCTGCTTTTCCTTCTACGATTACACCAATGTTGCATTGTTTAACACAGACCCATCTCCTATGGAACATAAGAGACAATGCCTATAACGGTGGAATTATTTGCAATTTCGACATATTTCTGCCAAAGACAGGCGATTGCGGCCCGCGGTCAGTTTGGTACTTCAATTGCGTCCCGTTTTTTGGGGCATACGTCAGTTGCGTGCCTATATTTTTGGGTCATATTTCAGTTGCGTTCCTGGCACAAACAACACTTCCCTTCCTATTTTACAGAGTTAGGACTGGCTGTAACATCACCAATTTAAATGTTATAGGTAGCTTAAAAAAGTTTTTGTGGTAGCTTCACTATACAATGTTGGTAGTGTCATTTTTCGCCATAAAATATATTAAAATTCATGAGTTGTATCTTCGCCATAGAACTTCAGTCGTATTTGTTGAAACCTAAATGACAGATTCCGGATGAAATTCATCTTCTTATATGACCTTGCTGCAAATCAATCATGTTCTTACGAATAAAATGTCCTTTCTCCCTCCTTGACTGTTTAAATGGCAGAGCTCTATCAGTACCTAGTTTTAAGTATGTTTCCTTTTCTATTTCTTTCAAAACTTGTATAAAATGGTAAATGTTTGGGTGAGAAGTATAAAATAGACTATCAAGTTTTGAATGAAATAACTCGCAGCCATTAGTCGTTCTCATTGTTTTAGTAGGTTATTTTAAGACGCTTTATCAACATCTTAGGTCATTTAGCGTCTGAATGAGATGAAGGTGATAATGCCGGTGAAATGAGGCCGGGGTCCAGCACCGATAGTTACCCAACATTTGCTCATATTGGTTTGAGGGAAAACCGGAAAAAACCTCAACCGGGTAACTTGCTTCAACCGGAAATCGAACCCGGGCCACCTCATTTCGCGGCCAGACGCGCTAACCGTCACTCCACAGGTGTAGACTTCTCATTGTTGTTGCTGAAAATTCTGCCCATACTGTTGGAGGCAAAGTGGAATCCGGAACTATATACGTTTCAAATATGTAATCCGTAAATTGTTCAATTCAGAGGTCTTGTGGCTGAGAAGGCATTATGTCGTCTGTGAATGCCTCGTCGATGGTAGTAGGGTCCAAAAAGGACAACAACAAAAAATCTTAAATACTGTCCAACTTCGGAATTGTTTAAGCGGTATTCTTTGACAAGTCCGAAATTCTGTGTCTTACTCCACCAACGAAGTTTTAAAAGGTTTACATAACATCCTAAACCGGCAGATAGCTGTGGACGCAACAGAAGTATATATTTTAAAAAACCCCGGACGCAACTGAAGGATATATTTAAAAAAAAAACCCGGACGCAACTGAAGGATATATTAAAAAAAAAACCCGGACGCAACTGAAGTATATATTTCAAAATCCCCGGACACAACTGAAGTATATATTTTAAAAACCCCGGACGCAACTGAAGTATACATTTTAAAAACCCCGAACACAACTGAAGTATATATTAAAAAAAAAACCCGGACGCAACTGAAGTATATATTTCAAAATCCCCGGACACAACTGAAGTATATATTTAAAAAAACCCCGGACGCAACTGAAGTATATATTTAAAAAACCCCGGACACAACTGAAGTATATATTTAAAAAAAACCCGGACGCAACTGAAGTATATATTTCAAAAACCCCGGACACAACTGAAGTATATATTTAAAAAACAACCCGGACGCAACTGAAGTATACATTTTAAAAACCCCGGACACAACTGAAGTATATATTTAAAAAAACCGGACGCAACTGAAGTATATATTTCAAACACCCCGGACGCAATTGAAGTATATATTTTTAATATCCGCGGACACAACTGAAGTAAATATTTCAAAAACCCCGGATGCAACTGAAGTATATATTTTAAAAACCCCGGACGCAACTGAAGTATATTTTTAAAATCCCAGATGCAACTGAAGTATATATTTCAAAAACCCCGGACGCAACTAAAGTATATATTTTAAATACCACGGACGAAACTGAATTATGTATTTTAAAAACCCCGGGCGCAACTGAAGTGTATATTTAAAAGATCCCGGACTCAACTGACGTATTAATTTTTCGTCAACATGTTTACGGGGACGCAACTGACACCTACCCATTTCTCCTCGGAGTACGCTTGGGGTGAGATGGTCATCGTCCAAATAACTCAAAGGAAAAGAAAAATGCACGCATTTGTTGATCAAATATTCTACCTTTTACTTGGATGAGTTTCAACTAGGGTCCTCGATATAGAAACTTGTTATAGCAACTGTGCACTACATAATAACATATGGATACTATAACTAGCACATTGTACTTGGTAGCCACGCCCTGGTCAGAAATGGTCATGAGCCACTCTTGTCCCCACACTTGAATCCCATAACAGCAATCATTTTTCCAAGCCAGGCAGTAGCGTAGCATCGTCATATATGAGCCAGTGGCACGCCCCACACAGCAGTTTCTGTACTGTATGGCCACTTGCAGAGGGGCGCCTGCCTCCGACGTGGCTGATGTATGTTCTTGCAGATCGCCACAACAGTATCACTTCGATAAGTATTTATTCGGACACGACAACTAGATAGGCACGCGAGAAGAAAACACATTACAAACACATAATAACGGCAAAAAAAATCGTAATTCGTGATATTTTCTTAAATTATGAAGTTTAGTATTCTAATGTTACCAACATAGTCCGCAAAATTAAAGTGAGATGACTCAGATGCTCTATCATATTAATTCAGAGCTCCTTACTTACTTACTTACTTACAAATGGCTTTTAATGAACCCGGAGGTTCATTGCCGCCCTCACATAAGCCCGCCGTCGGTCCCTATCCTGAACAACAATAACTCTCAAATCCATTTTATATTATCCTCCCATCTACATTTCGACCTCCTCAAAGGTCTTTTTCCCTCTGGCCTCCCAACTAACACTCTATATGCATTTCTGGATTCACCCATACGTGCTACATGCCCTGCCCATCTCAAATGTCTAAATTTAATATTTCTAATTAGGTCAGGTGAAGAATATAATGCGTGCAGTTCTGCGTTGTGTAACTTTCTCCATTCTCCTGTAACTTCATCCCTCTTAGCCCTAAATATTTTCCTAAGCACCTTATTCTCGAACACCGTTAGTCTCTGTTCCTTTCTCAAAGTGAGAGTCAAAGTTTCACAATCATACAGAACAACCGGTAATATAACTGTTTTATAAATTGTACTTTCAGACTTTTTGAGAGCAGACTGGACCACAAAAGAATTCAGAGCTCCAGTATAAAGACGGTTAGGCAGATCAGTCATTGTTACACATAGGATGAACTTTTTTTTTTCCAGTGCAAAATTTTAATCTCTCTCGCTTCTGTAAAGCAGTAACATTAAAAAAAAAAAAACTTAAAATTTGCTGTTTGTCACATTTGAGGACATGACACTTGACGAGATAAACTATTCATAATTGGTTGTCTAAATTCAGTTTATTTTCGTATCAATACGAACTCGTTAAATTACATTTGAAAATTGTACAAAGCGATTTATATCAGATTTTCCACGTGTGCACAGTCCTTCTGAAGGCAGGCATCACATCTTCTAGTCCAGTTGTTGCGGAAACGTTCAAGACTCCTAGTTGCTAATAATCGTTTCTAATCTTTGAGAAACTATTACAAAAGTTCACCGATTAGGTAACCTTCTTTGCGGAAAACGTTGACGGCACATCCTTCTTGCCGCACTTGAATTACGACGACTTTCTCCATAAATTAATAACATATATTCCTAAACTGTGAATGAAATTGTAAGTTGTTTATTGAATACCGTGTACTGAACTGCCATCCGCTCGGCAGTAGAGCTATGGACAGGGAGCTTGAACTCAACTGATTCATACTTACGTCTGTGCAGAGCAGCCATGGCGAAAATGCCATATTGCGCCGAGCCACTGTGTAAGCTGTAACGTGCATAGCACCTATGGAGGGAGGCGGACAACTGTCTGACATTAACGGTTTTTCATTTTCCTCATGTCAAGCACTTAAATAAAATTATATACAGTACAAGGCTACAAACTAATGTTTAGGACGTGTAACGAAGAAAGAAATGAACAAGAAAACATAGGACACATTATCACAACCTAAAATTAACTGCCTTCAGAATGTCTTTGCGACAGAGTTTCAAAATCAGGAATTATGTCACTTACTGCCAGTCGTAGTTGATCACGAAGGTATTTGTCTGTCAGTCGTAATCTAAATTTGATTTTTACTATTTTCATTGTTGAAAATAATTTTTCACAAACGTAGGTTGTAGCGAACATGGCTTCAACAGAGCAAGCGAAAGAACGAAGCTTCAAATATTTATTTTTTGCCAAAGATTTGCAAAGTCCAACATTTGTCAAGTCCTTACAGCTAGCTTTCATTTAACATCACATTGTAAATCTGTGAGTTTAAATTGAAGATCTAACCGCATTATTCGTACATCTGCTGAAAAAGGATCGACGTACAGAGATAATAATAATAATAATAATAATAATAATAATAATAATAATAATAATAATAATAATACTGATAATAATACTGATAATAATAATAACAATAATACTGATAATAATAATAACAATAATAATAATAATAATAATAACAAACACTTAACCTTTTAATGTTTCATCAGTAACATGTAGTATAATGCCGTTTTATGTTACACAACCGTTTTCCTCGTAATACTCGTGAACAAATCATACGATACATTTAATATTCTCATCATATTGACAGCAAAAACTGCGTCCTCCCATCCTACTTGGAACTTTCGTTTTTGTAGAGGTACATGGTTTCGAGAGAGAAATTGCGATGATACGCCTCTCGCAGGTCAGAGACAAATACAAATGGAACGGAGTTTGACTCCAGTGAGTGAGAGGGCGGGGGTTGTTGGTAGGAAGCAAGGGAAATGCACTGCGAGCCACAATGTGCTCGTGAGTCGCATTTTTGCCACGGCTGGTGCAGAGTACTGCCTGCTGAACACGTTGCTACGTCTCTCACGCCAGAATATTAACAAATTTAAGCATGCATTTTCATTTAATTTTACGAAAACGTAATAGAACACACAAATATGTATTTCAGTTAATATTAACTCTTTGCTCGATGTATCTATTGATGTAATTGTTTTCGTAATTTTATTAACGATATAAGTAGTATAACGCAAATAAAATAAGGAAAGAAATATTTTTTCCTGGGAAAACTATCGAGTTTTGACCCTATGTTGTATAAACGTTTTTTGATCCTGTACACCGTCCCTGACGATTGTTAAAAGGACGACAATTATACCCCTTACACACTGTATATGCTGTAAAATTACATATTCATGTATGTAAAAAAATCGTTGATTAAAAAAAAAGGAGAGATGGATTACAAATGTAATCCGCGCGAGTACTGGTGTCACAAATTATGGCGCAAGTACTGAAGAGTCAATTCGACCAACAGAAACTTTATCAGTTTGAGGAATGACTTGTGTACCGACATCTCATCGCGAAGCAAGAAACGTGGTCGAGAAAATGGCAAGTGATTTTGCCTCCAGATCTCTGTTTCGGCGTATGAATTATTTACGTGTCGCAAATATTCAAACACGAAGCCACAGACTTTTCTGATCGTATTTAAAAATTCTCCGCATTGGCTAAATATGAACCTAAATATGAACCCACAAACTTCAGATCAAATAGATTGTATTACAAGGCCAATCTAGCAGATCCAGATTCAAACATTCCAATATACAATATAATATTTTACATTCATTTCCATACTTATCTTCTGGTCTCAGCATCAGAGTGAGAGATACTCAATAATTATCTTCAGACTTTGTAAATTTCAGAGATGAAACAATAAATTACGCTGGAACGATAGCGTAATGAAGATACAAAAATATATAATGTAGTAGACCTACTACTATGACAGAAAAGATCCCGACTCAAACATTTACAAATGTACAGCTATCAAAAGAAAAAGTGACCGCAATCTAGATACTAAGTGTCCTTCGGGTATCTCCGCTACAATTCGGAGACAGACGACGATGCAGGTTGTTGGACCACGATGCCTACTATTTACAGTTACAATTAAAGTACTCTTCGTGTTACACTTGTAGCGTAATGGTAGACTAGTGTTCCAGACTGTAATTGGTAAGGTCGTACGTTCGAACACCACCGAGTGCTTTTTATGTTTTTTTTTTAAGATAGAGAGAAAATATAATTGCTGCTGTCTCTTTTAAGACTATTTCAATAGGTCTAATTAACATTAGGTTCATGAATGCATTATGCCATGACTTTATCATTATTTATTATGACATTATGGCTGAAAATGGAAAGAAAGAAAGAAAGAAAGAAAGAAAGAAAGAAAGAAAGAAAGAAAGAAAGAAAGAAAGAAAGAAAGAAAGAAAGAAATAAAGAAGGAAAGAAAGAAAGAAAGAATGGTATACGTAACAAAAATATATTTCGTGGTATAAACAAAACGAGCATACTGGCGTCTACCTTAGAAAATTCAAACAATTAAAAGTTAAAAAAAAACCAAACCAAAAGCCATGATTCAATACTTAGTCCATCTTCTTCCAATCTCGATCACATTTTGCAGTCGAGTGGACATGTCCTGGACGAGATTCCACAAATCATCAGGACGTCTTGGAGGGGGATTGGGCCAATTTTTCCGCATATTATTAGACATCTTTACTTGTGCCCCCATGACTCAGTTGGAAGAACGTCCGAATTCAGATATCAACGACTCAGGCTCAAATCCTCGTCGTTCCTTTTCATTTTATTGTGGTACAGGATAGTATAATATAATAAAATAATAAGAAAAACTAACACTAATATTATGAAACTGTGTTTTTCCCAATTTAACATTAAATTTATATTATTTATATCGCTAGAGAATATAACAGAATACAAATGATAACTTGAATATTATTTATATCGCTTAAGAACGATAAGAGAATATAAATGGTAACTTGAATATTATTTATTTCGCTAAAGAACGATAACAGAATAGAAATGATAACTTGAATATTATTTATATCGCTAAAGAAATATAACAGAATATAAATGATAACTTTAATATTATTAATATCGCTAAAGAACGATAACAATATACATGATAACTTGAATATTACTTATATCGCTAAATAACGATAGCAGAATACAAATGATAACTTAAATATTATTCATATCGCTAAAGAATGATAAAATAAAATGATAACTTGAACAAGACTCGAACTCACAACCTTCGAATCATTAATCGAGCACTCTACCGCTACTGTACGAGACGCAGATATCAAATTACTATACAGTAAAGCATCGATTATCCTAATACCGATCAACCGAAACATCGGTTAACCGAAAGCGTTCCAGTCGGCAAATTTGAATTTGCGCGCGCGCCATATAGAAGTTTCGCTAGCGCTGTTTACGAGATTTAGCGGCAAAAAACCGAGTCTCAGTTCTGAAGCAAAAAAAAGTTTAGACTTCTTTTCCTAAACTATAGTCCTACTTTAATGGCCGTTTTGAACTTGTCAAACTAGACTAGTCAGTTTTCGGTGTTATTTGTAAGACGTGTGATACGAAATATGTACTGTGTGTACAGTTTTGTGTTTAATATCAGAGTTCCTTTGTTTCATACTGCTCCTATGACACCGGTGCAATTTGTTTTCGTAAATGATCGGTTATCCGAAAAATCAATTATCCGAACACCCCCACGTCTCCAATTGTTTCGGATAATCGATGCTGTACTGTAGTTCCGAAACTGTTTCTACAAGCGCGAGCATCGTGTAACATCAACATAATCCGAAGTGGACTTAAAAATATTCGCTGTTCACGAGTGCGGCCACTTTTTTTATACAGCTGTACACATTAGCTATAAATGCATTTTAAATTGCAGCGTAAGGTTAGCTAGATAAATTTAGTTCTTTGTATAGCAAATACATTTGAAGATTTAACTTATTCTAACTGGAAGGTCCCCAGGGATTTCATTTTCCTTGAGGTGGGTCCCGGATGAGTGAAGGTTGAGAACTAGTGACTTGAAACAACACAGCAAAACACAGAAGGATGGAGACTCATCAAGTTCCTATGGAGGGGAGGTAAATTATTTAAACTATAATGTTCGAAACTGAAACAGATTTCTCTGGTTTTATAGCCGGAAGCGCTAACACTTTACCTACAGCAAAGGACATCATGGTCTGGACGATAATGACGACTAAGAAGCAAAAAATCTTCCGCTGAATGTCCATACAGCGAATATGCCATTTTACGTGTAAATGCTTGTACTTGATTTGACTTCATGATGAGGGTAATATACGCCTGAAGATAAAGGGTTCTACAAGTCCCCGACATTTCGTAGTCATCTGGTGTGACGCACAGCCCCCCTCTCACTCCTGAGGTCAAATCCACGTCATCAACTTCAACACATATTAAGACTCATCATCGCCCCTTCCGTAATGGGCCCGACAATTGTGTGACTGCCTGCAGGCGGGATGCAGTAATCTAATGTGGAGTCGAGGGCATGTGGACAGCGCGGAGTCGCGGAATTACCTTAAAAGCATGCCACAAGTGCCACGAGTTATGTTTTGTTGCTGGGCGTCACCCCAATGTGTCACTGCAACGGACAGCCTGGATTCTGTCAGCTTTGTCAGTCCTGATAAAGTCATTACTCTATACTAGCCACTTTAATGATAGTTTACAACTTTAACTCTTTTTCAGTGTCGAATATCATTTTTTTTCTTATCTTATGATGACAGGCTTGCCATCTGTTCTTAATGAAATACCGTATGAAGTTACAGTATTTTTTTAATAGTACATTATGCAACGAGCCTATAGTGATACTAATTAAGAAGCGAGTATGGATGTTTATGAAACGAGCGCAAGCGAGTTTCATAATTTTCATACGAGCTTCCTAATTACCATTATAGGCGAGTTTCATACGACTTTTTATGCTCGACCTTATTTCTAACTTGAAATTACAGTATTCAGATGTATACATTTCATTTGTATCCGACAAGATCGGAAGTGACCTTCTTCTAGGTCGTGAATTGTGAGATGTGCGCAGACGCGAAAGTATTGATTTTTTCCGAGAAACAATAATGTCATTGACCTTGTGTAATCCCGTTAAACTTGGTATAACTTTGATTATTGAATTCGACATTGAAAAACGAGATGACAAATTGAATTTATTTGAATATTATTTATAATTAACGCTAATTATTATAGTAACAGAACACACAACCTTCTGCGACAGTATTGGATTTCCAGCCTCCGTGACTTTTCGCTAATTCTCTTTCGATTGCGTATCCGAGAATAATCGATACTTGCGGTTTTATAACGGTACAAAGCTGACTCGTTATTGGCTGAACACCTGTAAGCTGAGTTGTCATTGGCTGAAAACACCTGAACTTTAATGAGTAGGTGTACTTTATTGATATGCATTAAAGGACTGCTACCAGGTGTATAATTACTACATTTCGGCATGGTCGAGCATAAAGGAAATATATGTAATTAAAAGAAACAAAGAACAAAGACCGGGGTGAAAGAAGGCAATACAGAAAATAAAAATGAAACAGAAATTGGTAAATATATAAATGATGAAAGAAGGGAAAATAAAGGACAAAATAATGTAGTGGGTGAAAAAACTAAATACTAACGGCATATTACTTTTGCTGACAAAATGTTGTCCAATATTCTTTTGAGAAGATTAACTCCGTACGTAGATGAAATTATTGTGGATCATCAGGCGGTTTTAGGCGTAATAGATCGACTATTGATCAGATTCTTCGTATTCGACAGATATTGGAGTATAAAGGTACAGTACAACAGTTATTCATAGATTTCAAAAAGCCATATAACTCGGTTAAGAGAGACGTTACCAACACCTGTGGAGGAACGGTCAGTGCGTCTGGCTGCGAAACCAGGTGGCCCGGGTTCGAATCCCGGTCGGGGCAAGTTACCTGGTTGAGGTTTTTCCCCGGGTTTTCCCTCAAACCAATACGAGCAAATGCTGGGTAACTTTCGGTCCTGGACCCCGGACTCATTTCACCGGCATTATCACCTTCATATCATTCAGACGCTAAATAACCTAGATGTTGATACAGCGTCGTAAAATAACCCAATAAAATAAAATAAAATAAGAGAGACGTTTTATATAATATTCTTATTGAATTTGGTATTTCCAAGAAACTAGTTCGCTTAATTAAAATGTGTCTCAGTGAAACTTACAGCAGAGTCCGTATGGGCCAGTTTCTAACTGATGCTTTTCCAATTCACTTCGGGCTAAACTACCACCTTTACTTTTTAACTTCGCTCTAGAACAGGCATGTCAAAACCCTGCACATTGTGCAGTCGCGCGCATTGTGCACTTGTCTCTGTGCAATGTGCAGTTCCTATTCCCCTATCTGGAGGGAGTGAATCGGCTTGGAGGGGAAGACGACAGGGCTGTACATTACCTGCATTAGCAGAACGGCTTTGGTTTCAGTAACACAGATCAGTACGGGTGCTCATTGAGCTGTGATTGTGAATGCGTTATGAAAAATAAAGTGAGGAGTCCACAGATATAACGAAGAAGAGAAATCACGAATCGTATAACATAATTGTTATAATGTTTTCCTCAGCCAACAGTAATTATTTTAAAATAAAAGGCTTTCATCACCTCATGTTGACCTGATAGTGATGTGAGAATTTAATTCAGATTAAGTAAAGTTCTCAAAATATGATATTCGCCAGTTCTTATTTCTTAATCAGTATCTCACGGCGGGAAAAACGTGACAACAGCGTTGTTTTGGAATCTGTACTAATACAGCCATCAAAGGTTAGACAACTTACAACTTTTAGTTGATAAGCTGATAAGTGACGAGAATATTGAGTGAGGAATACATGTGAAGCTATTGAGCTTGTAAGGCAAGAAAGAAAGCAACTATTTGTAAGGAGGTAAAATTTTCTGGAGAAATATATAATGGCGAATTTTCATTTCACGTTACTATATTATGTTAATATACTTACGTTAATATATCTTTAAACCTGACATAAAGAAAATTTCCTCGCTTCACAGTTTGTGAACTACTCTTTTAACTCATTTCAGTAACGCCCTAACTTGCTGATACTTGCTCTCAATGTTTTCCAAATAAACTATGTGTAAATTTAAATTCAAGCATAATTTATCCAATTTATTAGTAATAATGTAAATTTATATTAACATACAGCAAGGAAATGATTTCAGTGTAAAAGCCTCACAATGTCCTATTGCATTTAATTGGGAGTAAAATATTTTCTTTAACATTTGTGCACCAATAGTCCCAATAATGCTTGACGAACAATGAAAGAGTATTGCTTTGAAATAATTAGTACCTACTACGTAAAATGAAATACTGTGTTCGTTTTTTGTTGTTTCGAAATTACTGCAATATTTATATTTCCTTCAAATATTGTATACAAATCATGTAATTATATAATGCTTTACAAACCACAGCTTTGAGAATTATATTATAACTGAGTAAGTCTATTGTTTCTTGTGTTATAATCGTCAAATATAGACACTGACAATAATTGTGTTTTTTGCCCTTCTGCTAAGTGTTTTTATAATGTCCAAACGTCAATTTAATTGAACACTAAAAGCGCAGAATAGATTCTTGTACATCCTTCCGGCTAAGAACTGGTAAGAGCAACACGTGAATGACGCAATCTGCACAGACCGGCGTTCCGCGCACATACACTCCACATTCAGTGTCTGATTTCTGACATGCCTGCTCTAGAATATGCCATTAGGAAAGTTCAGGATAACAGAAAAGGTTTGGAATTGAATGGGTTACATAAGCTTCTTGTCTATGCGGATGATGTGAATATATTAGGAGAAAATCCACAAACGAGTAGGGAAAACATGCAAATTTTACTTGAAGCAAGTAAAGCGATAGGTTTGGAAGTAAATCCCGAAAAGACTAAGTATATGATTATGTCTCGTGACCAGAATATTGTACGAAATGGAAATATACAAATTGGAGATTTATCCTTCGAAGAGGTGGAAAAATTCAAATATCTTGGAGCAACAGTAACAAATATAAATGACACTCGGGAGGAAATTAAACGCAGAACAAATATGGAAAATGCATGTTATTATTTGGTTGAGAAGCTTTTATCATCTAGTCTGCCGTAAAAAAATCTGAAAGTTAGAATTTATAAAACAATTATATTACCGGTTGTTCTGTATGGTTGTGAAACTTGGACTCTCACTTTGAGAAAGGAACGGAGATTAAGGGTGTTTGGGAATAAGGTTCTTAGGAAAATATTTGGGGCTAAGAGAGATGAAGTTACAGGAGAATGGAGAAAGTTACACAACGCAGAACTGCACGCATTGTATTCTTCACCTGACATAATTAGGAACATTAAATCCAGATGTTTGAGATAGGCAAGGCATGTCGCACATATAGAGTGTTAGTTGGGAGATCGGACGGAAAAAGACCTTTGGGAAGGCCGAGGTGTAGATGGGAGGATAATATTAAAATGAATTTGAGGTAGGTGAGATATGATGATAGAGACTGGGTTAATCTTGCACAGGATAGGAACCGATGGCGGGCTTATGTGAGGGCAGCAATGAACCTGCGGGTACCTTAAAAGCCATTT
The DNA here is from genome assembly GCF_040183065.1 of Periplaneta americana. Lineage (NCBI taxonomy): Eukaryota > Metazoa > Arthropoda > Insecta > Blattodea > Blattidae > Periplaneta > Periplaneta americana. The sequence continues at coordinate 159,948,105 of NC_091117.1, forward strand.
GTAAGTAAGTAATAGAGGAGATGGTGTGACTGCCTCACTGAAGCGAGCAAAGTCACCTTGGTAACAGAGCGCTGACGTACGATGACAGCGGAGCCGGGTTCAAATCCCTGTGATAACAGAAAAGTATTTGTGGTGGGCAAAGGCAACATTTTTTAGAATTTTTTCGGGGTTCTCCTTATTCCCTCCACAATTCCACAGTTACTCTCCTTTTCTACATTCTTCACCATAATCACCACTATCATTACCCCCATCATCTTCACCATCATCATTTTAAAAAGGTCTATCCAAAATAATGCGGTATGATGTAAGGCGCAGTGCTCTATCGGGACTTTATTAATACCCAAGCGGCATCAAATACGATGCTTTCCTTTGAAGAGACAAGATAAAGATTTGTTTATTGATCAGGCTTTCTCAGACGCCGCTCCAGTCACAAGAAGCGGTAACATATGACTACCAATGATGTGTTAGCATTTTTAATTGGCGTGCCGATATCAACTCCACGTGCAGTACGAAATACATTTACCTTATCTTGAGTTTATTGACGCGAGTTGAAATAAATATATATTGTAGCTAATGCCAGACTAATTGTAACTAAGCTGGTCTCACACTTATCTAGCAAAACTACTTTAAACAGAAACGTTTTTGCTTAAAGCATAAACGTTTTTGCTGTAACCGAAAACAATTTTGTTTTCCCATAAAGCACTTTAATTAAAACGTTTTTGCTGGAAACAAAAACGTTTGCTTTTTCCAAGAACATTAGAGCTATGGCAGACTAGAACGAAGAAACAAGTGAGAGAGGATGCAAGTGAGGTAGGCATAAGAGAGAGATGAGGGAAGGAGAAAAATGAGAGAGGAAGAAATGAGAAGAGAAGGAAGTAAAGAGGGAAGGGAGGAAGTAAAATGATATTGATATAGGAAAACGTAGCGGAGAAAGGAAGGAAATGATGAAGAAAAGGAAGAACACAAGACGTAAAAAGGATATGAATAGAGTAAAAAATGGCACACAGCTTATAACTGATAATTTTTATTATAAGATTTGTTAAACATACAGCAGAGTCCGTATAGGTCAGTTTCTATCTGATGCTTTTCCAATTCACTGCGGGCTAAAGCAGGGAGATGCACTATCACGTTTACTTTTTAACTTCGCTTTAGAATATGCCATTAGGAAAGTTCAGGATAACAGGCAGGGTTTGGAATTGAATGGGTTACATCAGCTTCTTGTCTATGCGGATGACGTGAATATATTAGGAGAAAATCCATAAACGATTAGGGAAAGCACGGGAATTTTACTGGAAGCAAGTAAAGCGATCGGTTTGGAAGTAAATCCCGAAAAGACAAAGTATATGATTATGTCTCGTGACCAGAATATTGTACGAAATGGAAATATAGAAATTGGAGATTTATCCTTCGAAGGAGCCACCGGCGTGGCTCAGTCGGTTAAGGCGCTTGCCTGCCGGTCTGAAGTTGCGTTCGGGCGCGGGTTCGATCCCCGCTTGGGCTGATTACCTGGTTGGGTTTTTTCCGAGGTTTTCCCCAACTGTAATGTGAATGCAAGGTAATCTATGGCGAATCCTCGGCCTCATCTCGCCAAATATTATATCGCTATCACCAAACTCATCGACGCTAAATAACCTAGTAGTTGATACAGCGTCGTTAAATAACCCACTAAAATAAAAAAAAATCCTTCGAAGGGGTGGAAAAATTCAAATATCTTGGAGCAACAGTAACAAATATAAATGACACTCGGGAGGAAATTAAACGCAGAACAAATATGGGAAATGCTGTTATTATTTGGTTGAGAAGCTTTTATCATCTAGTCTGCCGTAAAAAAATCTGAAAGTTAGAATTTATAAAACAATTATATTACCGGTTATTCTGTATGGCTGTGAAACTTGGACTCTCACTCTGGGAGAGGAATATAGGTTAAGGGTGTTTGAGAATAAGGTGCTTAGGAAAATATTTGGGGCTAATCGGAATGAAGTTACAGGAGAATGGAGAAAGTTACACAACGCAGAACTGCACGCATTGTATTCTTCACCTGACATAATTAGGAACATTAAATCCAGACGTTTGAGATGGGCAGGGCATTTAGCACGTATGGGCGAATCCAGAAATGCATATAGAGTGTTAGTTGGGAGGCCGGAGGGAAAAATACCTTTGGGGAGGCCGAGACGTAGATGGGAGAATAATATTATAATGGATTTGAGGGAGGTGGGATATGATGATAGAGACTGGATTAATCTTGCATAGGATAGGGACCGATGGCGGGCTTATGTGGGGGCGGCAATGAACCTTCGGGTTCCTTAAAAGCCATTTGTAAGTAAGTAAGTTGATCAGTCAGTTGGTCACACATAACCGTCACCAATTAAACCACATGTGAACTATTCTGGGCGAGCAGCTCACGGCTGTAGAAATCGCTGTGAATTGGAACACGTGTTTAATTTGAGGCCCTTCATCCATGATCAGACAGTGAACTATGTGCGTGTGACCAAGCTGCAGATTTGTCGTGGGAACAAATAAATCGCCAGAATCATCTTATTTTGGTGTTAGTTCTACATTTACAAGCTGTTTTCAAATTTCAATTTTATTGACGTATTCATTTCATTCAAGGTTTTCTGTCTTTTACTCCAAACTTTCCTACTTTTACTCTCCGCATTCGATCTACTGTGTATCATCTGTTCTGCATTTCATGAAGAACGACTGACCGAGAGTCATGAGCCATGACAATACGCGTGATGGGTTGGTCGCTCGCTCCGTAGTATACGCAGCAGGCTGGGTGCCGCGTATTTTCACACAGCAGAAAGCAAAACATCCACTGAAGCATCACGGACAATCAGTCGTCCCGGTTGTATGAAGGGTATCATATATTGAAAACTGTCTTCGATTTTGTTATGGAAATGTTAAACTGCCTGATGCACTAACACCTGTTTAGTGAACCTAGTAGGTATACTGGGTGTTCAGTTCAAAATGTGTCATGGCTCGCTGATGCCGTCATGTGGCTAGCCGATGAGCCTAGAGAATTCAATCTTCCTATACTTCCGCAGAGGTGTATAACCTGTGAGGCAGAGAAGTTGCCTAGCAAGTACGGCGTTCATTCTGAAGAGTACGCCGGTAGTGGCAGGAATGTGAACTGTTTGGAAATACGTACTGTCGGGATATGGGGAGAGGGTTAAGACGATTACTTACGTATTTGTTGACATTAACTTCGACGGTCAACATGGACACGGAGCATTTGATTTGTGTTGTGGAATGTTACCGTACGCAACCGATGATAACAAATACCTTTCGTACGACTTGCCGGCGCAAAACACAGTTCGAAAGAGGTTATGGTAGCACACAGACCGTACAGACCGCCATCTGTTGCTACGACGTTCAAGTTATACCGTACACGTTCTCAAGTTCAGATTGAAGAACGCCTTAAATAATAGGCAACTTCTCTGACATATAAGCTGAAACTCGCTTCAAATCGGTGACCCAACAACAGTGACGTCATGACACACTTTGAAATGAACACCCAGTATAGGCTATCAGGTTGAATAAAAATTACAGTAATATATATAAATAATAACAAAAAAATCAATAAATCAATAAAATAAAATAAAATTTTAACAAACTGTGTTGTCTATAAGGATATAAACATAATGTATAAGCAGCATTGAAAAAAAAGAAATAAGAAAGTGTATTAGTCTTTATGATTCAGTTGAACGGAACAGTTAACTTATAATATTTTGTAACAGTGTTATATTCGTAATGGCACATGACAAAATTAAATACATTAGAGAAACCAAGGAGGAAATTCTAGATAAGATTTATTGCTAATTTCTAGTTTGTCCCTTACTCAATTGTTTAATTTAATTTCAAAATTTAATTAAAGTTTATTTTGTATAAGAACAGTTTGATATATTTTTTAGATAATATTGTTCTAAATTAAAACATTAAGTGAAATTGTTAAGTAGGATAAAATCACTCTGTGAATTATTATTGTTACAATATTTCGTTAGTGGTATTTACATTACCTCTAATTTGTCATGAGAATATCCATTTGATCATAATAGTCTGAGCTACAGTATAATTATGTTCGTGTATCTATGTTCTCTTATTGTTATGTATAAATAAACTTTATTATCTGTTTAAAAAAACATTAATTTTAAAACCAAATGTCGATTTTTCCATTGGTTCTTTTAATTTCGGAATAAATTAAGCACGAATTTTGTTTGCTCCATCCTTGGCATTTCATCATATGGACGTTGACTGTGAAATAATAGAATCTGCATACAACTTACCATAAGTAGCTCCAACGTCAATCATTGTTTGTGATTAAGTATGTCTTAATATTCACTATTATAAAAATGTTAAACAAAGTTAGCATGTAGATTTGGTTTATCTTTATTAAATACTGTAAATGAAATAGATTATGTCTGCTATTGATGAAATTTGACACGCATCACAAAAACTTTATTCTTTTTATACAATCAGATATTTACTAAGCTATATTAAATATTTTCGTTACTGATATAATATTGATAATATAAAGCATTATTTCATTCAAAGAATTGTGTTATATAAAAATTATGTTTTCCTGTTTAAATGTTCAAGTACTTTCCAATTTTCGTGCTATCTAATATAAAAACTAATGATAACCTTCTTAGGTATGCTGTTTTGGGTATCAGACATTAAAAGGTGAAGTAATTGTAATGAACAACCTCGAGCGCTCGCGACCGACTGAGTAAACGTTTCAACCGATCGGTTATAAATTCTCGACTGCAAGGGCTCATGCGTATCATTTCCCAGCTGTCTTCTTCACAGCTGAGGCCTGATTGGCGAGCTCGGTCGGCGGTTTTCACGATAATGTAGAGGTCTTTTCATCTGATATTTTCTTCTACCCAGAACTTTTCTCCCGTTATGTACAGATACGAAAATTTAGTGAAGTTTTGGAACTAAAATGAATAATAATTGTGAAATTTTTGCACAACGCCCACTCTTCAGCAATTCTTATTCTTTCCTTTTATAGAATCTATAAAAGATGAAATGATTAGGTACTGAAATTCACTACTGAAGAGGACAGGTGATCCTTTTTTACGACAGTGGGCAGGTAATCCCTTTTTACAACAGTGGGTACATGATTTTTTTAAATTATAACAAATGAAAATTCTTTCAGAAGACTGAAACAGCATGCATACGTCTCTCAAAACAACTGAGTCATGCGCCATGCCAACTTATCGCTCCCTGCATACTCGACTTGTGCGTACGTAACGGCCGCCTCCGTATCAGTATAGCGAGCCCAAGCAAAATAAAAGCATTGTACTTTTTGTTTACAATAATACCACATGTTCTCGCTTTTTTCATTAATTTAAGCATTTTTTAACAATTATGGAATGTGTATCTGAGGATAATTACGAGTTCCTTTTGCAGGGTTTGTATGAATGTTTTCTTTACATAACTGTCGTAATTGAATATTTTTGTCCTAAATTATATCGAATTCTCTTCATATTTCACAATGTTACATAATGAATCACGCAGGGAGAAATTAATGTGTCAAACTATCACTACATTCAACAACTCAACTGCTTATCAAACCACTTATTGGCTAGCGAGACTTGCGGCTGCTGACCTTGAATAGACCGGGAACACAATTCGACTAGTTTCGGCTGTTTTCGATCAACCTACTCGGCGGACACTTTTGGAGATTGTTGCATGCATTTAACACATAAATCGAAGCTCTAATAGAATACTGGCAGAGAATTTGAGACACTCACCATAATGCCTGAAGACAGAAGCGTCTCCTGGGGCCAGCCTCTCGGCGCGAACATACCATTCTTCGGCTTCTCGTACGCGCGTGCGCTGTAAAAAATAAATACACTCATTGGATTTCCCATTATTTATATAGATTCCGGGGCTTCTAGCTCCTCCCTAAGGGCTCTATAAGTTAATTTTTCCTTTTTTTGATCTGTAAAAGTTACGCTAACAATTCAATTACTAGGTATTTGATCTATCTCTATTCTCACTCTTTAAACATTTTTAAACAACAATAGAGCTAATTAGAGGTGTCTACTTCCTTCACCAGTCTCAATTTAATTACAGTACTTCGCCGTTTCTGTTACGGCTGTGAGCAATAATGATCACGTCGCAGGGGAAGTCTGTTCACTTATTACCGCGTCGAAGTAGGTTTTGTAGATGACGACAACGGTCGGGAAAAGTAAATAATCGCAGGAATAATATCTTCATTGGGAGATGAAGAAATATTTCCTTCCTTCCACTCCCCAAATTGGGATAACCCTAGTACAGCGCCATTATTGGTATTCTCTTGTCATGAGTCAGCGTGATGTAAAGTCACAGCACATGGAAAGGACGAAAGAGAGACATCCTAGTCCCAATAAGAAGGGAAAAATGTCTACATTTTCTGTCGGAAATAGATTTCGGGCTCATTGGATTTAAACAAAACCTGACATTATTCTCAAACTGTATGAAATTAAATTTATTTATTTATTTATTTATTTATTTATTTATTTATTTATTTCCTTATTTATTTATTTCCTTATTTATTTAATTATTTATTTATTTATTTACTTATTTATGTATTTATTTATGTATTTATTATTTATTTATTTATTTTGATAATAATTGTAACATAAAATATTATATAAACAGAAAAACTTCAGCTCGCCCCTGAAAGAGTAGTTATATTGGTCTGCAGTTTTTGTGGGTGTTATACGAGACGTGATCAAATTAAAACCGTTCAAGCTGATTTAAAAATATATTGAGGGCAATGGAGGCAAAGCACCCGCAGCTGCTGAAATCAGCATCAGAGGCCAAAAAATCAAAATCTCACCAAACTTTAAATACCTCGGAATGACATTGCAACCAACCGCCAAATGCTTCACAAAACACGTGACAGAGAGGACAGCCCAAGCAGCAATAGCAATGCACGACATAAAAAATTACCGCTACTCAGCCTAGAAATAGCCCTAAACATATTCAAGGCCAAAATCATGCCGATACTATGCTAAGGAATTGAGGTTATATGGAGTCATCTCACAGAACGTAACCTAAATGCATTAGAAATGGTAAAATCAACATATCTAAAATGAGCACTTGCACTATCAAAAACAACTAGATCACGATTGGTATATCTCTTAGCTAGAGAACCTTTCCTAATAGAAAACATCAAACTTCGGTATTTGTTACAACACACCAAGGCTTTTGGAAACCAAATGAAGATCATGGAGAGAAAAAGAGAAGAAGTATGACCTGAGTTCTACGGCCTGACTAGACTGGCAATCCATGGCTTCCAACACCTAATATGTACCAACAAGACGTATCACGACCCAACCCAATTGTGTAGTAAAGTCTGTGAACGCTACCACATAGAACTATGCACAAAAAGACAAAGATCAATATGCGACTACGCAAATGCAAACTAAGGTTGAAACAATGCACATTTGTGCGCTTTTCAGTTTATTATAAAAATATATTTATTTTGGTGCATAAAAACTATGTTATATATAGAAATTATATGAATGCAGTAGGTTTCCTTAGGCATTCCATTGTATGACGAGGCTTCAGCGAAAATAAGACTTTGGCTGCTTATTGAACAACTTCAGCACTGCGCCTTTCACTTCATCATTGTATGGAATCTGTGTCCCTCCCAGAGCTATTCTTAAGGATTTGTAAAATTGAAAGTCTCATGGTAACAAATCGGGACTGTAAGTTAGATGGCCCAGAACTTCCCATCTTTTCCCCTCTAGCACATTCTGAACACTTCTTCTTTGCATGTATCTGGAATAACATTAGTCTTATTATCACGCACCTGAAGCCACCAGCGTAGCACAGGCAGTAGCGCGTTTGTCTGCTGATCCGGAGTTGCGCTCGCGAGTGAGTTCGATTCTCGCTTGGACTGATTATCTACTACGTTATCATACGTCAAAAACAGCAGATGAATTGAGGCGGAGCAAACTGATTTCATTTGATCATTCTTTGTGACTGCGTGTTGAAGTAATTTCCAAAGATTCGCATCTTTCCTCAGGGCTTCCTGGATTTATGGCGAATTTCCTGCTATCAAGAAATGCATATCGCTGAAGACTGAACCAGTAAATTACTCTGGAATATTTGAGACTTCGTAATTTCACACATGGTTATCATTATTCCTAAACTGTGGTCCGTTGGGTTTCGCTTGATGATAAGCAGTTAGTCCTTGTTGATCATAAGTGAATGGATTTTAATATTTTAATAATAGTTTAGAGTAAATAAAAAGTAATGTGTTGTAGCAATTAAAATCAAGTCTTGTGTGAAGGATTATTTTTGAAGTTTTTTACGTGCCGCAAATCTACGACACCAGCTTTACTTCTTTTCCGAAGTAAGACATAGGCTACTATGGATTTTTAACGTCCTTACAGGGCCAGTTTTAAATCCACGAAACTTTATCTAATGGTAACGGCATGATAGTCAGTATATCAGTGAGGAAAGTTAGTAACGGATATTCTGACGTCCTTAAGACAAGTCATTTATATTTTTGTTGATAACACTAGACTTAAAAAAATGTAGTGTATTTATTTTCTATTGATTGCACAAATCTTCATGCCGTACTTTTTCCGCAGCATTTTAACATTGTCTGTCATTAAAAAGGCCTGATTTTTAAACATTATTACAAATACAGACTTTATACAGTATTTTACAAATCTGGCTTTCAGGTATAGCTCCTGTAAATCTGACTTAACCCCTTCAGGCCTGGTGTACAATGTTTCTTTTTTTCTTTTTTGGAAAAATTCAACGTGATAGAAATGGAGAATATTATATTTGAAACATTTCTATACCTGAATTAAAAATAAAATTTAAAATACTGGGGCCCCAGGAGTCAAATTGTCCCCAAATTTTGATTTTCTGTGAAGACATGATTTGGGAATTTTGGATCCCTAGAATGATTATGAGACCAGTTATTTTTTTTCAATTTTTTAAATGTAAATTCAGGCCTGAAGGGATTAAATAATTTCAAGGGAAAAATTGTTTCGGGGCCGGGCATCGAACCCTGATCCTTTGGCTGAGCGCGCCAACGCTCTACCGACAGAGCTAACTAGGAACTCTACAAGACACCGGGTCAATTATTCCCTTTCTATCCACATACCTCAAGTGGGTCGACAAGACAGCAGATACCCAACATTGATTGCATACTTTTCTGTGTGGCTTAAATTTGTGATGTTCTGTTAACGAAGGGAAACGTGTATAGTACAAATTTGGCTTTCAGGTATAGTTCCTTGTAAAGCTGACTTGAATAATTTCAAGGAGAAGCCTTTGGCCAGTTGGCGCGCTCAGCCAAAGGTCCTGGGTTTGATGTCCGGGACCGGAACAATTTTTCGAAAAAAAAAATCGAAAAATCGAAAGAGGAGAATTGGGAGGACAAATTTAAAAGGTACGCAAACGCGTCCTTGCAAGGGGTTGGGGGCTGTACGAAACTAAATATGTGAGCTCCAAGCCTGTTGGCCACTAGTTTCACTCCGGGTTACGCTGCTCCACTGAAGGAGCTCTAGAAAATTTTGAAGGCGAAAACCGAAAATGGACGTGACCTCTTAGGTACCACATACGCGAGGGGGACGAAAATGTGATCAAAATGATCACGGGACGGGACGAGGAGGAGATGGCTCGTGTAAATCTGCACATTGAAATGAACTGTGTCATTTCGCAGTGCAGGAGGAGTTCGATGACAAGGCAAGTGAAGACCGCCAGGAGAGACGCCATGAATTCTGAATCTGCAATTTGGAAGGTTCCCTGTCCTTTCGCATTGCGACTACATGAGTGACCTTGCACATGTATTTAGTAATTTTATAAATTCTGAACTAGGGCATTAAGTCGTTTGTTAGAAAAGAAAAAGGGGATTTTTGTGGGGAGGGGCACATAGGTCCGTGGCCCATTTCTTTTAGGGCTCATCCCGACATTTTTCTTAACGCCTTAGGAAAACCACGGAAATACCTTAGGCAGGATGAGTTCTCTCAATATAAGGGACTAGCCAATTTGGCTTTTAAGTAATAGGTCGATTGATTTATTTATTTATGATAATTTTTCCCTTGAAACGACTTTATATTTATTTCCTCATTTGTTTTCAATCATTTTTCATCACAAAAGTCTATTGAAACTGTTATGTTTTACCATTTTATTTCCAGTACAATGTGATTTTTTAAATAAAGGAAGTACTTATTTCTTTCCTTCTACTGTTTCCCCTCTTACCTATTAATATCTTCGTTTTAATAGAATTTTCAACATAATATGATTGCCACTATGATAGACTAAATAAGTAGAAAACGCGAACGGTATGTTGACAAAGCAGTCAGGATATTTCTGTGTTAAATATAATTTGTATGATTAAGAAACATTCTCAAAATTTGTTTTCAAACTTGTCAAAATACTTATTATTAACACAGTATTGTTATAAAGAACTATCCCGTGGCATTTTATTAAAAGAGATAAAATTTTGAGTCAGACAAGTTTTGATATATTTCTTTTTTTCAGATTATTACTGATCGTTGAGTTTCAAATAATTGATTATCCGACAGATATTTCACCATAGTTATGTCTTATAATTTATAACATCAATGACATAGCTTCCATCAACCCAAAACATGTTCAAAACATACAGAGGTTAGTCTGCCTGGAGAGAAATAAAAAAATAGGTTCCAGCCGCCAAATTACTCTTTAAGAAACAACCACTCATATAAATTGAGGGAAAGAAGACAGAGGACGGACACTGGAAAGTTTTCGTTTCTCAATCGTACTATCAGGGACTGGAATGCTTTACCTGCAGACTTACTAAAGGCTTTACCAATAACCAAAAATGTATTTAAAAATAGGTTAAGAACTTTACTAATAGATGGTAGTATATTATACACACTACTTGAAGGGTGTAATTGATATTTGTTATTGAAATGTTTTATCAGTGAAGAAGTGTGTTGTGTCAGTGAAGTGTGAAGTGTGTTGTGTCAGTGAAGTGTGTTGTGTAAGTGAAGTGTGTTTCTGTCAGTGAAGTTTCTTTAGTTTATAGTGGCAGTGCAAAGTATTTGAACAATGGAATATTTTTGAAGTGTTAGTGAAATCAGGATAGTATCATGAAATGTGTCGTAGTTCCAGTGCAGTGAGTGAATTGTCGGCGAAATGAGTGTAGTGCTGAAAGGTACTTGTGCAGGTATGAACATAAAATACTCGCGGGTTTTAGTTCGAACTCAGGGTTAAGATACAAATTATATTTGCTTTAAATGTTATTTTAAGTGATCGTGCTTCATTTAATTTAGGATGCTCCCTGCATTATTATTATTATTATTATTATTATTATTATTATTATTATTATTAATTTATTATTAATGGTATTTTTTATTAATTGTGTTTATTATTAATTGTCATTATTGAGTGTAATTAGTTACCACTGCCACCGGGTATATACCCATTTGCAGTGTCAATACATACATACATACATACATACATACATACATACATACATACATACATTACATTACATTACATTACATACATAACATTTATAGGATATTCTCTCTTAATCGGCTCCGGGAATATGTGGGAGAATTGTTTAGATTTAATTGGGAAAAAACAAATAATGTTGTAACAACTTCAACATCATACATGAATTCTGAAACAGTCAATAATCTCGATTCTGGATGAGAAAGTGATATGAAATCTATAAACAACTATAGAGAGCAAGAGATTTTCCAAATATCATATTTATCCTTGCACGAAGAATGTCAGGAGTAGGGGGTGTGCGACAATTAAGAATTTTCTGTAATGTTTATATGAAAGAAAGAAGCTGGTGATGAATGAGTTTAAATTAGTATTTAATTTAAAAGTTCGTTTTATACTGGAACATTGATTTCTTCGTTATAGAAATTAGTAACGAAGATAGGTAAGCAGCAGTAATAAAGTTGAAAACAATAGGTTTCATGTCATTTTAAATTTAGGGTTCAACTGTATCCCGTTGATCGTCAGCATTACAAAGAAGAGCCCGAACTCGCGTAGGATAAGCAAGGAACACAGCCTGATAGATATGCGGCATATCCAAGATATTCAAGAGCCGTCTCGTTGCTATAGGAACGACAGCATTCAATTACCGGTATTGTATGTGACTTGAGTACGTACATTGCGGGCGAGCAATTTGCCATAAGTGAGATGCGCCGGAACATGGTCTGGACGTGTGGAGAGGGACGCCCGGAACCACGGCTCGGCGTCGGCGTCTCTGCCTAGACGGCTGTACGCCTCGCCCAGCATGTTGAACAGGCTCTGCAACGAACAATGACACCACATCTACTGTAGCTACAGTATTATGTAAGCTTCTGATGTAACATAATTCCCTGTCACACAGCAGTGCATTTTCCTGACACAAGGAATGTTAGTTGGAAATTTCTTATCTGTTATCTGATTACCTCACAACAAGAAGACACTGAAGCTCGATTTCCGATATAGTCTGAAGACATTAATTCGTCAATTTAAGACAGAAACTTAATCATAAACAAAAGCAAGAGAAATATTTTGAATTCAATATTTTCTAACGTTAAAAAAAAGAGTTCGGCCAAGTTTGGGAAGAGACAATGTCCCCTATAATTCCGCCTAAGCTCTTCATAACTTCAGAAATAATTGAGGGATTGGCTGGAAGAAGGGCGTAATTCGAATTACGGCGTTTATCCGTAAAATGGCTATATGCGTTCTTGGGCGGCGCTTCTACAAACCACCAAAATATTATGCCTCTAGTTCCAATAGATTCCAATAGAGCGGTATTATTGAATTGCGTCCGTCTTCCATCTCACTACTGTGGTTCGAGGACCGGCGAAGGGAACTGCAAGGGTGTTCGCGTTGTCTGACGAATGTTCTGATCTAACCTATCTTTCGCCTAATGGAAGTGAATATAACCCTTCTGATGTTGAAAGTATCAGTGAAAATGAATTACAAACGCAAAGCTAGAAAACGGGAACGGTTTAACAAACTATGAAAGAATAATCTAGCAAGCGACTACGAAATTACGTCAAAGCTTACACAAGTAGGTCAGGAAAAATGGTGAAAGAAATACAGTATTACTATTTATTTTTGTCAAAGGAGAATGAATATAAGATACTAATAATATAGGCGTAAACAGTGCTATAAAATGTTAGATTCAGGCTATTTATAGTAGTCAGTCATTTAGGAACGACCATATTTCTGACAGGTTAGCAGCAAAACATTTCAGCCAGTTGCTGCCAGAAGAAATATGAGATGTCTACAGAGGAACAAGCCATTTTTCATTTTCCGTTGATGATTTTGGGAAACTGGAATCAAAACCCAACAGGATACATTTCTTATGGGATATCTGGAGAGGAGGACCATTAAGCAACGTCAAACAACTGTAAAACCACAGCACCGAGAATGTTCTTGGGTATACAGTATCATGACTGAGAAGAATTTTTATACAAATCCTTTATTCTGTCATTGTTTAAAATATCTAAGAAACACTGATAACTGTGCAAAATATAGTGAAACTAGGAGAGACTGTAATGACAGATATGAGAGGCAAGCACTCCAATAGGCCTCACAAGATTCTAGATGTTGTTTATGTTACGTTATTAGATCACTTAAAGTGGTATAATGTTTGTAAGCCTATATTCTAGGTACTTTTAGTTAAAATAACTCGAAATAAGTGGGATTAATTATGTTTAATTTTCTGATAAAAATTTAGTAAACGAACATATTATATATATATTTTTTTTTGTAGAACATATATTGTAATTATCTTCATTATTGTAGTATAGACCTATATATAGCCTTTCCTATAGATATATAGAAAAATTAACAGTATTTCAATACTTTCAACCCTCTTCTATGGAAGAAGGGCGTAATTAAAAAAAATGAAAGCTTCGTTCTCGTATAATATTCAAACATTAACTACGGAACTCATTGTAATCATATGAGAACGTATTACCCTACACTATATATGAATAGTGTCATATTCCAGCAAGAGATGCAGGGTACAGTTAGTTTTTGTTGATTATCTCAAAACTATGTTTCCTGAGTTACGCCCTTCTTCCAGCTAACCCCTCAATTGATAATGTGGAAACTCTTATAACAGTGAGAATCAAATAATCACATTTTCATTTCTACAAATATCACATACCAGATTGATATCCCACGACCTTTCCGCGACTCCTACTCACCATTATTGAAACTCAGATCTGACTGAAAGCGTGATAAGGCGAATACTACTTAAGATAGAACTATGAGATTTTCAGACTTATTTCTCCAGTGTTAATCTATTATCTTGCAGTTTTGTAATAGAATTTAATTTCCTCTTATATTCAAGAAAATGTGGAGCTTAAACTGACAATCGAACAGTATCGAGAAACTGGAACGCAATTAACAAACATCATATTCATAATAATTTACGCAAACAAACCGATCTCAAATATATCACGTGTTACTTTCTCAGTAAAACAAATTATATTTCATAGAAATTAATAATTATTAGGCATATATTTACACATAGCCTACCTGTGGAGCATAGTAATGGGGTCTCTTCCGCACGGCCTCCAGGAACACGTCCACGGCCTCCTGTAGCTGGCCCTGTTCCATGGCGAGGCGACCCAAGTGGAAGAGACAGGCGACCCTGGCGGCGTAGTGCGTGCGGGGGTCCCTCAGCCCCGAACCGTCCAAGCCCGCGCAGCCCCGCAGAACGCTCTTGGCTTCGTCCACTCGTCCGACGCGCCCGAGCACCAGGCCCAGGTTCAAGTGTGCCACTACCAGTTTACAACGTAATTATTTGTTGTAGTGTTCTCACCATCATCAGTCTTCAAGGACTGAGTCCTTTGGCCCGTTTCACTATCTATCTTGTGAAGATTATTAACCAATATTAGCCAATCAGAAGTAATGGATGCCTGGTCATGTCAGAAGGAACATGTATCAATTACGGTGGAAATGGCATAACTTTCCATTTTTATCCTGAACATCAAACCCGAGTTCATCTGAATAGAGATGAATAACGACCGAGAAAGCAAGACTAACAGCGCCCGCAAAGCCGAAAACCCGCACGACAATGTTCTATACTTCGCGTCGTTGACGTAAAGACTGCTTGTGTATGTTTCGAGACTCCGAGATTGATCACTCCCGAAGTCCTGAACGTCAAGCAGCTTTGAATCGCCACAGTTGTTTATACCTGACTGAACTTCTATCTAGCCTACTTTGGCAACTGTTATATGTGTATAAACAGTCAAGTAGCCTATATGAAACATCATCTCTACTTTTCAGTTTATAATAATCCGTTCCCCAGTCTTTATTTAAAAGGCTAGAAATTTTCTTTTCATATGTTTGAGAACAAGTGTGCAATCTCAAGTAAAGAGATATTAACGTTATGTTTTATGTTTCTTAGAAATGCAAATTTCTTTGAGAATTATTTTTTCTATGTAGGCCTATATAACCATAGGTAATAACATATAATAGAACCAAAACATTTTCATAACTAAGATGCTGTTCTGTTTTGTCTTTTGGTCTCATTTAAACTATTTTAAATGTTATTTATTTCAATAATGTATGTTATTCAAAGTTACGAAATATTTCCATGCCGACCATATGTTATATCGAGAATGATGAGCGAGACTCGAAGCGCACGAGAATGACGAGACGAGACTCGAAAGACAAATGCAACCAACACAGCAAGCGAGAGCGGCAGTTAGTTTTGTTCATCTCTAAATCTGAACCACAGCAGAAAACATTCTTTGATACGCTCTAAAATTTTATTCCGATATTGTATAAATACTGTTGTACCAGGACACAAGAAGTAGGTACATTTTTTGTGCAAAGAATATGTATGTATGTATGTATGTATGTATGTATGTATGTATGTATGTATGTATGTATGTACGTACGTATGTAAAATTTAAATTATGGTTTATTTAACGACGCTCGCAACTGCAGAGGCTATATCAGCGTTGCCGGTGTGCCGAAATTTTGTCCCGCAGGAGTTCTTTTACATGCCAGTAAATCTACTGACATGAGCCTGTCGCATTTAAGCACACTTAAATGCCATCGACCTGGGCCGGGATCGAACCCGCAACCTCGAGCACAGAAAGCTAGCGCTATACCGACTGCGCTATCGAGGTCGACTCTATGTATGTATGTATGTATGTATGTATGTATGTATGTATGTACGTACGTGTTTCTCTTTCTTTTTCTCTCTTTATTTCTTCCTCCTTTCATTTCTTCCTCGTTGGTTTTATCTAACCGTTACGTTATTTTACAAACTACTGCGTCGTAGGAGAATGAATTTAATTTGATCACCACCTGCCAAATTGAGTACCGGGTCTTTCCCTGGGGCAAAAGCCGGCCTTAGGGATGCCGACCACGTCAGCACATTCTAGCACTGAGGCCAAGAATTCATGGAGCTCTACTTTTATACTGTCCATGCGACTTAATGGGTTCTAAAGAAGGTAGCTTTACATTTAACGCCAGGCATATTCACACTGGTGACTCTCTGACTGTGGAATCGGCACTACGTAGGACTGCTGTGGAGGAATCACAAGGCAATCACAAGTCAAAGGACCAACGCCCAGCCTCATGGAATGGAGATTAATCTCTATCCACACCGGGAATCGAACTACGGAATGCTTGGTACGCCATCCACAGAATCATAGCGACGGACATGTGTATGTTACCAACTATCGTAATTATTATAGAACACATCCACAACATGCTCCTCTTTCCTCTTGCTGGAAAAAGTAGAGAAACAAAAGCTGTACGGTAGATAGCCTACGAGGGTAGATAAGCAGTAGCTAGAGGGGTTGTCCAGATGTAACGGATTGAGTATGATGGCGGAGCGATTTTCAGATACGATTGACAAGAATAGCAGGAAATTATCAGACAAATGTTCTCCTAGGACCTATTGTATACTACCAATCTCCTGTGCCACAAATCAGACCCGACTTCCTTTGTGACAAATCGCTTGTTAACGTGTTAGCTATAGGCTGGGCTTCTCACTATAATCGAATGTCTTAAGTTATACAGGGCTTTCATTTCAAAACTTCCCAGTCTAAATAATCATTTAAATTGAATTCAATTTAAACAACAAAAAACACTTCAATTTAGATATTGAGGGGAAAGTCTGAAACCAGGCTTAATTGCATTTTAGGTTTCACCCCTACCCCCAGCTACCAGCACTTTGAAATTTCAAATGGCATCCCTATATTTTGATACTTCAATATTAAAGAGTATTCAATTGTTTATACACCTCATTTATTCGTTTTCGCATCTTTTGTTTTCTATCGTCGCCTGGCAGCCTGTATTTTTGTTATTGTCAGTTGATTGTAGAATGAAAAAGCAGCTTATTTTGTGTGATTTTCTAAATTTAATCAATAAAGATTATTTATGTTTTCTCTCGAAGGGTATACACCATATTAAAATAATTTAATACACAAACACATCTATTACATGAAATGCTCAACAAGTTTTTGTAGCTTTATTTTTTTGAGCTTTAATCAACAACAACAACAACAACAACAATTCAGGTTGCCGGACAACGATAGAAAACAAAAGATGCGATAACAAATGAATGAGGTGTATAAACAATTGAATACTCTTTCGTATTTAAGTATAAAAATATAGGGGTGCCAATTGAAATTTCAAAGTGGGGATGGCTGGGGTTGGGGGTGAAATCTGAAATGTAATTAAGTCTGGTTTCAGATTTCACCCTCAATATCTAAATTGACGTGTTTTTAATTGAATTAAATTTAAATAATTAGTTATTTAAACTGGGAAGTTTTGGAATGAGAGCCCTATATATGATTCTGTTAAATGCAGTAACTGTACACAAAACAATGTTCGTTCCAGTAATGACATAGTGGTGAGTCCCGGGCCTAATGAATAAAAAGAAATATTGTAGATTAGAATAATACTAAAAAAAAAAAGTAGATAAACAGAGTAAGAAATGTACACGTGAAAATGAATGAGAAGTTCAAATGTTCCAAATAAATGTAAAGAAAATAATGAAATAACTACGTGGGATAAACAAATGAAAATCACCTTAATAATATAATATGAAGAGCAGCAAAACAAGACAACTAGGATGTTTTTCCTCAGTATAGGTTAAGTGAAGAAAACAGATCATTTTCCTGTATTATAAAAAGAAAGATTGATAAATCTAAGAGTAACTTACTAAAGCCTTGGTTTTTCTGAACCGACGCATGCGACGTGCGAGGTCCGTCTAGCACAAATCCGGACTACACGAGAGATAGTGAGTGGTTTCTATTAACTGCGAGAAGCGAGGTCTGCGCACCTCGCAACTATAGAAACTACTCACTATCTCTCTTGTAGTCCGGATTTGTGCGAGGCGGGTCTCGCACCTTGCACGTCGCATGCATCAGTTCAGAAAAACCAAGGCTTTAGCGACGTGGTCCGAAGCTTCGTAGTTCGAATCCGCCTCGGGTATGAATGGATGTCATTCGATGAAGTTTTGTCATGTGTGAGAGTCTCTGCGGAGGTCCCTAAGCTCTGCTGATCCCAGGCTAGGAGGCCAAATATGTGTCTGTTTCTAGTATATGTGATCCATAAAATCGTCCTCTTCCCTATAGGCATTGGTGTTTAAGTTCTACAATTGGAGGAAGTTAAACAAACATGAAAAAATATACGTATTTTTTTAATTAATATTAGATATTTTCCTAATTATAGTGAATAAAGAAATCTAAGGAAATAATCCGAATAACTGAATACGAGCATCGAATCTCGAACCTCCACAAAACAAATCCAAATCCAAATTTTTGTGACATTTAACATCCCAACAAGAAATTTCAAAATAAATTAGTATTAACCCATTGGGGACGGAATTTTTCATCTTCACTTTTCCACATTTTTTACCTAATTTGGTATAAATATATCGTAATGTAACCATAATAATAAGTTTTTTTTTACTATGTAGTAGACTACATAGATATAGCCGTGACCACACGGTCACGCTAGTCCTATACATTTATATTTTATGAAAACAGAGATAGGAACTATAAGGATACGTTTCTTTTCCCAACAAAACATATTCTTTTTACATGTTTGAATCTTACTTCGCGTGGAAAGCCACACATAGTTTAACTTCACATTTCTTGCATTGTGTACAACCTGTGTAAGCAAAATTTGCTTGAACATCTCCGCCTTTTACTCCCTGGGACAGGTTCAATGAAATTACTTTTTCGAACAAACCTCACATCAGAAAAAGTGTGGCCATCAGATTTCGAGGTTGAAGGGCGTCTGGAACCTTTAGGGATATTTTGCTAACACTGAAGACATGTTTGCGTAATTTCCTTCCTGAAGTTCAGATGAGGAATGTTAGATCCAATCCTTATCATGACATGAGTAGCCAGACATTGCAGTGTCCATCAACCAGGTGAATATAGACTACCACCATTTCTTGCCTCTTATTTCGATACGATATGTGGCTATACTTGCATACATAAGTCAGTTCCTCCCATGTATGTATTGTACAGAGGGTCGTACTGAAAGTCATGAGCAACACATTGCTATAATTTCAATTTCAACAAAGTAACAAAAATGGTTATATTATGATCATAATCTACAGACTTTACACCATGTACTGACATATTGTGGTGTCATTAACTTCTATCATGTGACCACAGGCAATGTCTGCAAAATGGTCGACAACAATGGTTCGTTTCGACAGCGAGCTGTCATTAAATTCCATGTTAAAGAAGAAAAATCTGCTGCTGAAATTCACCTCAGACTTCAGCGTGCATACGGAGATGTATGCATGGGCGCCAGCAGTGTTAGGAGATGGGTGAAACATTTCGAAGATGGGAACACGAGCATCCAAGATGAGCCTCGTAGCGGTCGCTCTCGAACTGTCTCCACGGAACTCAACAAGGAAAGCGTTGAAGAGTTCTGGGATGCATTTTGGTTGAATTTCTTGAACCTGGACAGACCATAAATGCTGTCCGCTATATTCAGACAATTTTGAAGCTCCGTCGTGCATTGCGCGAGAAACGCACTGGAAAGAAGATCATTCTGCAACACGATAACGCGTGGCCTCACTCTGTTCGTGTCATCGTGGAGAAAATCAGAACATTAGGGTGGGAAACTCTTCCGCAAACTCCCTACAGTCCAAACTTGGCACCCTCCGACTACCTATATTCGATTCTGTAAAGGAGCTGCTGCGAGATCAACGCTACGAGACGCTGGAGGACTTCCGGAAAGCAGTGCGTCAGTGTCTTTAGGAAAGATGAAACGGACTTCTACAGCAAGGGACTTTTCAAACTTACAAAACGGCGGGAAAAATGTGTGGAAGGAAATGGAGACTATGTTGAAAAGTGACAGAAAAGCCTGTAGATTAAGATGATGTATCTAGTCTGTCTAAAAAATAAAAATTAAGATTTATAACAATGGGTTACTCATGACTCGTATGTACATTGTGATTAGATTTAAACGTTGAACCTTGATTCTCTTTTTTTCTGAGCGTGAATAAACAAAACTTAGCTGACACCAGTAGAGTGAAAGAATTATCTTCTCATTTTACGAGACAGTTTTGGAAACATTCAGAATGAGGTCCAAACAAGTTTCATTCCCAACAATGGAAATTAGTTGGTAAAAATAATTTAAGCGGCGATTGTTGTATAGCTGTAACCATATGATCACGCTAGTACATAATGGGTTAATTTGGAAGTTGCTGAAAATATCCTATTTGAGTAAATTTACCTTAACGGACAGTTCGGAAAAATATCTGCTCCGATAAAGTCAGAAAATTACAGGAAATATAACAGTAAATCAATATTCAATATACTCAATGATTCAGGACTTCGTAATGCTCGCGGGGTAAATAAAACAACATTTTCATACAAAGCGTCAGAGCAAATAACTATTTCCAGGTCGGTTTTATCGCTTTTCCTGTAGTATATATACTTGATGGACAAGTACGCCATTCAGCCTGTCTTCTTAGAACTCATTTCCTGTGCTTTGCGATGAAATATTCACGGATTGTCTCATGTTTCAATGCACATTGAAATGTACAGTTAACATGCAAACAACGACCTCTTCCTCAAATTATTCACTTGCTAACAATTTGATCAATTTTCTGAATGCATTCTCTTGAGCAAATGACTTTGTGATAAACATCTTTGTATACTGACGGAGAAATGGACAAACATTCAAGCTGAAATTTCGCGCATTAATACAAACATCTTCCACTACCATGTAACTGATAGAAACTATTGAAATAAATTAGTAATAAATGTGCAATAATCTATGACATAATGTGGCATATCCTTCCCCTCCATTATTAATATCATTATTATTATTAATTATTATTATTATTATTATTATTATTATCATTATCATTATTTCTACTATTATACGAATTAGTACGTAGTATGCTGTTATCCCATTTTCTATAGGTTTTTGGCAGCTGGAGTCTAACCAAAAAGACACAACCTCACTTTTCATCCATATTACGGAATTTACTGGTAATAGGTTACGCACTGTAACAAATATTATTGCTTATTATCCTGAAACAGATTTTTAATGTTAACTGAAGATGATTCGAAGCATCTTGATATATTTTGATATTAATACATTCACTTGCAAATTGTGATATTCCCTAATTTCATTACATTATTAGCCTATAGGCTATAGAACTCGAGTCTCACAATGAACGTATTGATATTTTATTTATTTTCTGGCGTTAGATTTTTACAATAATTCACCAATAAGAATTGCTATTTATTATTAATAGTGATGAGAAATATATACGAATGCATATCGGAACGGAATGTCTTAATGAAACTTTGTCATTGCATGTTTCATGTTAAATTAAGAAGATAGACGCATACATAGTTGTTCGTGCATATATGTGCATATTTTGAACGTCAGTGTATATTTCGACGTTATTGCATATTTCGCGCATATTTTTATTATTGTTTCCTTTTTTTTAGCGAAAATAGTTTACTAGTTTTATGGACTTCGGTCAAACATGTACCTCATATATGTTCTTCACATGATTCACTTTACTAAATAGGTCATCTTCATCTATCACTTTTAAAATATTACTGTCAATTTTAACATTTTCTAACTTCAGATCAAAAAACCTTTTCGTTATCGATCTAAGCTCTGAGGTATCGATTATCGAATTTAATTCATTATGGTGACATCTGATGGCAACAATATAGAATTAATCAATATTTTACGTGATTATTAAATAAAATAAAATAAAATAAAAAGAAATATTTTAACAATGGGACGCCATTTAAAAAAATGGAGCATTTGGCTTCCCGACCAAACTTTTCTCAGGACAGGGGACAAGAGGCTGAAAAAGGGACAATCCCGTTAAAAACGGGACGTCTGGTCACCCTAGGCTAGCCTCACCTCGCTACGAGGCTTTCTGGGATAAGCCTCTGGCAGTGGAATGACTGCCAACAATGAATTTAATATATGGAAAGAGCGGAGTGAAACCAAGTGTTACGATGCATCGTTATTACGAACTTATACTGTTGCTAGATATAATAACTGCAATTTTTTGTGTAGGCTAAGTCTCGAAAGTCTGCTAAGAGCTTCGCCACTGACTACTACAGTATGTTACTATTACTGTTATTTATAGGCTACTATTATTACTGATACTAGTAATACTACTACTGATACTGCTACTTGAAATTATTATTACTTTTGTTGTCATTAATTTTATAAGTACGGTACTATTGTTGATACTAGTAGCAATACAAGTAACAACAAATTTTAAGTTTTAGTCTGTTACTTAACGACGCTGTGTCAACTATACTGTTATCCAGGCTGCGAATTAAGATTTCTGATGGGGGGGATAGAATCCTAGATATAGAATATCACACATAAAATTATTGTTATCCTCATACTTACGGTTCAATGCTTGGTCGTGCTTGTCTTGCATCTTCATTATAATAATTATTACATCCATGAGCAAGCTTAAGGGGTTAGATAATACTTACAGCAGAAAATTTTTGGAAATATTCAATATTTTTTTCATCCATTACTGCATTTTGTACAATAATTAAAATTAGTATGTGTAAAACATTGTCCTTCTGCTATATGAAAAAAAAATATTTTTATGATTTAAAAAAATTATTTGCATTTTGTTTTTTTCAAAATTCAGTTCGCTGTGCAATGATGAGGAGTTTCTTACATAACTCAAAAACTATTCAACATTCTGTGATGACATTTTTTTGTGTGTAATTATGCATGTCATATCTATAATATGATGCAAGATCACTTCTATACCTTTGATAGATTGTCTGATAAAAAATAAATTCATTTGAAAAATGCTCAAATATCAGTATTTTCTTCTAACACAAAACAAAAAAAATATGATTTATTAAAGAATATAGTTGAAAGAGCATGCTCTTGTAAACACGAGTTTCAGCAATAATATAAAAAAGAGAGAACATGAAAAAGTTAACAAGTTTATGAATATGAGGGAAACGCTTCATCACTGCACAGTAAACTGCTTACTTACTTACTTACTTGCGTTTAAGGAACCCGGAGGTTCATTGCCGCCCTCACATAAGCGCGCCATTGGTCCCTATCCTGAGCAAGATTAATCCATTCTCTATCATCATATCCCACCTCCCTTAAATCTATTTTAATATTATCTTCCCATCTACGTCTCGGCCTCCCCAAAGGTCTTTTTCCCTCCGGCCTCCCAACTAACACTCTACATGCATTTCTGGATTCGCTCATACGTGCTACATGCCCTGCCCATCTCAAACTTCTGGATTTAATGTTCCTAATTATGTCAGGTGAAGAATACAATGCGTGTAGTTCTGTGTTGTGTAACTTTCTCCATTCTCCTGTAACTTCATCCCTCTTAGCCCCAAATATTTTCCTGAGAACCTTATTCTCAAACACCCTGAACCTACGTTCCTCTCTCAAAGTGAGAGTCCAAGTTTCACAACAATAAAGAACAACCGGTAACATAACAGTAAACTGCTACCATTTTGAATTTTGAAAAGAATATATAAATAATTTTTGTTTTAAACCGTAAAAATATTTTGTTCATATAGCAGAAGGACAGCGTCATACATACACCACTTTTCATTATTGTACAATGATACAGTAATGGAGGAAAAAAATGTTTAATATTTCCAAAAATGTTACTGTTGTAAGCTGTACCTAACCCCTTAAGATAAGATGTGAAATTTTAAGTTACTGATTGTTGTCAGCTTGCCGGTGATGATAATACATCAACATTATTTTCTTTGCTTACTTTATACTGTACTGTATAAAGTATACTCGAATTAAAACAATTATATTTTGTGAGGGGGAATAGAAGTTATCCCCGGCAGGGATGTTAATATGAATTTATGAGAGGGGAATAACTTTCCAACAGGGGGGAAATCCTCACCATCCCTCATGTTAATTCGCACCCTGCTGTTATCTTGCACAGGTGGAATTGGTGACATGAAAGATGGTATGTTAGACATGAATTCAACGATTCGTCATGGGATTGCATAAGTGGAAAAAGCCAATCAGACGAAGCGGGATTTGAACTCACGCTCTGGGACTGTCTCGGGACAAGAGTTCCGCTCGTACTGTATCTCATACCACGCCGGCGTAACTAGATCATGTAAAATTGCCTTATAATTTCCAACAGAGGGAGAAACTCGACACATAGATTTGCATTTCATAAGGCATGTAAGCTAAAAATAATGAGACGAAACCATACAAGCTGGCAATATGATTCATCACAGGTGGCATACACGAGGCTTGGGGACGCCCGACAAGTGCTACCCACCTGCGAGACGCGGCCTGCACTGGATAGCCACCCGGTACCGCAGCATGGCCTCGGAGTAGCGCTGCCGGCTCTGCAGCAAGACGCCGCTGAAATGAAATCATGGTCATCAGTCGTTTAACAAATTTACACTAACATTAGGTAACATTTAAGTCAACATTAGTACATTTTCCAAACTACATCTCAAAACAGTTCACTCATAGAGGGAGTTACACCTGATGAAATAAGATTCACTATTATTAGAAATATGTTATCTATAAGACTTTTGACCACTGAAAAGACTTCTCGACCTCTAATATGAAACCAGAACGGGCCAATCTGATGCCTAACTCCTTGGAAGCTACACGATGATATATCAATAATTTTTATTAACATTATTAATAGGAAATAACATGATTCAATAACTGTACGAAGAAAAATTATGGAGATTGTCAGCTAAACTGTCATTTGCACAGAAAAAATAATTAGTTTTTTTACGGTTTCGGTATGTTTAGAGAGCATCTTTCTAATTTTTTTTATTCTAACTTGGTCTTACCCATGAGAAACAGTATGGTAAAATCAGTATTTTCATTAAAAACTGGATAATCCCATATCGTACTAATGCCTATATTTGCATCGTGGTTTTTTGTATCGAAAACGGAAATTTCCAACACTTTGTATGTGTTACAATTACCAATACCAATACATTCAAAATCGGTCATTTCCACTTTTATTGCTAATTAAAATTATTGTAGAAGTGTTATAATAGGTACCTATATTAATTTGTGCATGATACAGTATAACGAAAGTGAAGGACATCTAGAGAAATAAGCTATTAAATAAATTCATATTTTTATTTTCATGCAATGTGTATTCACATAGTTGAGGTAAATGTATTTTTAATTGAAATTATTGTAAAAATGTTATGGTCCTAGGCACATATTTTTCCGTTAGATGTAAAGGAACTCGCAATATGCTAGTCATAAGAAAATTTTAAAGATTAAATTAAAATATATGTAAGCTATATACAGTATTTCGTATCCTATGTGCTCTGGACCCCTATTGCTGGATGATACCCTGGCCGATGCTTACTACATAATTATCATGTAATGTTACATTCGTTACTCCATGATACAGTTGATGTAAGTGACGTGTATGTTTTACTGTTATAAATGTAAAATAGCTTTTTTTCGAACAAAAGTGAACACTTCCCTCACATTTCCAAACAAAATCGGAGATTTCCAAAAGGTTTTTGTCAATAAAATGCACAGAAAATAACTAAAATCATGATTATTGAGACTACTGGAACAACGGACGTAACATGCTCAACACATAAAATTATCGTTCACTCTGGGGCAAAGAAAAAGCTCGATATAGTTTTTTCTCCTTCCTGAAAAAAGTACTATTTTAGAAATTACGGATTTTGTTCGCAACCTCCACAATTCAGAACGATATACATATCACGATCTAAAAAAAGAAAGAAACAAACGAAATGAAATAGAGAATGTAAAAAAGAACCAAGGAAAGGAGGACACTGTGAGAGAGGCAGAATATACGAAACGAACTGAGAAAGAAAATAAGGAAATAAATATATTATAATTGGACAGACAGGAAGTAAATTACTCATCTAAAGAAATGACGGATGTTAGAGAGTTAAATAAAACCGGTGTATAAAAGTGTATAGAGTAACAAATTAGAATTTGTGAAAGAAAAACAGACAATGACAAAAAAATACATAGCAATTGAAGGGGATCAGAGCCATAGTGGGCCAAGCGCCATTTATTAAAAACGGAGAAAGCAAGGGTTAACGTTAAGTGAATACCATAGTTTAATGAAGATAAACATATCATTGAGTTTTAATGTGTATACTTTATATTACTTGCTATATGTTTCCATTGAATTATGGTAATAACTTCATTTTAACCCTTGTTTTCTACGGTTTTAGTACATGGCGTTTGGCCCACTATGGTTCTGAACTCTTCAATTGTAGTAAATATAAATACAGTTATACCTGTGAGAAATTACAGTATAAAGGTGGGGATGAGGGATGTTAGGAAACGAGAAATAAAATTAAATATTTTGAAGCCTGCTTCCTCAGTTGGCTTTCAATGACTGCGGAATTGGGTTCGAATTCCGATGTTGGAGGAGTCGCGTTTGTGGTGAAAAAACCAAGGTTTCTGAGTGTTTTTCTCGGCTTTCTCATGTTTCATCTTATCATTCCATCGTCCTTCTCACTTTCAATATTAATCAACATTTCAGTAGTAGATTATCTACCCAAACAGTGTGGCGTGATGTAGTAATAATCTGGCTTAGAAGTGTCATCAGCCTTAAAAAGCGTAGTGTGTTCTCGTGAGATTCAAGGACACTTTCGGGAGATTTCATCGAACCTCGAGCCTAGATGGCTGAATCGACAGCTTAATCACAGACAGATAGAAAAAATTTACAACAGAAAGTAGGATGTTATCAGAGAGGAAAATTTTGGAAGAAGGAATTTGTTAACGCATAAAGAAAGTTACAACGAGAAGTAAGATGTTGATAGGAGGGGAAAACGTTCAAGGAATAGTATAAGCAGCAACATGATCTGTTGCCAGAAAGTCAAAAGGAGGATAACAATGACAAAATAAGCTTTTAATTAGGAAAGCATATTCTGCGGACCTCTGGAAAAAAGAACTAAGGGAAAGACTAGTGAAGTGTTTTGTGTGGAGTGTGGCATTATACGAGTCAGAAACATGGACATTACGATGAAGTGAAGAGAAACGAATAAAAGCGTTTGAAATGTGGGTATGGAGAAGACTGAAACGTATGAAACGAACAGACAGAATAAGAAATGAAGCCGTGTTAGTAAGAGTGGGTGAAGAAAGAATAATGCTGAAACTGATCAGGAAGAGAAAAATGAATTAGTTGGGTCACTGGCTTTGAATAAACTGCCTACTGAAGGATCCACTGGAAGTATAATGGTGAACGGGAGAAACGTTCGGAATAGAAGAAGATATCAGATGATTGACAACATTAAGATACTATATTGATGGTAAGCGGAGACTAAGAGGAAGGAGAAAAATTAGTAAAGATTGGATAGGTGCTGGGTTTGTAGTGAAAGACCTTCCCTTCGGCATAAAACAATGAATAATAATAATAATAATAATAATAATAATAATAATAATAATAATAGCAATAATAACTTAAAGAAGGGAGAAGGGAATTTGAAAAGTAAAGTAGAGAAGAATGAAGAAAATTATTATAAAGGACATGTAGAAAATTAAAAATTGCAAAGCATATCGGCCATAATGAACTCAACTACTGAGGCGTACAAGTTTAACATTCAGCTGAGTGCACGAACGTCTGATTTGAATGTTTGTCAAAATTTAATGTAATGTGCAGCAGTATCTTATGAGGCCCAACATCGTGCTGTCCATAGGTCACGGCAGAACCGCCAAGGTTTTCTTAGCAATCGTATTTCCATGAAGAGGGACAAAGGACAATACCCTGACAAGGATTAATTTATAAGGAACAAGGGGAAAAGCAGTGACTGGAAAAAGAAACAAAAAAATTTTAAGAAAGAAAGGAAAAAAGAACAGAGGCTATGTTGTGGTAATGAAACAGTTTACTAGAATCAGTCATATACAGTAAAGATAATTCAGTGCAAAAACAGTCGAGGAACGTTTCCAAGAAGGAGATTGGTCTAATGTTCTTCGTGGCCTCGTTTATTAAACGATAACATACACTCCACAAAAAACATTCTTTTAACTTTAGCCGCCTTCATCTCGTTGCTACGATACGGACCAAAGTATTAACAAGACGGGACAAGAAAATTCTCTCGAGCTAAACTAAGTTTGTCATTGTAACTGTACACTGTACAAGTCTGTATTAACTTACAGATTATAATGGGCGTCTGCCATGTTGGGACGGTATTGTAGAGCCTTCCTGTAGCACGCCTCAGCTTCTTCATGTTGGCCTTTGACACTGAGAATATTGCCAAGGTTTCCATACGCTGTGAAAATAATACGACCAACGTCTCTTATTATAGAAGAAACAATGTAGTCTAGCTAAACTAGGTCTACCACGGAAAAAACTGGAACTAAGCCAGGTAGAATAGCTCATGTCGTGACTGGTGCCTAGACAAATTTTACATTAGCACATCGTAACTCAAACACATAGAGCTTCGCGTTTCATGTCTGAGTCCCGAGTTCAATTTAGATGGGGCCAACAGCAATTTGTGATGAACAAAGTAGTGTTTAGCAGACTATAAACACTGTGTAACAAATTTTAACTTTTTTGCGCTGGGCATGTGATACAGGTATTCTATATAATTTGAGCCTCCTAAATACGAATATGACAATAAAAGCAGTTGTTGGTTATGGTTTTAGAGAAATTTTCGAATTTATATCTGTTCAAAATACTGCTTTATATAGGCCTAATGACAATAAGCTTAAATATTCACTGTTCAGAAGAGCTAAAGTCGAACAATAGTCTGCTGGCATATTGGTACTTCACTGTCCTTGGTATCTTTTTTCCATAGTTAAAATTTCTTGGTGAAAGCACTCTCCATGCTCATCACTGAAATCACCAAAATTCTCAGGAAAAAAGTCAACATGGATTTTCAGGCACATGTTACAACCCGTAGTTTCATACGCCAACAATAAATTTTTTACTAGTTTCTTCATAATTCTCACTTCTACAGTTACCCAGAAAATTTAATACAACCTCTTGAATGCAATCCAGATGACTCTCTCTTTTCCTCTCAACAAAGATTCGAAGTAATTGTCCTTCATTATTTTTCTAATTTGTGGTTCATTGAAAACTCACTCTTTTAGAGAAATTATCAGGTTTTGGCAATTTTTAAATCAAGAGAAAATTAGGCCTTGACTTAGTACCCGTAAAATGATGTTCTCCTGGTTTACAAATTGTCAAAGCCAGCTAATTTTTAAACATGGCCCACCTGATTGAGTGGTTTCTTCATTGTTTTTATATATAGCAGATCTGGGCACTAATACCGCAATCGAGTCGCTGCAGATTACCTTAACACCCCACTCCACCTTCCCCGGCTGAGACAGTAATGTTTCAGTCAAATATGAGTAGACAGGAAGGTAAGCATTGCTCAGTGACGGATTGTATAAGGCAGGCATCATAGCTTTTACGAACTTTCGGCTTTCGCTGATCGACTGAAATCCACCACTATTGCACAGTGCCTTACTGTACGTTTGTTTATAAGACGGTGTAAGCGAAAAGGGCATAGATTGGGGTTTCTGCGTTCTCTTTGACTTCCCCATTGTGCCCAGGGCTGATATATAGGTTTTTATAGCAATGTTAAATCCTATGTTTTTTTTAGTTGGTTATTTAACGACGCTATATCTACTACGAGGTTATTTAGCGTCGATGAGATTGGTGATAGCGAGATGGTATTTGGCGAGATGAGGCTGAGGAGTCGCCATAGATTACCTGGCATTCACTTTACGGTTGTGGAAAACCTCGGAAAAAATCCAACCAGGTAATCAGCCCAAACGGGGATCGAACCCGCGCCCGACCGCAACTTCAGACCGGCAGGCAAGCGCCTTAACCTACTGAGCCACGCCGGTGGTCTAAATCGTATGTTCTGTATGTAGAAAAGCACAAGGTATAATTGGAAATTATTTTTATGTTACACTTAAATTACATATTATTCCTACAAGCTGAAAGAAGGACATACCCGTAATCTCTAATAAAGTGTTAAAGCATAAGTAGGAAGTAATGTAAAATCTAATGCCGATTCGCTTAATTAATAATACTGTGCTATACACGAACATGAATCATATGGCCCGTTACACAGCGAAGCAGATCTCCGGTCTCCGCTTTACGCATGCGGTCGATGGACGGATTGATCATCCTTAAGCCTTGGTATTTCTGAACCGACGTATGCGAGGTGCGAGGTCCGCCTCGCACAAATCCGGACTACAGAAGATATAATGAGTGGTTTCTATAACTGCGAGGTGCGAGATCTGCGTACTTCGCAGTTATAGAAACTACTCGCTATCTCTCGTGTAGTCCGGATTTGTGCGAAGCGGGCCTCGCATCTTCCAAGTCGCATGCGTCGGTTCAGAAAAACCAAGGCTTTATAGAAACCACTCACTATCTCTTCTGTGCTCCGGATTTGTGCGAAGAGGGCCACGCACCTCGCATCTCGCATGCGTCGGTCCAAAGGAATCAAAGTTTTACACATCAACGCTGATGTCAGTTCGTGTCCGTTGCTCGAAATGAATGTAAAGTCAGAGCAATGGATTGTAGAAGAAAGTAAACGGCCATGCAAGATCACATACTCTTTACCTCTCCATGTGGTTGATCCATAGGAGAAGGGAATAGACTACGAATTGTTCACATTCTCCAACTATCCACTGCGCTGATTTTACTACAAGCCAAAATGGTAGCTGCTTATTTTATCTCCCAGAGAATCAAAAAATGTAACAAACAAAGAGCACGATTATGGATACAACCTATAGTACCTCATCATTATTGAAAGTCGCTTTTACAGCTGTAAACAGATTCAAAAGAAGATGAAAATATGTTTTTTTTTTATTATTTTTATATGTTATCAAAACATTCCATGAAATGATTGCACTACACGAAGAAGATATTTAACTTAATTACAGACTTACTAGAGGCCCACGATTGTTCGTTTGAGATTCTAAGTAACAAGTGACGTATTTTTCATCGTCCGCTGAATGTATAATTTAATTAGGTAATATCTATTATTAAAACCTGTTGCCTCTTACAATGATAGCTTTCGAAGATTGCAAAGCATCACGTGTGCAGAAGTCTTCCATTTACATCAGAGACCGCTTTGTTGAATATTTTGTTACTGCTGATACAGTTCCGTTCCTTGGCAGGATTCCAAAATTCATTAAGTATAGAAGAAAGAAAAAACACGCTATATTTCATCGTCTCTGAAACTTTTCACCATAGTATAGTCGGCTTTCATACAGTAATAATGAAGTCTACAAAGCAATCACAATACAGACCGATTATTTAGTCCTGACAGCTCAGCGACGCGAAAGAGGGGAAGTAATAGGAGTAGTGGGGAGAGTTCCAGAGTAGAGATAAGGGCGAGCGGTCAGTAAAGAAATACAGTACAGCTTAACTGTACTGGAAACACAACGCTATAACGCATGCGTGACATCCGTTCGCTCTGACTGCAGGCAACAGACTAACCTGAACATCCCTTGACGTAACTTAATGGACTCGCCTGATCCAGGTGCAGATTGCCGGCGACTGTCAGGAGTAAATAATCGTACTGTACTTGATAAATAACTGATAGAAAATTTGTTAAACTTATTACATTTCTTCTTGGTTTCTTTATCCATTTCGTAAAATTGAGGATTAATATTTTTAAATATATCCTGCCATGCCTTCAATCTTGCATCCTGTTCTTATAATCTTCTCGCTTCTACCTCCGTTATTAATATTTCTGTATCAACTTATATTGTTAATTATACGTAGATGATAGCAAAAATAACTATATTATCAACACACTTTCTTCAAGAAAAATGAACACAAATTCAAGCCCGCTCCGCAGAGTCCGCCTGGATGTGCGAGATTGCACTTAACTTGTTCAATGGCCTTGATCCGGAGCGGCGACGGCGCGGAGACGGAAGGGCCACGCGGAGGGCTCTGGCCCGACGCGTATTCTCCGCATGTACGCGAAAACACTGAAATGAATAAGGTCATCACGTCCGCGTGCGTAGAGCGGAGACCGGAGATACGCCTCGCTGTGTAACGGGCAGAGTGAACAAGCATGGAATAATGATAATAATTTTATAATGTGAATGTTTCTTAAAAGTGTTAAATGTTATATTTATTAGATACAAATGGCTTAATATTTTGCAAATAATTTAGAAAATTTATATCCTCGTGTATACAGAATGTGCCAAAAAAAACATTATCTTAAACGATAGCATATACTTATTTCTTTTTACAATTTTTAACTATTCTCTGTATTGTGTGTGTTATTGTATTGTTCATTTTCCTTTAATTTTAACCTTATACAGAAATAGAGTATTAAATTGTTTTAGAGATTACAGAAGGTCAGAGTACTGTTTGAAAAAGAAAACTAGTCACTCAGAGTGTAGAATATTGCGTATCATAGCAAATCTCACGGAAATGGAAAGAATTCCAATAACCAAAAAGTATTTAAAAATAGGCTTAAGGACTTTATTAATAGACGATAGTATATTATGCACACTATTTAAAGGGTGTAATTGATGTTTTGTTATTTCAAGTATTATATCAGTGAAGAAGTGTGTTGTGTCAGTGAAGTGTGTTGTGTAAGTAAAGTGTGTTTGTGTCAGTGAAGTTTTATATTTTATAGTGGTAGTGCAAAGTATTTGAACAGTGAAATGTTTTTGAAGTGTTAGTGAAATCAGGATAATATCAGTGAAATGTGACGTAGTTCCTCCCAGTACAGTGCAGTGAATGAGTTGACAGCGAAATGAGTGTAGTGCTGAAAGGTCTTGTGCAGGTATAAACATATCACACTCGTGGGTTTCAGTTCGAACTTAGGGTTAAGATACAAATTAGATTTACTTTAAATGTTATTTTAAGTGATAGAGCTTCATTTAATTTAGGATGCTCATTATTATTATTATTATTATTATTATTATTATTATTACTATTAATTATTATTAGTATTAATTATTATTATTAGTATTATTAATTTATTATTTGTATTTTTGTCATTAATGAGTGTAATTACTTACCACTGCCACCGGGTATTTACCCATTTGCAGTGTGAATACATACATAAAAAACATACACACGCACGCACGCACCCACACATACACACACACAAAAATAGGTACTTAACCTCACATGAAGTAAAGTGCGTATCGGGAATAATATATTTCTTTCTCTGCTTGTAGCTTTGGTGAAAATGTCTATACTTTGTACTACATTTGAATGTTGATCCAATTATAATTCCGAAACTGAATCAATGCTAAATTTTGCATTGCCAAAAGATGAAATTAGACGTAAACTCTGTTTCCGACAAATTCCGACAAAGTTTTTGAATTAAAAAATCCAGTTGTGTCCATGAAACGTTTCGAAGAATCGTGTGTTACAAGAATAGACAAGGTTATGGTGAAAGGAGAAGTGAAAGTTTTTCCAAGAATAACAACTAACTTATCTGAAAACGCTGTGTCTATAAATTTTACAAATATACCTTCTTATTGTTCTAAAAAATAAGCAAAGATAAACTTTCTGTAGAGGATGAAAATCTAGATCAGTCTATTAGTGTTACTACTGAATCAAGTAAAGAATAGGCTTACATAAAACGCGAAAGAATGAAGAGTATAACTTCGTTTCATTTATAGAATTCGGAAAATATATGCTAGTAATTATATGGGATCTTCGCCTCCAATCAGTGCGCATGAAGTTCCTCTGCATAGTGAACGTGTCACTGTGTGGTGTGGCTTCAAGGCCAGTTTCATCATTGGCCCAGTGTTCTTTGAAGAGGTTGGCGCTCAATATCCAAAAACGTGCAGCGTGACTGGCCAACTTTTCTGCCATGTGCTTCGTCAGCATGATACCCGTCCTGCAGGAGAGAGATGCGTTGGACACAACTGTTTTCATGCAAGATGGGGCTTCATCACACATCGCTCGTCCAATTCAAAAGCTTCTCCGCAACACATCTGGTGACGAACGAATTGTTAGCCGAGGGTTTCCAAATGTTTGACCGCCCCGATCACCCGATCTCAATCCCTGTGATTTCCGATTGTGGGCTTATCTGAAAGACAGAGTTTATCAGGGGAACATTCGCACATGTGCAGATCTGAAGAGAAGCGTTTCAAGAGAGGTATCGGGTATACCCATGGATATGCTTCATGCAGCATGCTATCCTACGCTTTCAGACTGTCCTGGACACTGATGGGCACTGATGGTATAGCAACGAATTAAAAGTGTTTCAATCGAATTGCTTACTCATTATTTCTCTTCCCCATGTCATTGACAATGTTCACATTACGTTTCCTGTTCGTATGATCACTCGTTTTTGACATAGAGACTGTTAAGTAGGGAAAGTTTAATTATAACCACCTGGTGTGTGTATATATATATATATATATATATATATATATATATATATATATATATTGTATCTCTTAAGAAACTAAATCATGTGACTATATTGCTCGCAACTTCAATTTTCGTGTATAATTATTGATAATCATTTAAAATGGAATAATCATATTCATTATATTTGTAATAAATTACGTAAAACATTGCATTACTTTGTTGTTCTAAGAAATACTTTGTCAATTAACTGTTTACGTATAATTTATTTAGTATTATTTCAATCTATATTTATATATGGTAGCCTATTATAGGTTGGGGTGGAACTTATAAATCCAACCTTTATCCGTTAATTTTACTATAGAAAAAAGTATTAAAAATTTGTTTAAATAGGCAGAAAGATTACTCAACTGAATTGTTGTTTAAACATTTCAAAGTTTTCGACACTAAACAAATTTATTATTTTATTTTATTAACATATTTTCACAGAAATCTTAATAACTTTGAAAGGTAGATATATAAATATAGAACTAAAAATACGAATTCTCTGCGTCTGCCTGAACCTAAATGTAAAACCAATGCAGCTTTTTATCATAGCATGAGTCAAGGTCCCAGATTATTAAATAAATTTTATTCTAATATAATTTCAACCATGAATCCTCTACAAATTAATAAAAAGATTTAAAAATTTATATTGGATTTATAGTTTTGTTTTAAACATATTAAACACTTTTTAATCTGTATTCACTCTCAATTTTAATTTTATTTTTGTCTGTTTTGGAATCCCCTCCTGAGCACGAGTCTTACTCATTCAGGAGTGGGCTAGTTTATCTTATATTTTATTAACTTGTATTCATTTCAAACTTACTAGCAATAAAATAAATAAATAAACGTGACAAGGAATTTAAATTCTACTATTTCAGATCCTGCTCATTTTATAGCACCAAAATGTAATTTGGACTCTTTTGGATTCGAACACGGACCA
This sequence comes from Periplaneta americana, assembly GCF_040183065.1. Classification (NCBI taxonomy): domain Eukaryota; kingdom Metazoa; phylum Arthropoda; class Insecta; order Blattodea; family Blattidae; genus Periplaneta; species Periplaneta americana. The sequence goes on from NC_091117.1 coordinate 159,983,852, forward strand.
CCGTGGTGGATAGCCGACAGTTAAAAGCGAGTTAGACACTATTACAATTTGTAACTATAATATTAAAATATTCCTTACCTTTAGCAGGATTGACAGCAATTCCAGAGCGATATAAGGTTTCTTCATTCTTCCAGTCCCCATTTCGAACTATAGTTCTTCCTGACATCACTATTAGAATTAAACATAAGACTATCATAAGTAATATCGTGTTCCATTTTCGAGACGAATTCTTTTCACTAAATCTATCCAAGATTTTAACAAACCCATGTCCTATTAGAAGACAAAATCCGAGTGATGGAATATATAGGACACGTTCTGCTACGACAAATCCCACATAAGCTACTAGATTAGTTGCAGGTAAGAAGGATATCACCATGACGGCCACACTCAACACTAACACCACACTATCTTGTCTTCTGACACAGTCGCTTACACTCACTGATCTCAACTTGGCTGGAGATTTCTGTTTTATTGTGCACTGGCATTGTGATGAATAATTGTTACAATTAAAACTTTTTAATGGAAAACAAAGACTCTTCGAACTCGATACCGTATGTAAACGTGGTATCCACGAATATATTGTGTCCAAAATATGGTTAAAAACTGAAACTATATTCAAATCTGAACGATATGACTGTGTGTTAGCTATAAAATGCTTGCAAATCACATTCTGACTGTTAAAATTGACATCAACAGATGATGTATCTTTAGCAACTTGTTCTGGTTTTAATCGTTTTGAATTTGTATACAGATATATAACGTGTTTATGAATGGAGAAAAATAAGGCACTGTAAAATATGAAACTGGCCAAGTTACGAACGTCTAAGATATTACTAATCAAAGGAATTGCATCCATTGACCAGTCGAAACTAAGAGTGGACGGACAAAGAAGAAGGCCAAAGTTAAAGGCGGGTAAATAGAAAAATGTGAGGGCACGGGTAAAGAAGGAGTCACTGCGGGACGCGGGGTTATCAGCTGCAGCGAAAGTTGGTACGTTTCCACCCGTCAGCCATGTCCGGAGTCCAAGTAGAAATATGGCACTGACCACCAGCGTCACCAGACTTCGAGTAGCGCGCGCCTCCTGGAACAAAATATAAACTCATGTTAGTTTTATTGACACATATTTATCACGGTAACGAAAGATTATATCTCAAATACGAATGCATTATAAATTATGAACAGATTTTAATTCTGCTTTCTTTCTACTATGCTTTATCTATACTTTTATAAATACGATTACTTAACAACGCTGTATCAACTACTAGGTTATTTTACATCGATTTCTGGGTAACTTTCGGTGCTCAACCCTGGACTCATTTCGCTGATATTATCACTTTCATTTCACTCAGTTGATAAAGCGTCGTAAAATAAACCAATAAATAAATCAGTAATAACCAGGCTTCGGCCTAGGGACACAGAGTAACCAGTATGAGGTTTAGAGTACACGGATTATAAATGACGTCATAACCCGTGTGCAGTCACCCGACTGCAACAGCACAGGTGGGTCCGTAATGTGCATTACCGTTGTGTGTAGGCCTATTGCTGCTTGGCTGCGGTACGTGTAACAGGCTTCGGCGTAGGGACACCTGATTGAAGGTTACAACTCACGTTAATACATTAATGGTAGACATTTATTGTCTACACTAGGACCGTACTGCATATACTGCATCTGTACAATGTGAAATATATTTTGTGCCGTATTGTGACGGACTGTTTACATGTTGATACATGAAATAACGGCGCTCTTCATCTCCCACTCCACTCGACCAACAGAACACTATCGTCCATGCGTTCTGAACTTCATGCGTTTCTGTGCCCAGGACCGAAGCCTGGTGATAACAACAAATACTGGAGTGGTTCCTGACGTTTGACTCGCTCCAAAAGTAATAAAAGTAATAAATGTTCTATTAAATGTGATGAATTCGTTTTAATGGCTAATTTACTTGAATTAATCACCTCGTGCGTTCTAGGCATCTTCCTGCAGGTCCTCCTGAGTGTGGTGGGGTGCAGGGCCAGGTCGTAGACCACGCAGACGGCGAACACGGTGACGCCCTGCTCCTTGGTGAACATGGCGCAAAGGCCGAGCAACAACGTCGCGCCAAGGCTCAGAGCGTCCCGGCGCGCCACATGTCTGTGGTACGCCAGCAGCGCCAGCACAAAGAACAATGCTGCACCCACATCGGCACGCCCTGTGAATAGTTCAGAGGTGTTAGAACACGTGACATTACATTCTAATTTGGTAGGAACGTGTGCGTAATTCGTGATGAGAAGAAACATAGTTGGACACTAGATATGAGAAGCAAGAATAACAGCGCCCGCAAAGCTGAAAACCCGTACGACAATGTTCTATACGTAAAGACTGTCGAAATCGAATTCTGATGCAGAGTGCACGCTTGCCTATGTTTTTCTTGATAGGCTACAGTAAGCCTGTTTATGCTTTGTGATGTAGGCCTATACGTATAATTAATTATACCTAGACTCGATTCTACAAATGTGCGCGAAATATAAGGTTATGACTGACATTTATTCATTTTTAGTAGGTTATTTTACGACGCTTTATCAACATCTTAGGTTATTTAGCGTCTGAATGAGATGAAGGTGATAATGCCGGTGAAATGAGTCCGGGGTCCAGCACCGAAAGTTACCCAGCATTTGCTCATATTGGATTGAGGGAAAACCCAGGAAAAAACCTCAACCAGGTAACTTTCCCCGACCGGGAATCGAACCCGTGCCACCTGGTTTCGCGGCCAGATACGCTAGCCGTTACTCCACAGATGTGGACTCAATGTATTCTGCCCAAGGGCAAGTCTTTCACAGCAAATCCAGCATTCTCCAGTCTTTCCTATTTTCTGCCTTCCTCTTTGTCTCCTCATATTTCCTCCTCTCCTCACATTTATCTTAACGTCGTCTATCATTTGATATCTTCTTCTGCCCCGAACTCTTCTCCCGTTCACTGTTACTTCCAGTGCACCCTTCAGTAGGCAGTTTTTTCTCAACCAGTGACCCAGTCAATTCCTTTTCCTCTTCCTGATCAATTTCAGCATCATTCTTTCTTCATCCACTCTTTCCAACACAGCTTCGTTTCTTACTTTGTCTGTCCACTTCACACGCTCCATTCTGCTTCATATCCACATTTCAAATGCTTCTATTCGCTTCCCTTCACTTCGTCGTAATGTCCATGTTTCTGCCCCATACAACGCCACACTTCACACAAAGCACTTCACTAGTCTCTTTCTTAGTTCTTTCTCCAGAGGTCCACAGAAGATGCTCCTTTATCTATTAAAAGCTTCCTTTGCCGCTGCTATTGTCCTTTTGACTTCTTGGCAGCAGCTCATGTTACTGCTTATAGTACACCCCAAGTATTTGAAGCTGTCCACTTGCTCTACTGCCTCATTTAGAATTCGCAAGTTTATCTTCCGTATTTTTCTTTCTATGACCATGGTCTTCGTCACCTAGCTCCAGTAGCATATCCTTTAGTATCATTTCCTCTTCTGCTAACAATGCCATATCATCAGCAAACATTATACACTTTATTCTTCTTTCTCTTACTACTACTCTTCCCATGTTCTGAAAATAGTTCTTCACTAAATGCTCCAGGTATATGTTGGACAGGGTAGATGATAAAGGACATCCTTGTCGTACTCCTCTCCCTATTTCACTTCCTTCTGACATTTCTTCTCCTATCTTTACTTCATATAAAGATTACTGAACAGTCTTCTGTCTTTTCAATCCACACCTATTTTCTTTGGGATTTCCATCAATTTATTCCAATCCACTCTGTAAAACGCCTTTTCTATGTCCACAAATACTACATACACTTCCTTATTTTCCTTTGGGTTGTGATTGATTGGGTGAATATTTCTCATTTACTGCTTGTACCGCAGCTCAAATAGGCATCTTGTGCAGCCACAATGATGTACTAATCTAATGGTGCGATATCTGGACTCTAAGGGGGTTATAGGTATTTCTAACATTTTTTTCAGAAACTGTGCGTTCGAGAGGGACAACTTTTTGTTTTAATGGACTACACAAAGAAGTATTAAAAATCAGAAACCCTCAACTTCTCTCGAAAATAATCAGAAGGGGGAGAAGTATTTAAATTTTTGAATGAGTCAAAAATGTCCCGTCGGTCATTCTAGTATTAATCTCTCTAATTTGTGTGTGAGCAAATCTTTATTTAAATTAAGTTGACTATTTCGTTAAGCTTTTACCTTAGTGTCAATAGTCTATTCCCTGCCTGAGAGGAACGGTGCGGCTTTTAGCGTTTGCGTGATGTAGCGCACTTCGATGACGTCAGCGTAGTAACAGAAAGCGTGATGAGGTTTCTCGAATGTCAAGTTTAAAACCAAATTGACAAAAACGGGCAATTACAAGAGACCCAGCTGGTTCTAATGTGCAGATACTGAACTCAATTGATCCACCGTCACAAGAAGACATTAGAGCTGTTCTTCACGGTTATGTGCAACTGAAGCGAGCTGCGGATAATGAACCAATTGTCGCTTCTTCGATGTTAATTCAAAGTGAGTTGAAAAGAGTACCGTGGAGAGTACTACCATTCCCTCCGCTACGAGAATCTCTAAAAAGAAGTGTTAACAAAAAAGCGCCAACAGCATTTACTGCAAATCCGAAATCATTGGGTGATTTTCTAGCTGCACAAAATGAATTCCGCATTACAAAAATTGGAAACAATTGTTTGTTTTATACACTTAAGATGTGCTCGATGATGATGATGATGATAATGACGACGACGATGATGATGATGATGATGATGATGATGATGATGAGTATGGTCGTATAACTATTCGGCTCCAAAGGACTTCGAAATGACATACCGGTACACCATGGTTCGTGGAAGAGGAAGGTGGACTGTTGCTGAAGCTCGATATCCACCCGATACGTGAAATCAATTTCGTGCTACGAGATCAGGGTGCGAATTAACGGGGGGGAGGATGAGGTGGATTTACCCCCTGTTGGAAAGTTATCCCCCTCTCATAAATTCATATTAATATCCCTGCTAGGGATAACTTCTATCCCCCCTCATAAAATATAATTGTTTTAATACGAATATACTTTATAAAGTACAGTATAAAGTAAGCAAAGAAAATAATATTGATGTATTATCATCACCGGCAAGCTGACAACAATCAATAACTTAGGAATTACACATCTCATCTTAAGCCTGCTCATGGATATAATAATAATAATTATTATTTTTTATTATTATTATTATTATTATTATTATTATTATTATTATTATTATGATCAAGATGCAAGGTAAGCAACTCAGTGCCACCAAGCGTTGAGCCGTATCGAATGAGGATAATAATAATTTTATGTATGGTATTCTCTATCTACGATTCTATCCTCCCCTCATCAGAAATCTTAATTCGCACTCTGTACGAGATGTAACAAACTTTGCATCATTAATGGCAGAGAGGTCTGACTATTTATCTAAAAATCACCCAACAATGTATAAGTTGAACCAGATCCTGAAAAAAAGAAGAATCTAATGTAGAAACAAAGATTCAATAGCTAGATGCTGGTCGAAGTACAGCACAACCACAGAAAATAAAGAATAAAAATTTCAATTTGCCATTTCAGAATATAATTTTACGGTATGATGAATACAAAATCAAGGACGACTTTAAGAATATTTGCAAGCCTGTGGACACAACGTGACAGTGCGATACAGCTATTTGCACTAAATTATATATCACTGTAATACTTCATCATCCACAATGGCAAAATCACTGTATACCATGACTCTTCATTCCTAAATAAGTCTGGGATAAATATTCCTTGGACTATTTCGTTTATATGATGTCATTCCATTTTCGACCAATGAAGTGTAGTGAAATTTTGAATTTCAACCAATCACAGCCATACATCGCGATAATTTTTGCAACTCGATTTATCAAAATCAATTTATCGCATGGTCGTTCTTTTGTTTAGTCAGTGTCGCCAACTCTTTCCGCCATAAATCGATGAGCATGAATCCATTAATGTAACGAAGAAGTACTAAATAAAATGCAAAATCCTACTTTCACATCTACATCTTCATCTTCTAATTCCATGTCCATTGTATCTAAAGAAAATGACACTCCTTCATTCAGATTTGATAACTGCGTTTTCAACAATTGTTCATTTAATTAATGTATTAATCAGGTTATTTGTAAATATATTATAAAATGTTTAAATTAAATTATGATTTCAGCAGATAATGAAAATGTATTTGTTGTAATAACAAGAGAAAAGCGCAGTACATGTAATTAACATTTTTAAACCTGTATTTCGCATTTCTCAATTGGCATTACTGAATAACATCCAATTTCTTTATTGCAGTAATCAATATTCATCTATTTCAACTTCACAATATCTGAAAAGGTTAAGTATTCATAAATATATAATTATTAATATTTTGTGAGCGAATTTTAGCGATATATTATTTAATTTTTTTATTTTATTCACGAAATAGTCCTGATAAATGTCACTCGAGGTCTGAGATTACCGGCACTACAGATAAATTTTATTTGGATGAATTTCTCTGCATTTATTTTCATGATGTGTATGAATCGACTAAAGTTCGAATTTACTTTTGTGTGAAAATTTGTTGCGCGAAAGTTCCTAGAAATACTGCAGAGATGTCATGAAATGTAAAGAATGGCCGATTTCTTTTTCGTCAGGATAACGCTCGTCCTCTCTGTTTTTATACCACTGTCAAAAGTTTTGGAAAACTAGCCTAGGAGATCCTGCTACACCCTTAACCTCTGTTCCCCTCCCAAAGTGAGAGTCCAAGTTTAACAACCATACAGAATAATCGGTAAGATAACTGTTTTATAAATTATAGGCTATCTTAAGCTTTTTCGAGAGGGATTGGATGATAACAGCTTCTTAACCAAATAATCACAGGCATTTCCCATATTTATTCTGCGTTTAATTCTGTCTTGAGTGTCATTTATATTTGTTACTGTTACTTCAAGATACTTAAATTTTTCCACCTCTTCAAAGGATAAATTTCCAATTTTTATATTTCCATTTCGTACAAAGTTCTGGTCACGAGATAAAATCATGTACAGTAGTGGCAAAAAAAACCGGACCGAACCTTGTAGCTGATTTCAGAGCCTTGTTCACTCCTGAGCGTCGGTGCATTTTCCTTGGACCCGAAACCACCTGTGCAGTTGAACAATAGCCACGCAGCTTGTTACTGTTTTCGTCTTCATTGAATGGCTCAGAGACCGGAAGAAGAAGGAGATAGACCTAGAGTTCTACACCACATCAGCCATGCTAGACTACAGCTGTACCAGGGAGTGTAGGAGCCAGAGACACGTGACAACAAGACTCGCAATACACGGGTTTCATCATAAAATATGTGTGAACAACAAGTTCCATGAACCGACCGAAGTCTGCAAATGTGTGCTGTGCGGGCAAAGATGTAGGAAATACCATATCATAACGTGTGCGAAGAGAGTTAAACCAATAACAGACTATGGCAAAGACTAAACTTGGACATTAATGCTCAACTCGAGCGCATTGAATGGCTCAGGTGCTTGGGGCCCGCCGCTATCCAAGAACATGAATTTTACCAACTTATTTTCTAATGGCTTTCGAAATGGGCTACGTCAGCAGTCGAAACTACAATTTCAATAGATTACTCGCTATCTTGAGAATGCGGGCGAGGCATTCGCAGTGGTTCATTTCGGGGACTGATTATTCCGTCGGTTTTCTTTTCGGGATTTATTTCCAAGTCTATCTCTTTACTTGCCTTAAGTAAAATTCCGATATTTTCCCTAATAGTTTGTGGATTTTCTCCATACATATTCACGGTATTCGCATAGACAAATGTTAGTACTGTATGAATTTTTTTTAATAAAGGCTGAGTGCTACTGAAGGCAAGGAACAATGTCAGTACTGATTACGTCAGGTTATTCAGAGGTTTAGGTAGAGCAAATCTGGCTGAAAGTGAATACTCTACAGTTTACACACAATTACAATAACAAGATAATTATGGCGGTAGTGAAGACCATATTAATAAAATGGAACAGACGAAATGGACGAAAGAAAACAACGAATTAGGGAGAAGAGTATTATTGATTGCTACTCACCCACAATTCCAGCAACTGCCTCGGTGTGGATAGGGTGTACGGCGAAGAGCATGCCGGCGACCCATGGCGTGAGATCGCGCCGAGGGTGCGCGGCGAGGACGCGAACCCAGCGTGTGAAGGCAGCCGTGGCGGCGGCGTGCAGCAGGGTGTTGAGCACGTGGAAGCCACGTGCGGAGTGTCCGCCGGCCAGCAGCACGTTGAGGCGGAAGGAGAGCACGACGAGCGGGCGGTAAGAGCCGTGCGAGCCGCTGTGCGACAGAGGCGTGCCCCAGAAGTCGTGGCGCAGCAGCTCCAGCACCGGCGTCTGCGGCAGCACGTCCTCGTTCGACAGGATCGCCCGGCTAGCAGACAACACAGCATGCACAGTTACTGGTCCTTAATTTGATTGACTTTTATCAGTGGAACCCTGGCAGAGGCTTCACTGCATGTGACTTGTTTGTGCATCTGGGAAATTCCTCAAGGATCAATATTAGGTCCCCTACTTTTTCTAGTGTTTATAAATGATCTTGCCCCCCTAATAAAAGATGTAGGTCATCCCATATTATTTGCAGATGACACAAGTATAGTAATTCCAGCCAATAACTCCAACACTTTCCAATGTTCAAAAGAGGAAATTCTCTTCAAAATATGTGACTGGTTCTCAGTCACTAAATTGGTATTAAATTGTAACAAAACTAACATAATTCAATTTAAATCCTGTCCACATTCAACCTCGCAAATTTCTAGCGCAATAATTAACAATAAATCCCTATTAGAAACAACAACAACAACCAAATTTCTTGGCTTAAAAATCTATAATGTGTTAAATTGGAAAAATCATATTAAAGAAATTACCCCCAAACTAAATTCAGCTTGTTTTGCTATTAGATCTATGCAAAAGATAGTAAATTTCAATACCTTAAAAACAATATACTTTGCATACTTCCACTCGGCAATGAGTTTTGGAATAATATTCTGGGGAAATTCCACAGATAGTAACAGTATATTTCTATTACAAAAAAGAGTAATTAGAATAATAGTAGGTGCCAAATCTAGGAAATCGTGTAGGACTATTTTCAAAAAACTACAAATAATGCCCATGGCTTCTCAGCATATCTTTTCATTAATAATCTTCCTCGTATGTAATCATGAAAACTTTGGAACTAATTCAACAGTTCATAGCATAAATAGACGTCAAAAAATGACTTTCATACTCCATCGGCAAGTCTATCGTGCTATCAAAAAGGAGTACGTTATATGGCAGTAAAAATTTTTATAGCCTCCCTATCGATATAAAAAATGAAACTCAAAACATAAGATTATTTAGGGCCAAATTAAAGAAGTGCCTAATTTCTCACGCCTTCTATTTTGTAGATGAATTCATGGCATTCAGTAACACTTCATGAAATTGATACTTAAACTATGTGTTGTACTAGTAGATTATATTGCAAATCTCGTCTGTATATATTTTATCTAGACTGTGGCTAAAAATTAAGACTTTATAATATTATTAAGCTTTTTGACTTGTTCCATATTCTAGCTGTAAAGCAATGTATGAATACCATGGAATGTTAATAAATACAATACAATACAATTCGGAATGCTGGCATTGTGAGTTCACCCACGTTACTGCTGTTGTGGCTTGAAGAGAGTTATTAGCAATGACCTAAACCAAACACAATAATAAGTTGAACTAAACTAAAATGAACTACATAAACTTTGCACAATAGCGAAGAATGACTTCTTTTATTTTGGTACCGTATCACAGTTGCAGGAATATCCAGATTATCGGAGCTACGGTCGCCTATATCAGATACAGAATAGAAAGCGAAACCGATGTGTTAGAGCAGTTACTAACATTAATGAGTAAGAGAACGCTCCTTAGCTACGTATCTACAGTACTTCATCGTCAGAGACAGAAGGGAAAGCGGTACTAATATCCATGTGATTGATCCGTTGGTAAGAGCTAAGAGGGCGTTTCGAGGCTAGATATCTGCTCCATCATCAGAGACGGAAAGAAAGAAGAAGAGCTGTGTTGGATCCGTTAAGAACAATAACGGCTATGATAACACTTTGTTACGTTTCTGCTCCATCGTCAGAGACGATCGGTATCAGTATGCTTGTGTTGGACACGTTACAATGATGAAAGAGTAATGGAACAGAGAAAAATTCTCTCCGGCACCGGGATTTGAACCCGAGTTTTCAGCTCTACGTGCTGATGCTTTAGCCACTAAGCCACACCGGATACCCATCCCGGTGTCGGACAGAATCGTCTCAGATTAAGTTCCAACTCTTGGGTTCCCTCTAGTGGCCGCCCTCTGCACTACGTCATAGCTGTCTATGAACGTAGGACTGAAGTCCACACATGTGCTGAGGTGCACTCGTTATGAGTGACTAGTTGGCCGGGATCCGACGGAATAAGCGCCGTCTTAAATCACGAAGTGATTTACGCATATCATATATTATTTTAATGTACTGAAGTACATATGATATTTCCATGCAGATATTCTGCGTCATCATACGATGAAAGAGTAATGGAACAGAGAAAAATTCTCTCCCGCACCGGGATTTGAAACCGGGTTTTCAGCTCACGTGCTGATGCTTTATCCACTAAGCCACACCACACGCCGGAGAGAATTTTTCTCTGTTCCATTACTCTTTCATCGTATGATGACGCAGAATATCTGCATGGAAATATCATATGTACTTCGGTACATTAAAATAATATATATGTTACAATGAGATAAGAGGCTGTTTCTGGGCTACGTATGTACTCTATTTTTTAGTTGGTTATTTAACGACGCTGTAGTAGTTGTACTAGGTTGTTTAGCGTCGATGAGATTTGTGATAGCGAGGTGATATTTGGCGAGATGAGGCCGAGGATTCGCCATAGATTACCTTGCATTCACATTTCGGTTGGGGAAAGCCTCAGAAAAAACCCAACAAGGTAATCAGCCCAAGCGGGGATCGAACCCGCGCCCGAACGCGACTTCAGACCGGTTAGATCCGTTACAATGAACTAAGAGGCCGTTTCTGGACTATGTATCTGTTCTATTACCAGAGACGGAAAGGAAAAGGGAACCGATGTGTTTGATCAGTTACTAACAATGATGGCTAAGAAGACGCTCCTTAAACACGTATCTGCTCCTACGTCAAAGATGGATGGGGAAAGTGGTTCCAGAATTTATGCGTTGGATCCGTTACTAAGAGCTAAGGGGCCGTTTCGGGTCTAGGGTCTACGCCATCATCACAGAAGACGGGAAAAGTGAAACTTATAGGCCTATATTGTATCCGTTACTAAGAGCTAAGGGATCGTTTTGGGGCCGGGGTCTGCTACATCATTACACAAGGCAGGAAAAGTGGAACCTATAGGTCTATGTTGTATCCATTACTTAGAGCTAAGAGGAATAAAGTTCTTAGTAAATGCTCTAAACTGATAAATTCTTCTTTCCCTGCCTTCTCTGAGCTTCGATCGGTTGGATGGTTCTGTATATAAAACACTGTACAAAATAAAGAAAAAATACATATCTCACACTACGATGAACACTGTGCTTCTCTCTAATAATATGTAAGAATTTCTTTGCTTCTAAAGCAATATTTCCGGCGATAACTACACAAGCCAGAGTGATGGTTGTCAATTGGTCATAAATCATACTTCAGTATTTTTATCCTTGAGCAGCTGAGTCACAGATCTCAGTTACAGACAGTGCCTTCATTTGAGGTGCCTGGAATAGAGGTGAAGCCCTCAGCGGATATAGAAACACAGGAGAAACATTTCCACATATGGTAAAAGACATATAAGAGGCAAATGGTTTGTCTCATATTATTAATATCGTTTTTCTTATAAGCATTCAGATAGACCGAGGGTAGTAATTGATAACATGATAAGGCAAATCAAGATTTCAGGTATAACTCCCTGTAAAGTTGATTTGAATAATTTCGAGGGAAAAATTGTTCCGGAGCCGGGTATCGAACCCGGGACCTTTGGTTTAACGTACCAACGCTCTACCACTGAGCTACTCGGGAACTCTAACCGACACCGATCCAATTCTTCCCTCTATATCCACAGACCTCAAAGTGGGCTGATAACCGTCAAGCAACCAACTTCGAGTGCACACTAACTCCGTGTGATTTAAATTGTGGTTTTCTGTTAACGAACAGTGACGTGTATTATGCAAATCAAGATTTCAGGTATAACTCCCTGTAAAGTTGATTTGAATAATTTCGAGGGAAAAATTGTTCTGGAGCCGGGTATCGAACCCGGGACCTTTGGTTTAACGTACCAACGCTCTACCACTGAGCTACCCGGGAACTCTAACCGACACCGATCCAATTCTTCCCTCTATATCCACAGACCCCAAAGTGGGCTGGCTACCGTCAAGCAACCAACTTCGTGTGCACACTAACTCCGTGTGACTTAAATTGTGGTTTTCTGTTAACGAACAGTGACGTGTATTATGCAAATCAAGATTTCAGATATAACTCCCTGTAAAGTTGATTTGAATAATTTCGAATTTCGGGTTCGATACCCGGCTCCGGAACAATTTTTCCCTCGAAATTATTCAACATGATAAGGGTTTATTGGAGCTCCCTATTTTGGTTGTTAAAACACGGTTTGGAATCATTGAGATTGCAGAACCGTTATTGAAAATTTCCAGCAAGTGATTTGTAATCTGAAAAATAATGCATAATCATAAATTAAATTTCAGAATTCCCGACGACCAATGCTTTGAATATTTCGAACGTGAATCGACCAGTTTCAACCGGAAAAGAGCCATATTAAAGAAAATAATGCTTTCGAAGACGTAGAATAACAAACTCTTACTTGTTTCAGATTTTCACGATGATTGAGAAGTTTTGGATCTTGCAACTGTGAGTTAAAATTTATTTTCTCTTAAATTTTGGCACAATCTACAGGTTACCCATCGTTTCCAGTGGTCTGTCGGTTACCAAACTTTTCTTTGGATCCATGGAACACGGGTTCAATCCCATCGCAGGGGTACTGGGTTTTTGGGAGAAAATTCTGAAGTGTGGCTTATATTGAATAAGGAAGTAAACCATTTGGCATCAAATAGTAGATTCACTAAATATGAACGATCCTTTGTAGATGAACAAAGGCTAAAGTCTACGTCCTGTCCATTCTCAATCTAGGCAACAGGTATTATCCTGATTAGAATGTGAAAGACTTCGTTTGGAGATTAATGGGAATATGTCTAGTCTTAAACTCGCTGATTTAGGGCCGAGCAATGTATTAGGACCAGGTATGCAAATTAAAAATTGGAATAACTAACCCTTCTGTGTCTTATATTTGATCTTCCACGAGTACATTAAGGACTCGTTTTGGTTGCTGCTGTTTTTTGTATATTAGTAAATGTCTTTTTATTCAGCCTACGATATGATTCTTATTGTTCATAGATCGTTAAGACTGATACTTCATCAATTTTCGATTTATGTGAAAGTTATCTGACATTTTTTCTTCTATATTATTTGAATGCTATTTGTATTTGAAACAGCAGTTTGAGTTAGAATTTACGTTTATTTTTCAATACCTAAGTGTAATATAATATCTCACTTATTGTGATCAATTTCTTTGTGTTATGATAGCCCTATGTATATAAGTACCATTTGAATGTTCTATTTTCCAATAATGTTTGAGAGGGTCTATTTGTAGTATGATATGCTTGACTTCTGATTTGTCATGTTGGACAGATATTTTCTGATGAAGTATGTGTGTGTAATTTGTTTAAGTCTATAAAGTCCATGTAATTTTCATTCTGCTGTGATGTGGTGTATTTTTCTTCGGACGATGTTGAAAGTTTATATAGGTTACATATCTCACGAAACTGTCCTTGTACTCAGGTTTGTTTGTTTTTGTTATTGTTCACATTAATGCCGACTCATTAATTTCATAACGTAGAACTATGAGTAATTAAATGAATACTATTAAAATTTATCACAATACATTACTATGGCATTCCTAGCTATGTGTCATAATGCAATCATGTTCGATTTTCGAAAAGGAAGTTAACATAATCTCCCAACCATTGATCTGACTTTACTCCGTATTTGTCGTCACTGTTTCGTCCCGAATTATGTTAAGAAAGGGCATTATGATAATATGCTGACTACTTGATCACGGACTTGTCTAAGAAACTAGAAACTTATGAGAGTCAATTGCAAAACACATCAATACGTTAAAAATAGGAGGTCAACGAATTGCTACTTCAACGAAAAATTGTTAATCGCAATGAATGAACTGTTCAGTAAAATATACCTAATGAGCCGTGCACGTCGGCTCGATCGCTCGGGCAGCTCTTCACAAGCCAGCGCCACCTATATTATCGGCATATTTCCGAATGTTCTATCCTAATAGCAGCAAGGAATTGTGGGTAGACGAGAAAGGGGGAAATAAGAGGTTTCTTGGTTAGGCGAGTAGTATTGCATCGACACTCGGGAACTCGCCTTTGCCTAGACATGTAGACCAGCTATTTAGAGATTACTTATCGTTATTCAGAGATTCGCCTTTGCATAGAGATGTAGGCGAGAGGATTTGAAATTGTGCCGCGGAGATTAGTATTGGATTAGTATTAAAGTTTCAAGAACGCGGAAATTATACGTTGGTTACGATGGGTTATTCTGGAAGGATCCAGAATATAGTAACATGTATTGGGTATTGAGAGATTCGCCAGTTTGGTAAAGTATTAGCTTGATGTTTTCTAAATTGTTTGAGACATATTAGTCTACGGTATGTTTGTAATAATTTAATATTGTACAGATGTGTTAATTTATTAGTAGCCGAGTTAAGACTGAATACGGCTTTGAGCTTGAAATAATGTATTAGAGTATATTGTACTGAATCAGCCATTAATTCTCATTTTTTATTAATTCATTTAGTTTAACATTGCTACATATTTTCCATTATTATCTCTTTGTTCTTTCATGTTAGTGAATCTCATTGTATATACATGTATTCTTTTACATTCTTAATTAATTATATGTTAATTATTTAATTTCCGTCATTTCTTATTTGTAAGCTTCTACTGCTCAACTCGATCAAATCCACATCACCTTTACCATCAGACCTAACAGTCGTATCCAATATGTGGTGAAGCGTTGCATCTCACTAAGTAAAGGAATTCCTCTATACGAAAAAGAGAAAAGGTTGTAGAAATGAATCAAAAGCTTTAGGGGTGATCCACACCTAATAACATATTCTGTATGTTTGCGAAATGAATGAATGAATGAAATTATAAAATTGACAGTGTAAGTTGAAAATTTAAGTGCAAATAGTTTCGTGATTTCAGAATGCATTAGCCTAATCAATTATGAGAGGATCGGACGTAAACATGGTAACTGACATTTTGGTCAAAAAAATGAGATATGTAGCGTATAATATAGTATCTTACATTCTGCGTCTAATGTAGTAGTTAGTTTTTCAACGTCTCAACAGATGGTAGAAGTATACAGATTTTACTTTTCTGGTAACTATACAAACTGTTGCATGTATAAATGTTTACCTACCTAAATAGCTTCAAAACACTAAAATGTCACTTGCCATGTTTTACTCCCGAACCCCTCATTTATTTTGGAAATAAAATCAAGCCGATTGGACAGGTTCCTAACTGAGACGCAACAGAAAAGTTTAAATGTCTACCTATGAAAACATAGTACTTATCTGTGCCCGAGCACAGCGCCCCTGGCTATAAGACGTAGAAAGAAATAATTATAGTCTTCGCTGTTCTAATGTGAATGAAAAGCAGTTATTATCCCATACCATCGTCGAAAATGCTAAGAGCATCTGAACACAACATTAAGAAGGCCTTCCAGTTAATTATGTTCAAAATAGTATCGGTATCTAGATCAACCAGGCTATATTTTATCAATGGTTCTATAGTATTTTTGTTCCAGAGGTTAACTGACATTTGAAATAAAGTAGAAGAAGTAATAATCTTACTGATGGACAATGTGGCAGTTCTCAAATTAGCAAATCAAACATTAGGTCTAGCGATTCTAAAATATTTCATTCTGTACCAACACACACTCCGCTACTATTACATCTGTTCAGTTGTCTATAATGACAATCACAGATGTAGAACTTACAGTTCTCTTCATTTATAGATAGTTCAGAAGAAGATGATATAAATTTTTGATTGAATATAGAAGAACTCGTATAGGTGATGGTGTTTTGAGTGACTATTACACTTTTACTACGTTATACTACTTTTGACCAATAAAACGGTACGAAAGGACGTCTTTCAACCAATCATGGCTGCTTATCGCACTATTTTATCGCGTCCCTAGCATTTGTTTAATTTTATCACGTCCCTAGCATTTGTTTATTTTTATCACTACCCTAGCATTTGTTTCTTTGTTTGCCAACATTTCAAACTGCATTGGTCTGGACGTCAAAAAAAAAAAAAAAAAAAAAACAGGAAATTACAAACCACTCCACTCGATTCACAGCACTTACAAATATGACTCGCATTGGCATTCAAGAACAAGAATTAATAAAGATCACTGGTCATAGCTATGCATCTTCCCTGAAATCCTATTTACAAATAAATGATGAGTACCATTCGGAAATCTTGAATACGTTGAGGAATACACCATGTACATCAACGAGTTCCACTTCTTTTACGCACACGTCCAATATAACATCAACTGAACCACCAACTACTAAAACATTCAAATTTGAAAATTTTACTTTCAATAATTGTTCCTTTTAAAATTATTCATGTTTTTTTTATTTCATCAACCTTAATTAAAACTTTTCTTATTTCATCATTCCTAATTATAACTTTTCAAACACTTGTTTATCATATTTAGGTTATGTTATAGCTTCTGCTGTGTGATATTATGGATAGTCACGTATTAGAGATTGTTTAATGCTAAGATTTATTGAAAATAATCTGTCAAATGAGGATGATTACTGGGATCCGGATAATTGAAGTGGAATGCAACTGTTTTAATAAAAATGAAACTGAATCAACAAAGCCTTCTTGACTAGTAACCTCCACAGAGTTCAACGAAGATTCTATAGTTGTCACAACTGATAACAAGAAAACAGCTTATCATAACACACTATTGCCATCTAGCGGAATACAATGGTACAATAATACATTTGAAGACAGTTCAGTATTTTCGTAAGTCAATATTTTATTGTATTGGAGTACTTCGTTACTTCTAATCTTTATATATTTTCTTATAATCGTGTAATAGTCAATTAAATCCCACTCGAGTTTTGATTTTCTCTAGATAAATCAAAACCTCTAGTCAGATTACTGTTGATAAATAAATTGTTGAAATCACTGCTAATGCCATATCAGAAGGGAGAAAACTTACTATGCTGAAGAAATAATAACAAAATGTTGTTTTTAGCCATACAAAATTAACAAACTAAGTTTATTTCCTAGAAGCGTGAAATGTTAGGTGTCAACAGGAATAAAAAAGGTGTATTTTTCATTTTAATTCATAAAATTCATTGTTATCGGTACAAATAATTGACTGAAGTGTTTTCGCTTAATTTTATTAATATATGAAATTACTGTAAATTAGTGCTGTCAATCGATCAAAATCAGCAGGTTTCCTACCTACGCATAAGCAGGCCCATAAGTTCTGCAAGAAACGAGATATGGGCAGAAATAGTCACTTACCATGTTTTACTCCCGAACCCCTAATTTATTTTGGAAATAAAATCAAGCCGATTGGACAGGTTCCTAACTGAGACGCAACAGAAAAGTTTAAATGTCTACCTACGAAAACATAATACTTATCTGAGCCCGAGCACAGCATCACCTATATTCGAAGTGAAACCAAGTTCATTAGCATTCTTTACTTTTTTGTAACACTTTCCTCTCTAAAACTAGGTATATTTCCACCAATCACAAAATGTATTTGCAGCTATGTACTTGTTGGAGTTTCATTGTCAAAACAAAATTAATTGTTCACTGAACTTATATGGTTAAGTACTCTTTGTCCCTTGTAGCAGCTCACGAATAGTGAGAAGATTTCTAAATTAATAATAAACAACAGTGTGAATACAGTGAGGGAAAAACAGAGGAATAACGACTATCTATGCCGTAATGATGTATTAAGTGCTATGTATTTATGATCATAATTTCCTAGTGATGATATGAATGGGTTGTCACTTGATTGAATTTTCTGATATGACTTTCTTATTGCTTTAAGGAGATATGTATAGAGATAAACATCACTCAGTTCTTAATAGCCTATACTTCTGTGTTTCGTACACACCAGTCGCAAGCATGTATTTATTGATTGATTGATTTATTTATTTATTTATTTATTGATTTATTTGTTCATTTATTCATTCATTCATCCATCCATCCATCCATCCATCTATCTATCGATCCATCCATCGATCATCCATCCATCCATCCATCCATCCATCCATCCATCCATCTATCTATTTATTTATTTATTTGGTAATAATTGTAACATAAAATATTATATATACAGAATGCAGAGAGATTTATTTTGCGTTCTTTGTAATGGTTTAAGAGTCGTCGGAGGTGCACAGAACCAGATTGGAAAAGCGTAAATTATGATTGGAACAATTAATTGTTTGTAGAACTGTGTCCTCTGCTTTAAGCTCAGGACTGGAGATCGGAGTAATGAATGTATCAAAATGGTATGGGCCGTGGCTTTGGCAGCAGTAGATTTAATTTGATGTGTCCATTGCAGGCGTTTCTCAGGGATAGCTCCGAGGTACTTAACCTAATCAATGTACTATAG